>NW_020538040.1:35069384-35093232 GCF_003426905.1 Ctenocephalides felis | reverse complement strand
TTGCCAAAAAAAGTTCCATGAAAATCCGATTTAATTTTAAACAGTTAATTATAAGAAAACGGCCCGGTAGATTGTCACCTAAAACTAATCAGTATCATTCCCATCTATAATATCTTTTCAAACAGTTTTTGATTTTTTAAAATCAATTCAGTAGTACGAGCTTAAATGTGGACGAAAAGTTTAATACTTTTTTCCAAATTACAAAGAAACGGTTAGGCCGATCGTCGTACAAAACTGACAAAACGATAAAAAAAACTACTCATGAGGACTACGATAGTCCTGGATAAAATGATTTAAAATTTCTGAAATCGGTTCAGGCGTTTTTGAGCAAACGTCGATGAAAGGTTTTAGTTTGACAAATGCTAAAAAAACGATACTATTTTTGCAAACTTAAAGAATTTTTAAAATTAAACGACTTGTCGTAGGGCCGTAATATTTTAGTATGATCTATAAGACTATGGTATTACCGTCAAAAGAAAATCAGAAAAATCGTCGAAAAATATTTTTTTAACACTTTATTACAAGAACAGAAAAACGCCTCGGCCGATCTGTACGATTCCCAACAAATAACTTTCAAACGGTTTTTGGACTTTCAAAATCGATTCAGAACTGCGGGCTAAAACGTGGGCGTAAAATTTTTCACACTCTGCTATTTACAAAAAACGGCTTGGCTGATCGCCGCGCAAAATTGATAAACGCTAGTCCTCATCGACATATCAAATTGCTTTTAAATTTTTTGAGAAAACGTTGATTTACGGCAAATAATCTGTTCACACGCACATATACACACAAAACACACTTGAAGAAACATGAAATGCGAATCCGATTTTTTGATGAAAACATAAACTTTCTCCTTCGGGAAGTTAATAATCACATTAGTAAATGTGATCATTTTTTAACTTCCCGTAGGGCAAGTTATAGTAAACGCAAAAAAAATCGAAAATGAAAATTTTTATATATCTTTACGTTTGAAAACCTTCTGAACATGTTGGCATACCTTAGAAAAAATGGATGTATGTGTGAGTGTGTGTGTGTATTTGTGTGTGCGTGTATTTGTGTGTGCGCGTGCAGTGTGTGTGCGGATACAAATTATCGTCGACGATTTCGGGAAAACGAATCAACCAATTTGAATAATTCAAAAAACATTCGAATCCTATTGATACGTGCTGATTATTTTTTGGCAAAGGCATATCCAGTCGTTTCGAAGATACCGGGCAAAAAGTGTCAAAAATGGTAATTCAGTTTTGAGAGGACGGAGCGTCTGGTTTCAATAATTCAGAAAACATTTCACTGATATTGATAAAAAGAAGAACTGACTCAATTTTTGGAGAGGCAGGTCTAGAGGTTTTAGAGATCGAGTAAAAAAAGTAAAAAAGCCATTTTGTAGTTAGAAATTACCATTAGACAAATGCACATCAAATTATCAGATATTTTATAAAGATTTTAGTAATAGTATAAATTTTGTTTAGATTTCTATGGGTTTTGTCCCAATGTTTATCCGTTAGACTACGACGCGGCGCTTCGATATTTCTTCTCCAAGTCATTGTTTTTCAAAAATTCTCAAAGATCCCATTTTTTCAAATTTTTAAAAAGCTTGGAGCTTATTTAAAATTTTTAATTTTGGTGCAAAAAGTTCCAGAACTTTGTCTTAAGGCACGATGCCATGCACCACTAATTTCAAATTGAATTTTAGTAAAACGATATAATAATTAGGAAAATAGTACAAATAAATTCATCTCTAAAAGTCAACCTATAAAAAAAATTAATTTAATTTTTGTATATTTGCTTTATTTGACTTAAATACATACATTGATTTTTACATAAAGATTCAAATTCTAGGAATATCATTATGCTATCATAATATAAAATCAACCTATGAAAATTGAATTGCAACAGTGCAAACTGAACAACTTTCGTGAAGTGTTCCGATTATAAAAAAGTGCTAATGGTATCCATTGTCATACGACCAGTAGCATTCCTACAATCAGAATGTTTTCTGGTACGGAACCAAGAACTGACCATTTCGTTGCCCAATTCGATGAATGAAATATCTCACGGCCATGGCAACAATAAACCGTGGTAAAAAGGATACATAAAACTAGCGAGCGGTACTTATTGTGTCAAGATTTAACGCCGCGCAATATAAAGAGCCGTATGCCGAATTTATGGCCGGAAGTTAAGATTCAATCATATTTGCTTTTATAAACCCGCATATGTATTAATGTGGAAGCTGAGGTACAATTTACCAATTTTACTCCAATACACTTCATTAATAATGATTAAGTCACTTAGTTACACATTTCGGGAAGATTTCACAGCTTGCCTTAAGATCAAATGCCACTTACACCTACCGTTCTTTAGTATTTTCCGAAACCTCATAAAATCTAGTTAATTATTTAGCAAGGAAAACTTCGTTAGATTTCAAATTATTTTTTCTGTATATGTATTTATATTACTGTTTTTTGTACAGGCAATTATAATATTGATAATTAGAAAGAAGAAGGTATGAAAATTGTTTAAGTAGCATTAGTTGATGTTCAAAATTATAACAGTAAAAATATACCATAGAGCAGCTTAATGGTCTGCGAATAAAAACTTCCCCCACCTATATCTCAAAAACCATTAAAGTTAAGAATTTTTCAACAACAATATTTGAAAGTAGAGGGAAATATATATATAACCAACCACCACCTATGGGGTAAGCAAGACCAATTGACATATTTTTTGAAAAAACAACCAAACACATTTTTACAATGATAAATTAGACGTTTTACTGCACATAGTCGGACAGTAGTTTCTTCGATATATGGTAACAAATACCATAATTAGTAGTATAATTGGTTTGGTTCTCACAATATAATTTGTGCTCAAGTCAAATTGGACCTTGATGCTCCGCCCTACTCTATTATATTAACAATAAAATATGATGATAATTTTTAAATTATAAAGGAAAAGTATAATTTCCCTTTTCTCCTCTATACAATGTACTTGGAATGCTTACTCCATTATTAAGTATTATGTCCTCTGTGAAATTCTTCAGACTTTACAGTACTTATTAATTTGTGACTTTATCAGATTATTTTTTCCTTAAAAACTTCCGAAATATTTTTTATCGTAGAGTTCATGTCTCCAAATTCTTTCGGAAGTTTTGTTTCAGTTAATAGAGCTCTTAGTTGCAGTTTGAGTCTTTGAAAATAAAAATGATAAAAATGCGTAAAAGGCGATTAGAAATATAGTACAAATTATAAATGTAGTACAATTCATGTTTTTTATAGAATTTCAAGAGAGATTATAATGCATCAATACATATGTGATTATGAACTTATAGATTATAACTTTTTTTATCAAGGAATATTTCAGCAAAGAAAATATAGAAATGACTTCTATAGAAAAAATCAAGACATTCGTAGCGAATGGGTTAAAAACTTTTGCTTCCTTATTTATGTGTCTTGTTGATTAGCTTTAAACTCCTTGTTTTATTTCTTCACGTGCACGTCGTCAATCATCTGCATCCTTCTTCTTCCTAGAGTTTTCAATCCTCTTTTACCTTCGGCGACGTAATGTCGGTGGAACTCATTTTGCAGGATGGGTCCAAACTCAGTTTCTTTACTTTTCAGAATCGTGCTCAGTAGAGTTTTTTCTTCGCCCGCTTTTCTCTGCACTTCTTCATTGGTTATCTTATCTGTCCACTTTATCTTCTCCATTTGCCTCCAGCACACAGAACTTCCAAATAGTTTGTATTAGAATCATCTCTAGAACTCTTTATTTTATAGTATTTTATCATCTCTGAATCAAATAGATCATAATATATAAGTGTACTTTATTCCTGTCATCCGTAATCTCTTCTCAATCGATACTCAGTAGCGTTTCTTTTTCGGGAATGCCGAAAAAGAGATTTCTCTCTGGCGCTTGCTATCTTGGTCTTCATCTCCCTTGTGCCGTATCTGTTTCTGGACAGAATTCTTCTAAAGTTCTTGAAGTGATTCATATCTTGTAATTCTCATCTCTTTTCTATATTTTCATCACTTCAGATTTGTCGTTATTGATGTCCATTCAGTCCTACCCACTTCGACGATTCTGCTCATCATGTTTTGCAGCTCAGTTTTGGTTATTGATCTCACCACGAGATCATCTGCAAACATTTTGGTGGTGATTCTCTGTAGTTGAAATGGTATAAAGTTTTATAATTGAAACGTTTACCCATCAAGGCTTTTTTATAATTTTGCTGTTTGTTTTTGTTTGTTAGTAGCAATAATATAGAAACATTGTAATCGTACCCCGTTCACCAAATTTTACATATGGAATAAATTAAATAAACTTTTTATTGGCGCTTGCAATCCTTGTCCTGATCTCTCTCGTGCAGTATCTGTCTCTGGTCCGAATGCTTCCAAGTAATAATATATTGTAGTGGTATTCACCGATTTGTAATAATTATAAATAATATTATAAACTATTATATAACGGTCAGAATACAAACACCGCAATTAGTGTTACTCACAGCTACAATATATTGGATGCTCGCAGTAACCTTGCAAGCGTTGATAAATTTCCTTTTAAAACCACAAACTGCGCCTTAACGACTAAGTAAAGTGTAGTTTTGCACTAGGCAGTGACATTAAACAAGGATTACAATGTCAAATACTAGCAAGCACATAAATACCAAGAGATGACGCATTTATAAGTCGGTCGTCATCAAGTTTTCAATAAGTTCTCATCAATAAAGTTCAGTCAATATGAGTCAGAAGTTTTTAGTAATCAATGGAGTTATATTTGAGTTCATTTGTTTGAGTTATATGCAAATGTACAACTACGAAAATAAAAATGATAAAAATGCATAGAAGGGGATCAGAAATATAGTACAAATTATAAATGTAGTACAATTTATATTTTTATAGAGTTTCAAGAAAAGATGATCTGCATCAATAATTGTGATTATAAACTTATGTACTTTTTAATCAAGGAATAAGGACATTGTTAAATATTTCAGCAAAAGAAATATCAAAATGACTTTTATAGAAAGAATTAAAAGAAGTTTTGCTTCTTATTTACGTGTCCAGCTCCAGCTGTCATAAAATAAATAAAAACATCAACGTCTTCATCTGTTTCACTGATGTGCCCACAGTTGGTACCAGCTTGATTAGCAGCAGGAAGAACCTACATATTGTTGGCACCGTCGCTGGCTGGTGCACAACAATATATAATAGTAAATAGTAATAGTATCACAAATCAGAATACCCCCCCACTTCTTTGTTTACTATTCCCGTTACCATTTTATTACAACTAATCACTTTTCTTCTTCTTCTTCAAACTGTTTCCATACTTTTGAGCCTATGTTTTGGCTTTCGGTTTCCTGCATTTTCTCTTCTTGCGTAAGTCAACCCTTTACAATCTTCTTCTTATTCCCCATCTATTTGTCTTTCTATTTTACCCTGGACGACATCATGTAAGAGGCACATTTTTTGCAGAATGGGTCCGATCCAGTTTCCTTTTCAGGATCATGCTCAGTAGAGTCCTTTTTTCGACCACTTTTTTTTTTTTTTTTTGTCCACTTTATCTTCTGCATTCGTCTCCAGCACAACCTAATGATATATAACTAGTCGATTCGAATTTTCGACCAGCTGTCCCTTTACCCGATGCACTAGTTAGTGTATTATGTCCTTGTGCGGTTATATTGCCCGAGCGAGGAGATATTTTTCGTATCGGCGTCGGCTTCATGTTTTCTCACACTTGTCCGGATTCGTTGCGCGAGCCTCATGTACATCGCTTTAATTAATCCGCGACCAGAACGATGGCCGGGAACTCACCTATATAAGTCTCTAACAACATATGTATTGATGCAGAAACACCTAGATTGAAATTGGATTAACTGGAAAAAATACGACTGATGAATTTCTCGTGATGCATGCAAATTTATAATAATACACAGAGATGCGAATCATAATCATTATCTTGAATCTTATTATTGGAAGTAGAATTGGTCGTGTGATCAAAATTGGATCACAAGATTTATTGATTTATTTTTACGGGTAGTTTTTAGATTCGATATATAAAGTTGGAGAGAACACAAAAGTTTTCTGGTGGAGTTGTAGTTAAACTCAGCTCACGGACTTGCCCTGGGGCGGAGCACTCATTATTTATTATTATTAGAACACAACAATAGTCATATATATATATATATATATATATATATATATATATATATATATATATATATATATATTTTTCCTTGATTGCGTCGGAAATAAACTAAAAATTAGGCCAATTATGCCACCTATTAACCTAATTCAAAAACAATTAAGTCTCGTGGCATGTCGATCTAATTCGGATATTTAAAGTATTTTTTATCGTCAGAAGTATCTTAAGACTTCAAACCAGAAACATAGTTTTATCACTATCAAACAATCGATCGTATTACTTTAAATATTTTATTGAAGTAAAAACTTCTTTAGGCGCAACTAGGGTGTAAATCCGTACAAATGCAACGGAAGTGCGTTACGGCAGATAAGATAAAAGTCGAGTGCCAATGATTCGTCATTCGCTCTCGATGATATCATTTCTATACGGGTCGATTGTGATTAGTCGTTGCAAGGCAGATATTACAGCTATTCATAAAATGAGATTATATCGCCCATCAGTCAATGAATGTATGTTAATTTTAATTACATGAAGTTCTTCAAACACAATTATTTCATGATGAATAAAGTTGCGAAAACAATATTTAGGCGTTGTTTAACATAATTCATTGTGTCAACAAATATTATAAAATTCATTAATGAGCAATTACTTCATTTCTCTAATGGAGGTTCATTTCTAAATGCTAATTACAATGACAAACCGATCATGTCATATTTGAAGTATGACTATAATTGCATTATTGTTTTTAAATATTATACATATTTTTATTGCTATTATAAATATATAATTTATAATTAATCATTATATAAATGTGTATAATGGTTGACACTAATAAATGTGTGCATCACGAGTGTTACCATATTACTAATAAACATTATTCAAAATTGTTATATGATGTAATTATTTTTACATAAATGCCATCTTGTACAGTAGCAAATAAGTTTTACTTTAACCGCGTGTGAACCTTACGCGCACTATTTTTTTTAATTATTGTCATTTGTATACCATAATATTATTATTAGGCATTCAATCGTTTCAGTTTTTCAGTAGTGCAAACTTTTTACTTATTATGGTACTGATGAAGTGCCATTTTGCCTTAGGACAAGTTGCAGGAACTTTTCGATATGTGTGAATATTTGAATCAATAAGATTTGAAATATAATTTATCTTTAAAATGTGACAATAAAATTTACGCTTTTGGTAAAAGACGTGGCATACACTGTGTATGTCCTGAGTGGGCAGCCCATTTGAAACTATAATAAATTGCTTTTTGTAGGACTAAAATATTTTAGAATGTTCTAGTAGAACGTTAACTCTGTCACTATACAAAATATTATATATAAAAATTGTATATTAAAATCGTCCAATAATTAACTATATTTTTTGCCATCCCAATGAAAAACTAATCTGCATTATTCTCAACTGATACCTTTGACAGATTTTGAATTCTTGAAACTGGTTCAAGATTTCTGATGGCAAAAACATTAAAAAATTCTTTTTCAGAAAATTGATAAAGCATTTATGTTTACCGATAAATAAGTCAATATACAAAATATTATATAAAGCAAAAATATAAACAATTTTAACAAATATTAATTAGAAATGAACCCTCGGTGGTGGAACAAATGAGAATTAGAAGTAGTTATATTATTCAAGAAATTACAACTTTCCGATTCAATTTAAGTGTTGTATTGATATACCGTTTAAATTTGAACAATGTAAAATATAGAGAAATTGAGTATGACAATATTTAAAAATAACTTGTTTTATTTATGACGTTACAATGAAAATGCATTGATTGAAATTCTGATTAAAAAATAGATTTGGCTGAAAAATAATATTCCGAATTAATACAACTTTCTTCAAATAATAGTCCGCGAAAGTACTTATTTTTGAATTGCTTCACTAATTAATATGATTGCTTATTAATCTTGTAATTGCTCTATTTGTTTTAATACACAAATCTACCAAAAATTAAGATATCGTTATGAAAATATTTCAACTCCACAGAACATTTTATTATCAACTGACAGAGGCAATTTCTTTAAACCAATTTTAATTTATGCACAATAAAATAAGTATTAAATTTTAAAGTTTGAATACAAAAATATAATTAAATAAAAACAATATCAAGAGCGCAGCTTAGGCGCAATAAGTGCATCCTGGGGATGATATTGAATTTCTATAGAGCAACTTTTGTTATTACTTCTGAACTATAAAGAAGATGAAAAAATATTGTAAATAGCCTTTAACTGTGCTTACAAAGATCAAAATTAATAATATTTGTAATAATACATCATGTTATTTTCAATATTAAGTAAATAATAATTCTAGCGTCATTATAATTCAAGATAATAAATTAAAAAACAGAGTAGCGATTGTTACTCTGGCGATAAGAAGAAAATTGTACTGGTCGTGTGAATGTTGTCTATTCATGCAGAGTTATTACGGAATATTTGTATATTATTTATAAAAAACGTGCGAAATAAGAAGTACTATTTTATTTACTGATTAATAGTTTCCATACACTCTTTGTCTATTTCGTCATTATTAACTTCCCGAAGAACTTTATATTTGTGCTAGACAATCTAATTTGGTAAGATTATGTTTCCTCGACGTATCAAGGTCATTCTAAATCGTCTAATACCAAAATTTTAAAAAATATATGTATTTATATGTCCTTTGGCCAATGTTTTCTCAAACATAGCTTCGACGATTTCAAACATTTAAAAGCTATTTAGAAGAAATTTGATAAGGACATATGCGTTGATTAGTTTTTCGGAATGATCTGTGGAGCCGTTTCTTACATTAGGAGATAAGTGCAAAAATTTTTGTCTTGGCCTAAGACAAAAATCCAGAACCAATTTTAACAATTCTTTCTTCACAAAATTTAAAGATTTGGAAACTATTTTGCCCTAAGGTACCCCAATTAATTAAATAAAATCAAATGACCATTAAAAATTTATTCACCTCAAATAAACCTCTGATATGATATCCTTATATCGTTTTTTCTCAATAAAATTTGCAAACCTGAATACTTGTTAAACAAAGAGAGTAATTTCAATCTTATTGTTAGCAACTCTATCTTTCTGGAAACCGCGTCGTGTAGTGCTAAAAAACGTGGGTTACCACAAATCCCTTTATGCAATCAAATTTCCATTTGGAGTTATAGATCTCATATATAATACCAAACGAAAATTGCGCTTAAGTGGGCATTGCTGCAACACATAGACGCCAACAATATAGACACAAAGGTAGGGAGACACACAAAGATGCAATTAGACTTTCAGTAATTTACTGTAAACCAAATAAGCTAAATAAAAACACTCAAAACCAAAAAGCTACCAACGAAAAAAAATTTTTTGATATGAATATTGATATATGGACGTGTATCTCCTGAAGAA
Organism: Ctenocephalides felis; assembly: GCF_003426905.1. Taxonomy (NCBI): domain Eukaryota; kingdom Metazoa; phylum Arthropoda; class Insecta; order Siphonaptera; family Pulicidae; genus Ctenocephalides; species Ctenocephalides felis. The sequence continues at coordinate 35,083,693 of NW_020538040.1, read as the reverse complement.
TTAAAGTGATGATGGCTGGTTAAATATCATTTGAAAATCAGTTGAAAACGCTATACTTAACTTGTTTGAGATAATAGTGATGGACCTTCTTTCCCACGAACCTTTACGCCCTACTCTAAACACATAATGAGAAAACGGGTTGTTGGCTGGGTTGTCCTGTCGATTAGAATGTACTAAATTAGGATGCTTATTGCAAAAACAGTTGATAAAACTAGTAGTTTTAATCAGCGTTAAAATATATTTAAACTAGTGGTGTATGGAATTGTACCTTCAGGCAAATTGCTGGAAGAATAAAATTTAGTAAAAAAAAATATTTCTTGGAAAATAAAATGAAAAAAAATCCTTTTCCCAAAAGCAATTGACGAAGCAACACAGGCAAAACGTTTTTTGAATCATTCAAATCGGATGCATAGTTCTCTCAAAAACTGCTATTTTTGCATATTTAGCTCCGTATCTACGAAACGGTTAGACCTGCCTTTGCCAAAATTTAATCACCACTTCTCCCCATAATTGCGAATCGAATATTTCAGTAACCATTCAAATCGGTTGATCCGTGTGCCTGAAAACGTGGACGAAAAATTGTACCCATACATTCATACAGACACACATACATTTTTTGTAAGGTATGCCAAAAATAAAGTAAATGTTCAAAGACCTTCAATACGTGAAGATATGCAAAAATTTTCAATTTCGATTTTTGGACGAGTACAATAATTTACCCAATGGGAAGTTAAAAATGTGTAGCTTTCTAGTGACGTTGTGAACATACTACATAGCAGGATGTGCAGATCGATGTTTGTGTTACATATCATAGCACTTAAGATGATTTGGAGATTTCAGGACCTACTTTGTCCTCCGGTATCCTAATTAATTAGATGAAATCAAATGACCATTAATGATTTCTTTCATCTGTGAACTTTATATCGTTATTTCTTGTTCTGTTTTGATGTGTAGCGAAGAAACAATAGCGACCTTTTTGTACCAGCTACGAGTCACTAATTACTCACTAATTCAAAGCGTAGTCGCTAATTGATGCGTCACAAAATGTGCACCATGTTTTATTTTACAGTTGGCGAATCGCTTTTGTTGCATTAATGATGTGTATTCATCGGGCTCAATGTGGAACATAGCAATTAATTAAGTTTTTTTTGTATAATTCAAGCTTCCATAGAAATTACTGAACTATGTGATAAGTTGCTTTGTTGGAAAAATTCTGCTCGAGATTTATAAAAGGGACACGATCAAGTAGTTGCGCACTAATTAAAAATATTGTTTATTATTGGTGTTCTGCGAGATGGCAAGTCAGTGGTGTGGCCATAATTAATTTACTCATCTTGCTTTTATTTTTTTTTATATAGGTATCACTTTTTACACTACAAACTGCTGCTTCCATTCTTTGAGGTTCTTTGCAAAGCTTTCAATTACTTGCTAGAGTAGTCCAACATCTGTGTTTTTAGTATAGGAGTATAGGTACAGTTGTGCTAGTTACTAAATACACTATCTGAAATACTAAAACAGTGTCCTTAAATACCATGAATTAGTGATAAAATCAAATCATACCAGAAAAAAGCGACTGAAACAATCGTCCTTTGGGTGTAGACAAAAAATATGGTTAAAAAATAATATAAACACTAAAATGGTTTATAACGACTTTTATTGTTGGAATTATGTAACACAATATAACGTAATCATTCAAATGAATCTTATGAATATAATATAACGATATATAACAAAAAACATACTTTTTTAAACAAACTTAACAAAAAAATTTTGATTATTTTTCTGGCTTTAAATTGTCCTCTTGTTTTCTCTTTCGTATTTTGTCTGAGTTAATTTAGATTTTACTTCATTAGTTTAATCATCATCCGCAAAGATAAAACTCACAACCACATGTCACAACCGCACCCAACGTGCACTTTTGAAAACAAATCATCGTTATGACTGAACTAAACTATCTACTCAAAAACTAATTGTTGGTGATCGACTACTAATGTTCAACTTACATCAAAATAACAAATCATGTGATATATCTGTTATCTATATATAAGTTATTATTGAATGAAATCAAACATAAAAACTCACTTTAGACTCGATCCAATAACAGAAACTTGTTCGAATATACATACTTCATCCTTCTTCCTTTGGACACTATTTCAAAATCAGTATAGTTTTGCTGTTATGGCAACTGTCACTACTGTACCCTGGCTCAACTGTAACCAGTATTCTCCACTTGTATTTTTCCTTCAATAACACTGTACATAAGACACTCTTTTCTCGGTAAAGGTCCAATCCAGTTTCCTTTTCTTTTCACATTCACATCCAGTAAAATTTTGTTTTTCCTTCATTCTTTGCAGAACTTTCTTATTTGCTACATTGTTGTTCATTTTATCTTTTTTCATAGTCCATTCTTTAAGAGTAGTTTTTGTCTAACTTTTTCAGAATTCGTGTCTCTGATCCGAACAGAGCCATACTCAAAATGTGGCAATGTTATCAGTTTTTCTCATAAGTTTGCTGATCAGTAGCATCTTCGTGAAATGATTAAAATTAAAAGGAAGATTATGGCAATTATAATATAAATATAGAGTTATTTTACTTAATGATTCATAGGAACTATACTTTTGAAGATTTAATTCTAACTAGATTGATTTTGAAAAAGTTGCATGCACTATCCTGTATGTATAAAATAGACCTAATGATTATTAATACATTAGTGATTTATAATTACGTTCATTTTCTGTATGATCTGGTGGTGCTACAAACTATTGCAGATTGCTCGATTTCATACAAATTTCCCAAATATTTCATTTATATACAAACAATCGGCTGAATAGTTATGGTCGATATTCATAAAAGTGGTGTATTTAACCAAAAATATAAAATGTTAAAAAAATGCCTAAAATTGCGTAAATTTCAAAGTAGATCGAGTTGTTTAAAGGTTTGGTACTTGATGTAATATTTATATTAATTGCTTAATTTAAAACAATCAAAATATATTCGAAAAATATCAGCTGGAAATCGTGCTGATTAGTTTTTGGTCAAGATCAGTCAGACCTGTTCTTCGTAAACAAATGAAAAACTCTCATGATGATAGAGTTTATGGTCTTAACGGAAATACTAAAACAACTATAAAATTAACTAAATAAGTATAACTAAAAATGGATAAAAAGTAGATTCAAATATAAAAAAATTCAAAGTTAGAAATAATGGCTCATGTCAAATTTACAAAATTTTATCATCGCAGTTTTAAAAGTTCAAAAATCTTAGGCATAATGTCACTTACACATATTTATGAAAACTATTTATATAAGCGTTACAAATTATAATAAATTAATCTAAATACATTTGCAAAGAAAAATCTAAAATTTTAAATCTGAATCTGAATCCAAAATACTGCTAAATTAAATGATCATGAAATTTGCATAGATTTTTATAATATTTTTTTCAGGAATTGTTTAGAGCATAAACCAGAAACTATTATATTGGTAAAACCTATTTGTAAAACATTATACATACAATAGTGAATTCACTATTAGTATTACTAAATGTTATACTAATATTTTACTCTTTAGCTCTAAAATAAATTAAAAAAAATATTTAAATTTAGCTATTAACTTTTTCGCTACTAAATACGAGTCGGTCAGCGAACCGCATTTGTTACATAAATTATTTAAAGATGTTACAATCATTATCAATATTAACTACAATAACAAATTAGAATTTTCATTAATTTATCTCAAAATGATATATATTAAATTTGACGGGTTGACATACTTTATGTCGTCTAAAAGCTACACTCGTACACACGAATGTCTCCTACAGACGACTGTCGTAAAAGTTTCAGTTTAGTTATTTATTACAAATTCATTTTAAATTTTATATGTGGAAATATATTTATTATTAATTTATTTCTTCTGTAGTTTCATTAGCAATAATGATTATTAATTAAATACAGGAACAAAATTCATTTTAGCTAAATATTGAGTTGACCAAACGTCAACACATCTTCTGCAAATAACCCTTCTCTCGAACCTCGAATCAACGTGTTTTTAATTAATACATTACCCACAACACAGTTATTATTTAAAGGGTTGAAAAAAAACCCTAAGAAAACTGACTGGGGTATTTTTTCATCTCGTAAATATTTATATATGCAAATCGTCCTGGTACAACAATTAAAACTGGCCAGATTAGAGTTTGATAAAAAGCGAAATGGCATCAGCGAAAAAGTCGAGCGAAGGAGCTGAGATTACTGGAGGCTCGGCTGAGAACAGAATTAACGATATCTGATGCCGTATAATAATATATAATATCAATCTAAAAAGTTGATATAACAACAGAAAAAATTAATTTAATCCTGTTTGAATCACGAGATTTACATAGAAAAGTTCCGGCGGATGCTCTTGCATCGTATTATCATCCTTGCCTTTATGTCACCTAAGATGAATTAGTATGAAACTATGTTGTTATAGTTTTTGCTTCAATAGTTTGATGACAAGAATAAATGTCTTTCATTAAAATATACCTGGTAATTTTATTGAAAAACTTGGCTTTGAGATTATTTTTAATTCACTACAATTATTTCATTAATCTTTAACTTTTATTAATATAAAATGTACTTTTATACGTTCGATATAGATACTTTTGATAATTATTTATAATATAGGGTATGGAGGGCCACAAAAGTTTAACTTAAGTTTGAGCAATTATATTGTAAAAACCAAACCAATTATACCACACCGAATAACATATATCAAACTATCTGACTATGTTCAGTAAAACTCACACTTAATTCATCATTGTAAAAATGTGTTTTTTCCTGTTTTCGAAAAATTTGCCACCTGGTCCTTTTTACCCCATAGGCAAGGCAGGATGAGAAAGCCAGATGGCAACGTGCAATATTATTAATTTTAATAGAATTTTAGGAATAATAGCTGCATTATTCAACCAATGCAAAATATAAATTTTAAGGGTACATTTTTCACAGAGATACATCGTATATAACCTTGATCTGGTGTTTCGTCAGAAATAATCATCAGCGGAGTTTGAATAATTAAATTAATTTAATTATGAACCTTACTTATCTCTGGTAAAATTGCTTTTTTATGTACGATTTTTCATTGCTTACACCTTTGCCAGGGTAAAGGTTCATCTGGACCTTTTTACACCACCTACATGTAAGTTGTTACAGGAATTATATAAAAAAATCAGTTGCATCTGACCAGAATCTAATTTTAAATTTACCATATATCTTATAAAACAATTAAATAACGTATAGTTAATATAATTATAATAAGGTTTCGTAAACTAAACAACAGTGCTCACACGCAAAAAAAAAAACTAACAACGAAAGAAAAAACTTTTATTATAGATTTTCAAACAAGGTCTTTTATCTCCTGATAGCAACGATGTTTGATTTGAGGCGATGGCTGGTTTCACATCTTTTTCCCCTCTACTTCCAAATAGTGTTGTTGTAAACTTTTTTACCCCCGGACTAAGTCCTATATATACAATTTAACAAAAATTTTCCAGATAAGTGCAAAAATTTTCTTGTACACAGTTTTCTTTTCAGGTTTCCGAAATTACCTGAACTTTTTAGTATATCTAAAATCTAAAATTTTCTTAACCGATTTTGATAATTTAAAAATCGTTTCAAATATAACAGTTGAGACTCGTGCTGATTTGTTTATAATAAATATTGGCCAGGTCGTTTTTTCGCAATTATTTGTTTTTTTTATTTGATAAAAAGTTCTTACGGTCTTAAACAACATCCCAAAATATGTAATTTGTTTGCGCAAATTTTACATACTATTTGGAATCACTGGTTTATAATTTTTACTGATAACAAAACAAAATGTAAAAATAAATGGTTAAAAATGTTATTATTGGTAAAATTTAGTAATATATTATTTTACATATTATTTATTATAGAAAATATTAGAAAAACCAATTCTATGTTTCTAAAATTGTAAGTATGTTAATTTATGAAATCCTAAACATCAATTTAACTCATGTAATTCAGTATTTTATGATAATATATTTAGCATGTACGAGTAAGCTGATTATATATTAATAATTATAATTATTATGTTATAACGATAATTATCGCAATTTGCTATGTATAAAATAAACTGTTGAAAAGCCTTTAATATTAGAGAATGTTTTGATAGTGAACAAGTTTGCTACAAAATGGACTACCATTCCAAGGAACAGGCGTTCATTACTAATAAGGATGAGAGAAAATGATTTAATGTCGATACTTTTAACTTTGCATAGGGTAAGTTATAGTAATGGAAAAACATCGAAAATAAAAATTTTTATATATCTGGTTTAAAAGGTTTCTGAACATTTTTCAAAGGCAGGTCTATCGGTTTCAGAGATCGAGAAAAAAAAGTAAAAAAACACCATTTGACGGTCAAAAATGATCATTTGACATATGCACATCAAGTATCAGATATTTTATAGAGATTTTAAATATATGTATGAATTTTGTTGACATTTCTATTGGTACAAATGTTTATCTGTTGAACTGCGATGCGGCGCCTAGGCGCTTCTATATTTTTTCTCGAAAATAGCCTTGCAACACAATTGCTTAAAAAAAATTCAATATTTTTAGCAAGTAAATTTTTTCAAAAAAATCAAAATTCTCTAAAATCTAAATAAATTCTTAATTCTAAATCGTAAAATTAATTTTCAAGTAAAAATTAAAATCACCACTACGTATATAAATATAATATATTGCCTACTGTGTATATAAATAAAAAATAGTAACTAACAAGGAGTTTTCTGCAGTAGTGACACTGCTGTACGAGCCAGCAATCCGCCCAAGTATTTTAAAGTTTCTTATCATTATTATTAAAAATGTATTTATAAATCAATTGTACTTATAAAAAATCTAAAAACCACAACAAGTTAGAATTCTCAATGATTTAAATCAGAGCGCTAAATATTGAAGCACAAGTCATGACCTAGAGACGACATCACCCGATGTCGTCTCTAAGTGACACTTGTATTGTCAGGGTTGAAAAACAAGGACAAAAAGTTGCAGAAACTTATGTAACGATTTCGCTACTTTTTAATTAATTATGATATAATTTTAAAATATTGACAGAAACTTCGCTAAATTTTTAATTTAAATCACAATTAGTGAATCACGATTAGTAAATCACAAATTTTTTTAGGCCTATAATATTTTATGATGTTCGTTAAGATCATAAACCTTATCAGCATACAAAGTTCCATCAAGCTCTTAAAAAAAATCTAGAAATTAATTACGAAAACTGGCATATTTTCATAAAGTTCAATTTTCAAAATCGGTTGAAAATTTTAATAATCGGTGATAATATTAACAAATAATTTTTCTCTTTTCTGCAAGTGTTAAAGAAACGGCTTAATTAATCAACGCTAGTCCTTAACATTTTTAAAATCAATACAAATATTTTTGGGAAAACTTCGACGATAGATCAAACTTTGGCTCATCTTCACAAATATAATACCTTTTACAAATTTGGGTTCAAACGATACAGAATCACTTAAAACATCGAGAAAACATTGAACTAAAGATCAGAATTACATGCAAAAACAAACATCTCCATCAGAAAGCTATTAAAATGAAACAAATAAAATTAAATACCTATTAACCCTTTCCATTCGAACATTGCAAAACTAGTACCTATGCATTTTGTCGCCGGAGCAACATTATACCTATTGTTAATATTCTATTAACCTGTTGTATACTAAATAAATATCGATATATCGAAAATCTCTGCAAACATCGTTCATCCCTAATTACTATACGAGTATGTACTGCGGGAGGAAAATTTCTATTTTATATAAAGCGAAAACTTTATAATTGGTGTGCACTAATTACTGGTCGTTTTCTGTGCTAGTACCCATTTATACTCGGTTCGTTCGATAATAGACAGACCATGGTTTTCTGCACAGCAAAAAATATCAAACTAATATAGATGTTACCTCTTTCTGTATCAAATAGAGTAAAATATTTGTATAAATAATGATGAATGAGATGCAATTCGAGAATTTTTGTAATTATAAAATATGAATTTCATAATATTCATCAAAATAATATTATCATTAGTGGTCATGAAATTAGTACTTTAGCATTTAACATATTTACACTCCTACTTCTATAACAAAATATTTGTAAAAGTAATAAATGAAATAAAATTAGAGATTTTTCATGATTGAAATTATAAAATGAATCATTTTTTTTCAAATATTTTTTCCCATTAGTAAAATTATTTTATTACTTTTGGATTGAAAATATTTTGCATATTTCAAAATATGTCCTGATTAAACAATGTTAATATCTATTAACCAGTTAACTATGATTGGAGAACATACTCGTCATAGAAAATTGGCATTTTGTGTATTGACAAGTATACTCATTATGCAAATAAATCTGCGACCATAGTCTAGATTGCAATTTTTGAAAAAAAAAAAACAATACATATTCTCAAATATTGATATTCAGAATATTTATTGTTATCGATTGATTTTAGATATATCAAAATTTTTGAAGTACAAAAGCTGGTATGAAAAAATAAGTTGAAAATGGCAATTTTCCAAGATTATACTTCTATACTATCAAAATATTTCCAAATATTAAACGATTTTTATTAAAACCTTGATAAATTTACTTACAAAGTGAACTAAGGTGTATAGAGCATAGAAATAAATATTAAAAATAGTTAAAATTTCTATTGATAGCAAATTATAATGTGAATATGGCATTTGTGACCACCTGATTGCTTTTTGTGCACTTTTATTTCCGTTTTCACAAAACAGATAGAGTTGATTTTCCTAAATATTATTAATTTTATTGAATCAAATACTTTTTAATATTCCATTCACACTTAGAAAGGAAAATCAGTTTAGTTTTAACCTCAAGAATTTTACTTGAAGGTTGAGATTTAAAAATAATATTATTTGCCTGTTATTAACCTGCCTATTATTAACCGCCTTGAATTGAAATCAAGAAAATTAAAGTTCTCTCCCGCGTTCCGGACAACTTGACCGGATATCAAGCAGTAGTCATATTCATTATTACATCAAGATACAGATAAAATATTAGAACTATCAGAAAAAGTCTAATAAAAATATATCAAATATAGATAAGCGTCGGATTGAAAATCAACGTCGTTATGAAGTATGATCCCAGTACCTCATAGGACTCATAGGACAATACTAAAATTGTTGCTCTTGTTTGGGGATAAACTTTCAATTCAAACCCTCCACTAATTCAAAGATCAGAAAACAAAGTATCAAAAGAGATTTTGAAAGTACCAAAGTATGTTCCAAATTGGTTGATACACAAAGACGCGGATACTATTTCAGGAAAAGATAAAATAAGCCCTGGCTTACTTAAGTACAAAAGCTGTTTCGAAGATGACCCAAACTTTCTCACCAGAAAACATCGCCACAACACTATCAGGGTCAGATTGAAAAAGTAGTTTCTTGGAATAATCTTTGGCATTGGTCATATAATTTGTATTATTTTCTAACGACTTCAGGTTTTTACCAAACGTTACTATACTTATAGCCCATTTCGGGACAGTTGTATTATTAGCTGTACTATTAATTACCCTTTTCATATAGGGTAGAACGGAGCTTAAATGTCCCCGGGTAAAAAGGTTCACCAAAGATATCTTAAAGGCAAGTAAAGTTAAGAATATTTTAACAACAATATTTAAAAGTAGCTGGAAAAATACGTATAACCAGCCATCACCTTGATTCTTACAATGTCGCTATAGAGAGAAAAACGACTATCCATAACAAAAGTATTTTCCTTTTTGTTCATTTTTTAACTTCCCGTAGGGTAAGTTATTGTAATGGGCCGAAAATCGGAATTGAAATTTTTTACATTTCTCGACGTTTTGAAGGTTTCTGAACATTTTGGCATACTTCAGAAAAAATGGATGTGTGTGTGTGTGTATGTATGTATGGATACAATTTTTCGTCCACGTTCTCGGGCGTACGGATCAACTGATTTGAATGGTTCGAAAAACATTCGATTTCTATTGATAAGGAGATGTGCTAATTAGTTCTTGGCAAAGGCAGGTCCAGCAGCTACGGAGATAAAGAGCAAAGAGTGCAGAAAATAGAAATCGAGTTTTTGAGAGAACGGAGCATCCGATTTAAATGATCTAAAAAGCATTCAATTAGTAATGATTGGAAGAAGTGGTTATTAGTTTTTCGCATAAGCAGGCCCAGCCATTTCGAAGATCCGGAGCTAAATGTACAAAAAATGACAGTTTTGAGAGAACTAAGCGTCCGATTTAATTGATTCAAAGAACTTTCTGCTTGTCTTTACAAAATAATTGATTTTGGAAAAAAAATTTTTTTGTTTCAACTTTTTTTTTTTTTTTAATTTTTTGTATATCGAAAATAATTCAGATTTTATTTTTAATTCTGACTATAGTTCTAATATACTTCAAATTCTTATAAATATTAGACAATGTTACAATATTAATAATAATCTATTTGAAAACATTCAATATTTCTCGAACATTTCGTTATGGTACGGGAAGTTCCAGCAATTTGCCTTAAGGCACGATGCCACCCACCTTACTAGTTTTTGGTTTTGATCACTGTAGTGATTACGAGGTCTACTACAACTTTATGTCAAGAGAATAGTAGAATCACTTATTGAAGTGATTCTCTAACTATCAATATAATATTTATCAGATTAATTTATATGTGTGTTTGAAAGTGTGTATGTATGTGTGCGAGTAAATGACATAAGCCAAATAGCCCATAGGATTGCCATATATTCTGATTGTAATTGAAAATAAAATAAAAAAAAAATTACGAGGCCTTACTCATCTAAATGTTTTTCCAAACAAATAGAATTTTGTACAAAACCTTTATTAGATATAGTAGTAACTTAAATTTAATAAATGCATGCAATTTCATCATGTATTCAATGAGAGCATACAAATATGTATTATAGTATCAGACTATAATATAAATAACAATCAATCTTTGTAAATATTGTATTACATGTGCAATCCAATATATTATCCAAATGGCAAATATTTGAATATATATATATATATATATATATATATATATATATATAATACACTAATAAATAAACAGTTCACGGATTCCTGTTGATTTAACGTTACGTGTGGGTTGCCGAATAAGAAATCTCGCTCAAACAAAGATGTATCATTAAAAAATTGCCACCCGGCAGCTCAAACAATAAAACACAAACACACATACCGATATACACACACGTCCAGGACCACCAAATATTTAGAGAAGATCAAACATACATGCCAGATTTTTAGAATACACATTAAGGAACCTATCATAAATTATTTGACGGCACGTTCTTCAACACACAGACTAATGGACAAATATTATACTTATTATATTCAGAGATGTATGCATTCATATATATGTATAATTATATGTATATATATAACATACATACATATATACACCTTTGCATTTCAATTTATACCTGTCCGCAGTCTTATGCGTTTAACATCCGGTGGTCGAGCGTACAGGACATGCTCATAAATTTATTTTTTATTATATTATTATATATATATATATATATATATATATATGTGTGTGTGTGTATAAATAAGAAGGGGCACAAAGGTCCAATTGACAGAGCAATTATATAGTGAAACCAAACCAATTATATCGCAACAAATGACACAAATCAAACACAACTATCTGACTATGTTCAGTAAAACTCCCAGCAAATTCATCATTGTAGAAATGTGTTTTTGCTGTTCTTCAAAAATATGTCACTTTGTCGTTTTTACCCTATTGGCGGGGTAAGATGGGACAGCCAGAAGGCAAATAGCTAATTGAAATATCGGTTGTGGATCATTCTACCCTATATATCAAGCCCTGCTCTACCCTACATATATATATATATATATATTATATATATATATATATACGAGGTCTGTTCAAAAGTTTTCGTAATTTTCGTTTTTTCAAAAAAATATTTATTTATTCGTCTACATAATGTGGTCCCCTTCAAAGTAGTCCCCCCAGATATAATACACTTATGCCAGCGTTTTTTCCAATTTTCGAAGCACCCTTGATATTCACTTTTTGATATGTCCTTGAGCACTCTCGGCGATTTTCTTCAATCGAGGAAAACCGCCGTCCTTTCATGGGTCTCTTCAACTTTGGGAATAGGAAAAAGTCACACGGAGCCATATCTGGTGAATTTTGCACTTTGCAACACTTTATTTCATTTTTTACGCAAAATTTAATACAAATTCTTTGACTTTTTCAATTCTTCCATTGTAAAAATCGCCGAGCTCAGAAAAACACGTCGAACCTTAGCGACTACCACAGACAAAGTAAACAGTGAATATAGCTGAAAATTTCATCATACTTTAGGGGCATGTATACCAACACAATAAAAAAAAAATTTTGACAATCAGACACTCCAGACCCGCGAAATTTAATTATTAGTAATTCCGGGTACTTTTTGAACAGACCATGTATATTATAATTTGTTTAAACATCCATCCAATTACAAAAAAGACCAATGTTGGCAAATTAAATATTTATTTAATAAAAATTTCATGAGCATAAATAATTAATAGTAAATAATTGCATTACATATTAACAAATATATGGATATACCTAAAATGTTATTCAATAAGCATAAGAATTATTATTATTATTATTATTGTTATTATTATTGTTATCATTATTATTATTATATTATCAATAATATTATTATTATTAATATCATTAATATTATAATAATAATAATAATTATTATTATTATTTGAATATTGAACAGAATTTAAGAGTTCTATAAACTATTATGATGATTTGACTCAACTAACTACATCAGTTTTATAGATGGCAACCCAAACGGTTGTCCTAGATAAATTTTATTTTTTACAATTTCTGTAATAGTGATGTACTTTTTTTTAATGCAGAGTATGGTCCATTTTTACTTGAAAATATATTGCCACCTATATTGTATGATTATTTTACTATGTCAAATTATTTGTATGTTTTTAAATAGTAAAAAACAGGAGTAGTATAGATTTGCGAAATTAGGAATTCGACATCAGAATGTTGTTTCTGCAAGCAAGTTGTTTAAATTTTTGGAAATGCGTTTTATATACATCAATTTTTGGCATCTTTTGAATTTGCCACTTTTAAATAAAATATAATTTTAAAACTTTGATACATCCTATTATCACGAATTTTGATGATTTTGTACAAATATTACTCTTTTCTTAGACCTATGATATTTTAGGATGTTCGTTGGAGTCATGAATTCTATCATGATACAAAATTTTATTACAATTAATTGTTCTTACCAAAAAAAACTTAATTACAAAGAAAACAACCGGCTGATCTAAATCAAGAACTTATCGGCATTATTCCCAACTAATATCATTCAAAAAGTTTTAGAATTTTTGAAATTGGCTCATTGACAGAATTTTTTGCGGAAACGGACAAAATTTTTGAAAGTTCTGGCAAAAATTGATTTGTTATTTTCTTTCTTTTCTTTCTTCTTTCTTCTATTCTTTTTAACCAATGTTAGAAAATTATTATTTAAAATTAAATGAAATTAAAATATTTAATTGATCTTGTATATGCATCGAGAGTAAAGTATTGGTAAGCATGACAAACTGGTTATTTTGCTTCATTTCATATTTTTTACTACCCAAAATTATGCTCAAACACCCTAAATTAAAAAACTATTCATTTTTCATACTTTTGCTAGTGTGAAGAATTCTAATTCCGAATTTTTGGTATTTTTCATTATCGATGAAATGATCGTAATATAAGAACTGATAAAACAAATATTTTTCCTGTTGAAGATGTTTTGTAAAATTTATATTTTAGCATATTAAATCTGTGAACATTTAAATGTTTAGACCTAATTTGGAAACTATTGAATAAATATTCCATATCTATCTCTGTATAGCATAAAATAAGAATATGGTATTCATTATAACCACAAAATTAATAATAATCAAATTTCATACGACATTTATAAAAATACATTTATACACGCATATATATAAATATATATATATATATATATATATATATATATATATATATATATATAAATATATACATATTCAGCAAGGATATGAGAAAAGGCATAATGTCCTCTGATTCGAATAAATAGTTTATATTATTTTTGTGATAATATGCGTTGAATGCATTTGCAAATTCTTAATTAAGTATGTACGCGAAGTGATTAATTCAAATATTAAAATTAAAATACCAAACAATATGCTATCACTTCCTTAAAATGTTATGCAAAATGTCATACC
>NW_020538040.1:35022061-35068384 GCF_003426905.1 Ctenocephalides felis | reverse complement strand
AAACAAATCATCGTTATGACTGAACTAAACTATCTACTCAAAAACTAATTGTTGGTGATCGACTACTAATGTTCAACTTACATCAAAATAACAAATCATGTGATATATCTGTTATCTATATATAAGTTATTATTGAATGAAATCAAACATAAAACTCACTTTAGACTCGATCCAATAACAGAAACTTGTTCGAATATACATACTTCATCCTTCTTCCTTTGGACACTATTTCAAAATCAGTATAGTTTTGCTGTTATGGCAACTGTCACTACTGTACCCTGGCTCAACTGTAACCAGTATTCTCCACTTTATTTTTCCTTCAATAACACTGTACATAAGACTCTTTTCTCGGTAAAGGTCCAATCCAGTTTCCTTTTCTTTTCACATTCACATCCAGTTAAATTTTGTTTTTCCTTCATTCTTTGCAGAACTTTCTTATTTGCTACATTGTTGTTCATTTTATCTTTTTTCATAGTCCATTCTTTAAGAGTAGTTTTTGTCTAACTTTTTCAGAATTCGTGTCTCTGATCCGAACAGAGCCATACTCAAAATGTGGCAATGTTATCAGTTTTTCTCAAGTTTGCTGATCAGTAGCATCTTCGTGAAATGATTAAAATTAAAAGGAAGATTATGGCAATTATAATATAAATATAGAGTTATTTTACTTAATGATTCATAGGAACTATACTTTTGAAGATTTAATTCTAACTAGATTGATTTTGAAAAAGTTGCATGCACTATCCTGTATGTATAAAATAGACCTAATGATTATTAATACATTAGTGATTTATAATTACGTTCATTTTCTGTATGATCTGGTGGTGCTACAAACTATTGCAGATTGCTCGATTTCATACAAATTTCCCAATATTTCATTTATATACAAACAATCGGCTGAATAGTTATGGTCGATATTCATAAAAGTGGTGTATTTAACCAAAAAATAAAATGTTAAAAAAATGCCTAAAATTGCGTAAATTTCAAAGTAGATCGAGTTGTTTAAAGGTTTGGTACTTGATGTAATATTTATATTAATTGCTTAATTTAAAACAATCAAAATATATTCGAAAAATATCAGCTGGAAATCGTGCTGATTAGTTTTTGGTCAAGATCAGTCAGACCTGTTCTTCGTAAACAAATGAAAAACTCTCATGATGATAGAGTTTATGGTCTTAACGGAAATACTAAAACAACTATAAAATTAACTAAATAAGTATAACTAAAAATGGATAAAAAGTAGATTCAAATATAAAAAAATTCAAAGTTAGAAATAATGGCTCATGTCAAATTTACAAAATTTTATCATCGCAGTTTTAAAAGTTCAAAAATCTTAGGCATAATGTCACTTACACATATTTATGAAAACTATTTATATAAGCGTTACAAATTATAATAAATTAATCTAAATACATTTGCAAAGAAAAATCTAAAATTTTAAATCTGAATCTGAATCCAAAATACTGCTAAATTAAATGATCATGAAATTTGCATAGATTTTTATAATATTTTTTTCAGGAATTGTTTAGAGCATAAACCAGAAACTATTATATTGGTAAAACCTATTTGTAAAACATTATACATACAATAGTGAATTCACTATTAGTATTACTAAATGTTATACTAATATTTTACTCTTTAGCTCTAAAATAAATTAAAAAAAATATTTAAATTTAGCTATTAACTTTTTCGCTACTAAATACGAGTCGGTCAGCGAACCGCATTTGTTACATAAATTATTTAAAGATGTTACAATCATTATCAATATTAACTACAATAACAAATTAGAATTTTCATTAATTTATCTCAAAATGATATATATTAAATTTGACGGGTTGACATACTTTATGTCGTCTAAAAGCTACACTCGTACACACGAATGTCTCCTACAGACGACTGTCGTAAAAGTTTCAGTTTAGTTATTTATTACAAATTCATTTTAAATTTTATATGTGGAAATATATTTATTATTAATTTATTTCTTCTGTAGTTTCATTAGCAATAATGATTATTAATTAAATACAGGAACAAAATTCATTTTAGCTAAATATTGAGTTGACCAAACGTCAACACATCTTCTGCAAATAACCCTTCTCTCGAACCTCGAATCAACGTGTTTTTAATTAATACATTACCCACAACACAGTTATTATTTAAAGGGTTGAAAAAAAACCCTAAGAAAACTGACTGGGGGTATTTTTTCATCTCGTAAATATTTATATATGCAAATCGTCCTGGTACAACAATTAAAACTGGCCAGATTAGAGTTTGATAAAAAGCGAAATGGCATCAGCGAAAAAGTCGAGCGAAGGAGCTGAGATTACTGGAGGCTCGGCTGAGAACAGAATTAACGATATCTGATGCCGTATAATAATATATAATATCAATCTAAAAAGTTGATATAACAACAGAAAAAATTAATTTAATCCTGTTTGAATCACGAGATTTACATAGAAAAGTTCCGGCGGATGCTCTTGCATCGTATTATCATCCTTGCCTTTATGTCACCTAAGATGAATTAGTATGAAACTATGTTGTTATAGTTTTTGCTTCAATAGTTTGATGACAAGAATAAATGTCTTTCATTAAAATATACCTGGTAATTTTATTGAAAAACTTGGCTTTGAGATTATTTTTAATTCACTACAATTATTTCATTAATCTTTAACTTTTATTAATATAAAATGTACTTTTATACGTTCGATATAGATACTTTTGATAATTATTATAATATAGGGTATGGAGGGCCACAAAAGTTTAACTTAAGTTTGAGCAATTATATTGTAAAAACCAAACCAATTATACCACACCGAATAACATATATCAAACTATCTGACTATGTTCAGTAAAACTCACACTTAATTCATCATTGTAAAAATGAGTTTTTTCCTGTTTTCGAAAAATTTGCCACCTGGTCCTTTTTACCCCATAGGCAAGGCAGGGATGAGAAAGCCAGATGGCAACGTGCAATTATTAATTTTAATAGAATTTTAGGAATAATAGCTGCATTATTCAACCAATGCAAAATATAAATTTTAAGGGTACATTTTTCACAGAGATACATCGTATATAACCTTGATCTGGTGTTTCGTCAGAAATAATCATCAGCGGAGTTTGAATAATTAAATTAATTAATTATGAACCTTACTTATCTCTGGTAAAATTGCTTTTTTATGTACGATTTTTCATTGCTTACACCTTTGCCAGGGTAAAGGTTCATCTGGACTTTTTTACATCACCTACATGTAAGTTGTTACAGGAATTATATAAAAAAATCAGTTGCATCTGACCAGAATCTAATTTTAAATTTACCATATATCTTATAAAACAATTAAATAACGTATAGTTAATATAATTATAATAAGGTTTCGTAAACTAAACAACAGTGCTCACACGCAAAAAAAAAACTAACAACGAAAGAAAAAACTTTTATTATAGATTTTCAAACAAGGTCTTTTATCTCCTGATAGCAACGATGTTTGATTTGAGGCGATGGCTGGTTTCACATCTTTTTCCCCTCTACTTCCAAATAGTGTTGTTGTAAACTTTTTTACCCCCGGACTAAGTCCTATATATACAATTTAACAAAAATTTTCCAGATAAGTGCAAAAATTTTCTTGTACACAGTTTTCTTTTCAGGTTTCCGAAATTACCTGAACTTTTTAGTTTATCTAAAATCTAAAATTTTCTTAACCGATTTTGATAATTTAAAAATCGTTTCAAATATAACAGTTGAGACTCGTGCTGATTTGTTTATAATAAATATTGGCCAGGTCGTTTTTTCGCAATTATTTGTTTTTTTTATTTGATAAAAAGTTCTTACGGTCTTAAACAACATCCCAAAATATGTAATTTGTTTGCGCAAATTTTACATATATTTGGAATCACTGGTTTATAATTTTACTGATAACAAAACAAAATGTAAAAATAAATGGTTAAAAATGTTATTATTGGTAAAATTTAGTAATATATTATTTTACATATTATTTATTATAGAAAATATTAGAAAAACCAATTCTATGTTTCTAAAATTGTAAGTATGTTAATTTATGAAATCCTAAACATCAATTTAACTCATGTAATTCAGTATTTTATGATAATATATTAGCATGTACGAGTAAGCTGATTATATATTAATAATTATAATTATTATGTTATAACGATAATTATCGCAATTTGCTATGTATAAAATAAACTGTTGAAAAGCCTTTAATATTAGAGAATGTTTTGATAGTGAACAAGTTTGCTACAAAATGGACTACCATTCCAAGGAACAGGCGTTCATTACTAATAAGGATGAGAGAAAATGATTTAATGTCGATACTTTTAACTTTGCATAGGGTAAGTTATAGTAATGGAAAAACATCGAAAATAAAAATTTTTATATATCTGGTTTAAAAGGTTTCTGAACATTTTTCAAAGGCAGGTCTATCGGTTTCAGAGATCGAGAAAAAAAAGTAAAAAAAACACCATTTGACGGTCAAAAATGATCATTGACATATGCACATCAAGTATCAGATATTTTATAGAGATTTTAAATATATGTATGAATTTTGTTGACATTTCTATTGGTACAAATGTTTATCTGTTGAACTGCGATGCGGCGCCTAGGCGCTTCTATATTTTTTCTCGAAAATAGCCTTGCAACACAATTGCTTAAAAAATTCAATATTTTAGCAAGTAAATTTTTCAAAAAAATCAAAATTCTCTAAAATCTAAATAAATTCTTAATTCTAAATCGTAAAATTAATTTTCAAGTAAAAATTAAAATCACCACTACGTATATAAATATAATATATTGCCTACTGTGTATATAAATAAAAAATAGTAACTAACAAGGAGTTTTCTGCAGTAGTGACACTGCTGTACGAGCCAGCAATCCGCCCAAGTATTTTAAAGTTCTTATCATTATTATTAAAAATGTATTTATAAATCAATTGTACTTATAAAAATCTAAAAACCACAACAAGTTAGAATTCTCAATGATTTAAATCAGAGCGCTAAATATTGAAGCACAAGTCATGACCTAGAGACGACATCACCCGATGTCGTCTCTAAGCGACACTTGTATTGTCAGGGTTGAAAAACAAGGACAAAAAGTTGCAGAAACTTATGTAACGATTTCGCTACTTTTTAAAAATTATGATATAATTTAAAATATTGACAGAAACTTCGCTAAATTTTTAATTTAAATCACAATTAGTGAATCACGATTAGTAAATCACAAATTTTTTAGGCCTATAATATTTTATGATGTTCGTTAAGATCATAAACCTTATCAGCATACAAAGTTCCATCAAGCTCTTAAAAAAAAATCTAGAAATTAATTACGAAAACTGGCATATTTTCATAAAGTTCAATTTTCAAAATCGGTTGAAAATTTTAATAATCGGTGATAATATTAACAAATAATTTTTCTCTTTTCTGCAAGTGTTAAAGAAACGGCTTAATTAATCAACGCTAGTCCTTAACATTTTTAAAATCAATACAAATATTTTGGGAAAACTTCGACGATAGATCAAACTTTGGCTCATCTTCACAAATATAATACCTTTTACAAATTTGGGTTCAAACGATACAGAATCACTTAAAACATCGAGAAAACATTGAACTAAAGATCAGAATTACATGCAAAAACAAACATCTCCATCAGAAAGCTATTAAAATGAAAACAAATAAAATTAAATACCTATTAACCCTTTCCATTCGAACATTGCAAAACTAGTACCTATGCATTTTGTCGCCGGAGCAACATTATACCTATTGTTAATATTCTATTAACCTGTTGTATACTAAATAAATATCGATATATCGAAAATCTCTGCAAACATCGTTCATCCCTAATTACTATACGAGTATGTACTGCGGGAGGAAAATTTCTATTTTATATAAAGCGAAAACTTTATAATTGGTGTGCACTAATTACTGGTCGTTTTCTGTGCTAGTACCCATTTATACTCGGTTCGTTCGATAATAGACAGACCATGGTTTTCTGCACAGCAAAAAATATCAAACTAATATAGATGTTACCTCTTTCTGTATCAAATAGAGTAAAATATTTGTATAAATAATGATGAATGAGATGCAATTCGAGAATTTTTGTAATTATAAAATATGAATTTCATAATATTCATCAAAATAATATTATCATTAGTGGTCATGAAATTAGTACTTTAGCATTTAACATATTTACACTCCTACTTCTATAACAAAATATTTGTAAAAGTAATAAATGAAATAAAATTAGAGATTTTTCATGATTGAAATTATAAAATGAATCATTTTTTTTCAAATATTTTTTCCCATTAGTAAAATTATTTTATTACTTTTGGATTGAAAATATTTTGCATATTTCAAAATATGTCCTGATTAAACAATGTTAATATCTATTAACCAGTTAACTATGATTGGAGAACATACTCGTCATAGAAAATTGGCATTTTGTGTATTGACAAGTATACTCATTATGCAAATAAATCTGCGACCATAGTCTAGATTGCAATTTTTGAAAAAAAAAACAATACATATTCTCAAATATTGATATTCAGAATATTTATTGTTATTCGATTGATTTTAGATATATCAAAATTTTTGAAGTACAAAAGCTGGTATGAAAAAATAAGTTGAAAATGGCAATTTTCCAAGATTATACTTCTATACTATCAAAATATTTCCAAATATTAAACGATTTTTATTAAAACCTTGATAAATTTACTTACAAAGTGAACTAAGGTGTATAGAGCATAGAAATAAATATTAAAAATAGTTAAAATTTCTATTGATAGCAAATTATAATGTGAATATGGCATTTGTGACCACCTGATTGCTTTTTGTGCACTTTTATTTCCGTTTTCACAAAACAGATAGAGTTGATTTTCCTAAATATTATTAATTTTATTGAATCAAATACTTTTTAATATTCCATTCACACTTAGAAAGGAAAATCAGTTTAGTTTTAACCTCAAGAATTTTACTTGAAGGTTGAGATTTAAAAATAATATTATTTGCCTGTTATTAACCTGCCTATTATTAACCGCCTTGAATTGAAATCAAGAAAATTAAAGTTCTCTCCCGCGTTCCGGACAACTTGACCGGATATCAAGCAGTAGTCATATCATTATTACATCAAGATACAGATAAAATATTAGAACTATCAGAAAAAGTCTAATAAAAATATATCAAATATAGATAAGCGTCGGATTGAAAATCAACGTCGTTATGAAGTATGATCCCAGTACCTCATAGGACTCATAGGACAATACTAAAATTGTTGCTCTTGTTTGGGGATAAACTTTCAATTCAAACCCTCCACTAATTCAAAGATCAGAAAACAAAGTATCAAAAGAGATTTTGAAAGTACCAAAGTATGTTCCAAATTGGTTGATACACAAAGACGCGGATACTATTTCAGGAAAAGATAAAATAAGCCCTGGCTTACTTAAGTACAAAAGCTGTTTCGAAGATGACCCAAACTTTCTCACCAGAAAACATCGCCACAACACTATCAGGGTCAGATTGAAAAAGTAGTTTCTTGGAATAATCTTTGGCATTGGTCATATAATTTGTATTATTTTCTAACGACTTCAGGTTTTTACCAAACGTTACTATACTTATAGCCCATTTCGGGACAGTTGTATTATTAGCTGTACTATTAATTACCCTTTTCATATAGGGTAGAACGGAGCTTAAATGTCCCCGGGTAAAAAGGTTCACCAAAGATATCTTAAAGGCAAGTAAAGTTAAGAATATTTTAACAACAATATTTAAAAGTAGCTGGAAAAATACGTATAACCAGCCATCACCTTGATTCTTACAATGTCGCTATAGAGAGAAAAACGACTATCCATAACAAAAGTATTTTCCTTTTTGTTCATTTTTTAACTTCCCGTAGGGTAAGTTATTGTAATGGGCCGAAAATCGGAATTGAAATTTTTTACATTTCTCGACGTTTTGAAGGTTTCTGAACATTTTGGCATACTTCAGAAAAAATGGATGTGTGTGTGTGTATGTATGTATGGATACAATTTTTCGTCCACGTTCTCGGGCGTACGGATCAACTGATTTGAATGGTTCGAAAAACATTCGATTTCTATTGATAAGGAGATGTGCTAATTAGTTCTTGGCAAAGGCAGGTCCAGCAGCTACGGAGATAAAGAGCAAAGAGTGCAGAAAATAGAAATCGAGTTTTTGAGAGAACGGAGCATCCGATTTAAATGATCTAAAAAGCATTCAATTAGTAATGATTGGAAGAAGTGTTATTAGTTTCGCATAAGCAGGCCCAGCCATTTCGAAGATCCGGAGCTAAATGTACAAAAAATGACAGTTTGAGAGAACTAAGCGTCCGATTTAATTGATTCAAAGAACTTTCTGCTTGTCTTTACAAAATAATTGATTTTGGAAAAAAAATTTTTTTGTTTCAACTTTTTTTTTTTTTTTTAATTTTTTGTATATCGAAAATAATTCAGATTTTATTTTTAATTCTGACTATAGTTCTAATATACTTCAAATTCTTATAAATATTAGACAATGTTACAATATTAATAATAATCTATTTGAAAACATTCAATATTTCTCGAACATTTCGTTATGGTACGGGAAGTTCCAGCAATTTGCCTTAAGGCACGATGCCACCCACCTTACTAGTTTTTGGTTTTGATCACTGTAGTGATTACGAGGTCTACTACAACTTTATGTCAAGAGAATAGTAGAATCACTTATTGAAGTGATTCTCTAACTATCAATATAATATTTATCAGATTAATTTATATGTGTTTTGAAAGTGTGTATGTATGTGTGCGAGTAAATGACATAAGCCAAATAGCCCATAGGATTGCCATATATTCTGATTGTAATTGAAAATAAAATAAAAAAAAAATTACGAGGCCTTACTCATCTAAATGTTTTTCCAAACAAATAGAATTTTGTACAAAACCTTTATTAGATATAGTAGTAACTTAAATTTAATAAATGCATGCAATTTCATCATGTATTCAATGAGAGCATACAAATATGTATTATAGTATCAGACTATAATATAAATAACAATCAATCTTTGTAAAATATTGTATTACATGTGCAATCCAATATATTATCCAAATGGCAAATATTTGATTATATATATATATATATATATATATATATATATATAATACACTAATAAATAAACAGTTCACGGATTCCTGTTGATTTAACGTTACGTGTGGGTTGCCGAATAAGAAATCTCGCTCAAACAAAGATGTATCATTAAAAAATTGCCACCCGGCAGCTCAAACAATAAAACACAAACACACATACCGATATACACACACGTCCAGGACCACCAAATATTTAGAGAAGATCAAACATACATGCCAGATTTTTAGAATACACATTAAGGAACCTACCATAAATTATTTGACGGCACGTTCTTCAACACACAGACTAATGGACAAATATTATACTTATTATATGCAGAGATGTATGTATTCATATATATGTATATATGTATATATATATACATACATACATATATACACCTTTGCATTTCAATTTATACCTGTCCGCAGTCTTATGCGTTTAACATCCGGTGGTCGAGCGTACAGGACATGCTCATAAATTTATTTTTTATTTATATTATATATATATATATATATATATATATATATGTGTGTGTGTGTATAAATAAGAAGGGGCACAAAGGTCCAATTTGACAGAGCAATTATATAGTGAAAA
This sequence comes from Ctenocephalides felis, assembly GCF_003426905.1. NCBI lineage: Eukaryota > Metazoa > Arthropoda > Insecta > Siphonaptera > Pulicidae > Ctenocephalides > Ctenocephalides felis. The sequence goes on along the minus strand of NW_020538040.1, from coordinate 35,058,676 downwards.
CCAAACCAATTATATCGCAACAAATGACACAAATCAAACACAACTATCTGACTATGTTCAGTAAAACTCCCAGCAAATTCATCATTGTAGAAATGTGTTTTTTGCTGTTCTTCAAAAATATGTCACTTTGTCGTTTTTACCCTATTGGCGGGGTAAGATGGGACAGCCAGAAGGCAAATAGCTAATTGAAATATCGGTTGTGGATCATTCTACCCTATATATCAAGCCCTGCTCTACCCTACATATATATATATATATATATATATATATATATATATACGAGGTCTGTTCAAAAAGTTTTCGTAATTTTCGTTTTTTCAAAAAAATATTTATTTATTCGTCTACATTAATGTGGTCCCCTTCAAAGTAGTCCCCCCCAGATATAATACACTTATGCCAGCGTTTTTTCCAATTTTCGAAGCACCCTTGATATTCACTTTTTGATATGTCCTTGAGCACTCTCGGCGATTTTCTTCAATCGAGGAAAACCGCCGTCCTTTCATGGGTCTCTTCAACTTTGGGAATAGGAAAAAGTCACACGGAGCCATATCTGGTGAATTTTTGCACTTTGCAACACTTTATTTCATTTTTTACGCAAAATTTAATACAAATTCTTTGACTTTTTCAATTCTTCCATTGTAAAAATCGCCGAGCTCAGAAAAACACGTCGAACCTTAGCGACTACCACAGACAAAGTAAACAGTGAATATAGCTGAAAATTTCATCATACTTTAGGGGCATGTATACCAACACAATAAAAAAAAAATTTTGACAATCAGACACTCCAGACCCGCGAAATTTAATTATTAGTAATTCCGGGTACTTTTTGAACAGACCATGTATATATAATTTGTTTAAACATCCATCCAATTACAAAAAAAGACCAATGTTGGCTAAATTAAATATTTAATTTAATAAAATTTCATGAGCATAAATAATTAATAGTAAATAATTGCATTACATATTAACAAATATATGGATATACCTAAAATGTTATTCAATAAGCATAAGAATTATTATTATTATTATTATTGTTATTATTATTGTTATCATTATTATTATTATTATTATCAATAATATTATTATTATTAATATCATTAATATTATAATAATAATAATAATTATTATTATTATTTGAATATTGAACAGAATTTAAGAGTTCTATAAACTATTATGATGATTTGACTCAACTAACTACATCAGTTTTATAGATGGCAACCCAAACGGTTGTCCTAGATAAATTTTATTTTTTACAATTTCTGTAATAGTGATGTACTTTTTTTTAATGCAGAGTATGGTCCATTTTTACTTGAAAATATATTGCCACCTATATTGTATGATTATTTTACTATGTCAAATTATTTGTATGTTTTTAAATAGTAAAAAACAGGAGTAGTATAGATTTGCGAAATTAGGAATTCGACATCAGAATGTTGTTTCTGCAAGCAAGTTGTTTAAATTTTTGGAAATGCGTTTTATATACATCAATTTTTGGCATCTTTTGAATTTGCCACTTTTAAATAAAATATAATTTTAAAACTTTGATACATCCTATTATCACGAATTTTGATGATTTTGTACAAATATTACTCTTTTCTTAGACCTATGATATTTTAGGATGTTCGTTGGAGTCATGAATTCTATCATGATACAAAATTTTATTACAATTAATTGTTCTTACCAAAAAAAACTTAATTACAAAGAAACAACCCGGCTGATCTAAATCAAGAACTTATCGGCATTATTCCCAACTAATATCATTCAAAAAGTTTTAGAATTTTTGAAATTGGCTCATTGACAGAATTTTTTGCGGAAACGGACAAAATTTTTGAAAGTTCTGGCAAAAATTGATTTGTTATTTTCTTTCTTTTCTTTCTTCTTTCTTCTATTCTTTTTAACCAATGTTAGAAAATTTATTATTTAAAATTAAATGAAAATTAAAATATTTAATTGATCTTGTATATGCATCGAGAGTAAAGTATTGGTAAGCAATGACAAACTGGTTATTTTGCTTCATTTCATATTTTTTACTACCCAAAATTATGCTCAAACACCCTAAATTAAAAAACTATTCATTTTTCATACTTTTGCTAGTGTGAAGAATTCTAATTCCGAATTTTTGGTATTTTTCATTATCGATGAAATGATCGTAATATAAAGAACTGATAAAACAAATATTTTTCCTGTTGAAGATGTTTTGTAAAATTTATAATTTTAGCATATTAAATCTGTGAACATTTTAAATGTTTAGACCTAATTTGGAAACTATTGAATAAATATTCCATATCTATCTCTGTATAGCATAAAATAAAAATATGGTTTTCAATATAACCACAAAATTAATAATAATCAAATTTCATACGACATTTATAAAAATACATTTATACACGCATATATATAAATATATATATATATATATATATATATATATATATATATATATAAATATATACATATTCAGCAAGGATATGAGAAAAGGCATAATGTCCTCTGATTCGAATAAATAGTTTATATTATTTTTGTGATAATATGCGTTGAATGCATTTGCAAATTCTTAATTAAGTATGTACGCGAAGTGATTAATTCAAATATTAAAATTAAAATACCAAACAAATATGCTATCACTTCCTTAAAATGTTATGCAAAATGTCATACCTTGCACATTGACTAATTATGAATTAGAATAATAGTTGATATATGAGACGGATAAAAACAAATTCAAGTGAAGCTAAACATCCTGCCAATAATATTTAGAATATAAATTATCTATTTGATACTATAGAAACTATAATACTGTAAACTATTTGCTACAACAATGCCTAATGATATTGAAACAATTCCATAAATTAGAATTCAATAGAATGTTTAATATTTCATTCTCATATTTCATTTCGGGAATATCTTTTCTACTTCAAAATATTTTTGTAATTTGAATATTCAAGCCATTGATTGCTGAGAACAATAGAGTATGTATCATAAGAATACAATTAGTCATTTATTTAATAATAAACCATCACAATTACATTTCTTCAATTATGAAGTTATTTTATTTTGCAAGCATTTAATCGGTCTTCTGTATTATGTACACATTTATCTACAAACTGAGTCATACCTTACATTTTTGCAGGATAATAAAATTTTATTAAAAATCAATAATTAAACTATTTATAAATTTGTGAACAATTAGAAACTTCTTTAGACAATTTTAGAATGTTTGGAAAATTCAAAATTTATGTTACTGGGTAGAGCAGAGTTATTTTTGTTAGAGTTATGTTATTTTTAAATTAAATTCGACAGTTTTTTATATAACCACTATAAAAACTTACACGTAAGTGGGGTGAAAAAAAACTGAATCTTTACCCTGGCAAAGATGTAAAGAATAAAAATATTAAATAAAGAGTAATTTGAGTTAGAACAAGCAATTTTGCAAGAGATAAATTAAATGAATAGTTATTCCAACTCTGCTGATGAATATTTCTGACAAAATACCAGATCGGAGTTATTATGCAGTGTTGTCTCTGTAAAAAATATACACATAAAATTTATTTATTGCTTTGGTTGAATAAGGTAGTCGAAGTATGTCGCAAAATTTCTTTCAAATTAAGAATAAGATATTGGATCTGTTTGCCCCCTGGTAGTCCATTTTATTCCACCTAGTACAGCAAAAAACACATTTTAACAATAATGAATAAGCTGGGAGATTTACTGAACATAGCCAGATAGTTGTTTGCTTGATATGTGCTATTTCTTGAGATAAAATTGTCAAATTGTCAAATTCTCATAGTCAAATTGGACCTTTGGGCCCAGCCCAACCCTACGTGTTCTTTAAGCTACTTTTGGTAACTTACATTACTCATTGTTATTTTCTACAAGAGACTAACCCAGTGGTTAACTATTTTTATTTGCTTCTACTATGTATAATATATTACATATTTTCAATCAAAAGTCCCAGGTTCGGCAGTCTGATATCAAGCATTGAAATCGATTTACAACGTAGTTAGTTAACTACTTGCAAGTTCTGATTGCTGTTCAAATAATATTAAAATAAAAAAAAATTCATGATTGGCCCAAAAACTTTGTATCGATAGATATACAAAATCCAAAATAGAATATTAGATAATTATCTTATATATTCCATAATGTGATTGAACAAATCTTTGGAAACCAACAAAACTTGAATTTGAGAGTTTGACTCAAAGACAAAAATTCAAAAATATGTATACAAATATACAAAATTCATATTTACAAGCTAATTTATTCATTTCCTATATTATTATTGAAGTAAAACTTCTTTAGGCGCGGTATGGGTGTAAAAATTTCTTTAGGCTACACGGGTGTAAATCCGTACAAATGCAACGAAAACGCCAACGTGAAGTTGAACACTACGACGCCGTAAGCGCTGATGTCGCGAGTATCCTTTAGGCGCGAGTCATGTCATGCGTAAGTCGAACGCTAAACCCTATATGAACTTGCATTAATTGAATCACGTTTTTTATGTTATGTCCGCATGGAATAAGACTTTTCTTAGAGAATAAATGTGTCATCGAATATAATAAATTTATATTGAATCTCGTTGAAGACAAAATAATATCTACTGCCACGGATATTTATGTAGGTTGCCATGCGACAGATCAAACAATCATACATTCGTCAGCAGTTTCACAAAAATCGGTTATTGATACCGGGGGTTTGCCGTATGAAATAATTTCAGTTCTGAATAAATTTTACATAATAACAACTAATATTGATGTAAGTGATGGCTTAGCTAATGGTTGTGTAGGAAAATTAGTGTACATAGAACGTGGCGATAATGATGAACTTCTACGTTTATGGTTTGAATTTCCTGGTAAGATAGGTAACAAAATTAGGAAGAAAGCTGCACATCATATTCAAATTCTTAATATCAGTAGGACAGCTGTGCCGATTCTCAGGAGATCTTCATCTATTCCAATGAATAGAAATAAAATCATATTTGCCAAAAGAAATCATTTTCCTTTAGTGTCTGCTTGTGCACTCACAATACACAAATCACAAGGTGGTACTTTTGATGAAATTGTATATGAATACAATAAAACACATAATCAGCAGCTTCTATATGTTGCATTATCACGAGTTACCAGCATTAATGGATTGTTCATCATTTCTAAAACAACGACAAAAAATTTTATCATGGAAGAAAACGGCCAGCAGGATTAATGGACTTACAAACTGAATTCCAAAGACTTTCAACTTGTAGATTAATAACACAAGAAAAAAAATTGAGTGAGATAATAAGTTTGAACGACATTTCATTGTTTTCCTTTAACTGCCAAAGTTTACGAGCTCATTTGCCTGATCTGCAAGATAAAGTGCTACAACGTTGTACGTTTTTGTTATTTTCGAAAACTTGAATTAATAATGAAAACGAATTGATATTCAGAACTATTAATGCATTACTCAATACAAACGATCAAACTCAAGAGCAGGTGGTGTAGCTGTCTAATGTCTATCATTCATGTTCAGATACTGTTCATAATGCCACTCCTATGCAGTTTCTTGCGCCAACAATATTACTGAATATTCCTAATGAAATTACACAAGTAGGTGATATATTGCAGTTGTCCGCTGTGTGAACACTCAGAATCAAACATTAATTATAGTCGTCCTTTAAATTTCTCCCAATAAAAACATATCAAATATTATTAAATTTCTTCATCAGCAGTTACTTCATTTTTCTAATGAGGGTGCAAAACTTTTAAACACTAATCACAACGAGATACCATTAATTCTTGCTGGAGATTTCAATGTCAATTTTCGTTCAGAAGAATCTCAACCATTAATTGATTTTTTAATAATAAATTTAATTTAACCATGAATAATTCTCCATTTGAATCAACCACAAGATATGGCCACGACTATTGATGCGTTTTCTCCAGAAATGTACATAGTTTACAAAGCAAAATTTATGTCTCTCATTTCAGTTATCACAAACCTATGAACCCATATGAAATATGATAGCAATTAATCTATCGCTGTTGTTTTAAAATGTGTCATTGATGTTATGTGATTATTAATAAATGATTTTAAAATTAAATATGATGTTTTTTTATTTATCTTAATTGCCTACTCATCTTTAAAGTTTACTTCAATCGCATGTGATCCTTACGCGCACTCTTTTTTTTTTTTATTATACCATAATATTTACACTTTTTCTAAAAAAAAAACAAGTAAAATTTTAGGTATAAAAATAAACTTCAACTAGTGGTGTATGGCATCGTGCCTCAAGGCAAATTGCTGGAACTTCCGTACCTTAAGGAATGCGAGGAATATAAAATGTTTTCAAATAGATTGTTACAAATAATGTAACATTCATTATTCTTATTTTATAAAAAAGTAAATAAACTTGTGGGGTGGGTGGCATCGTGCCTCAAGGCAAATTGCAGGAACTTCCCGTATCGTAAATTTTTCAAATAGATTATTTAAAAATATTGTAACATTGTCTAATATTTATAAGAAGTATATAAACTGAATTGCAAATTTAAAATTATTTGTTTAAGTTATATTAGATTTAAGTTAATAAAATAAAATCTGAATTATTTTCGATGTACAAGAAAAACTAAAAAAAAAATAAATCAAAATCAATTATTTTGTTGAGACAAGCAGAAAGTTCTTTGAATCATTTAAATCGGACGCTTAGTTCTCTCAAAAACTGCAATTTTTTACATATTTAGCTCCGTATCATCGAAATGGCTGGGCCTGCCTTTGCCAAAAACTAATAGACGCTTCTCCCAATCATTACTAATTGAATGTTTTTTTAGATCATTCAAATCGGATACTCCGTTCTCTCAAGAAGTCGATTTCTATTTTCTGCACTCTTTGCTCCGTATCTCCGAAACGGCTGGACCTGCCTTCGCCAAAAACTAATCAGCTCTTTTCCCTATTAATAGGAATCGAATGTTTTTTGAACCATTCAAATCGGTTGATCCGTGCGCCCGAAAACGTGACTGGAAATTTGTATCCATACATCATACATACACACACACACACACATCCATTTTTTCTGAGGTATACCAAAACGTTCAGAAACCTTCAAAACGTCGAGAAATGTAAAAATTTTCAATTTCGATTTTCGGCCCATTACAATAACTTACCCTACGGGAAGTTAACAAAACTTAATCAATCGAATTTAAAATGAAGAAATTGTCTAATATTTCTAATTAAGTGGTATAAAAACTGAATTGCAAAGTTAAAATTATTTATTTGAAGTATATAAGTGATGTTTAGAATTTTAGCTGTAATTAGAATTAATATCCTATTTCGATAACCAAAAAATTTTTTGAGATTAAAATAAGAAAAAACCTTTCCTCAAAAGCATTCATTTAGTCAACACAAACAGAGTTTTTTTAAATCATTCAAATCGGATGCTTAGTTCTCTCAAAAACACAGTTTTTTGCAAATTTAGCTCTATATCTCCGAAATGCCTGGACCTGCCATTGCCGAAATCTAATCACCACTTCTCCCCATCATTACAAATCGAGCATTTTTGAATCATACAAATTGGTTGATCCGTTCTCTTAAAAACTGACATTTTTGCAACTTTTTGTTACATATCGCCAAAGCCGCTGGACCTGTCTACGTCAAAAGTTTATCAGCATTGGTATATAATTAATAAAATGAACAAATCATTCCAAACCAGCAACATCCAAAAAAATTCAGCGATCGACCCAGAGCCCTCGTTTCGACTACCAATCCACCCCCCTTAAACTTATTCCCTGGCAGCGACTGCTTCATCCGCAGTGTACATCTCGTATTATCACAATTCCTCCGGGACCGGTTATTCTAGTCTGCTCCGAGAGAAAGTTAGGTGTCTTCTCAAATCATGAATGACTTTTGTTGTTATTCGTTTTCATTCAGCAACAGGTACTGCGATGTCATAAAAACGCTTATGTATTTATTTATGTACACACAAACACACACACCGGTAAATGACACCGAGTCCGAACTGTGCGAGTGTAAAAATAATAAAAAGAGGCTAAATCTTTCCCGAAAACACAAAAAATAAGGCATGAGGGAAAGGACACATGGTACGTGGGTGATTAGTTTGGGAATTATGAGGTATTGGTGTTGTCAATTTATAATTTGTGGTTTAGTAAAAATTGTTGGTGGAATATATATTTTTACTTCTCGTTTGGTAAGTTATAGTAATCACAAAAAATCGAAAATGAAAATATTTATATATTTTTATGTTTCAAAGCTTTCTGAACATTTTGGCATACCTTAAAAAATGATGTATGTGTGTGTATGTGTGCGGATACAAATTTTCATCGACGATTTCGAGAACACGGATCAACCGATTAGAATGATTCAAAAAACATTCTATTCGTATTAATAAGGATACGTGCTGATTAGTTTTTGGCATAGGCAGGTCTATCAGTTTCAAAGATGCGAGGAAAAAGTGACAAAAATGGTAATTGATTGATTTTTGAGACAATGGAGCGTCCGATTTGAATGATTCAAAAGCATTTCACTGAAAATGCCAAAATGAGGATCTGCTTAAATTTTTGGTGAGGCAGGTCCAGCCGTTTCGGAGATCAAACAAAGAAAGTAAAAAAATGCCATTTGGTGGTCAAAAATGATCATTAGACATATGCGCACCAAATTATCAGATTATAGAGATTAGAATATAAGTGTACAAACTCCTCTTTGCATATATATATATATATATATATATATATATATATATATATACTATATATTTTTCGAAAATCTCATTAATTCTTATAATTAAATTACTTTTCATAACAATTTTGCCTAAAACAGCAAAGGGTTGCTCCCGCTGTGGCCGTATGCGTCACATGTGAGTCTTGGTGCTTGATCCTGCAGCTGTGTGCCCCCGCGCCCCTGTCATTTGTATTTTGATATAAAAAGATCTTCACTCGCTTAAATAGTACGTGTTAAATAAAGTGTCCGGCATTAGGTGCCGTCCGGCGTTACGAGACTTCCCCCTAAGTTTTTCACTCTGAATTAGCTCTTTCAATAATTAAAATTTCTTAATGTTTTCAATATTTGTAAATTGTATTCATAAGCGCAATCATAAAAATGTATTTTATAAGTTATTTGTACTTTGATGATTGTTTGTTGTAAATAACGTGTAATTAATTATTCATAAACAATTGATCTTAATTATATATATTTTTTTAAAATAAACTTTTATATTATTTTTGTTTTCTGAAATGTTCTGATCTACTATAAAATTAAGCAAAATAGAAATATAAAATGGTGAAACTTTATTTAGTTTTATGAGTATGTGCTTTCAATTCAATGTAATGTAAAGAAATGTAAAGGACTATTTTTCAGACAGTTGAAAACTTGTCAAAATTTGCTATAAATTGACTCTTCAATAAATATTTTTTCAAATCAACTGTTTTCTAAAAAATAGAAACTACAAAATTTTGAAAATATATACAGAACAAAACATGTCATAAATAATTGAACTAAATTCAATTTCTTTTTAATAACAATCATTATTATTATTAATTTTAATAATAATTCTGAATGCTATATAAAATGTTCCTATCTACTAGAACAAATTTAAGCAAATAGAAATATGAAATGGTACAACTTTATTTAGTTTTATGATTGTACTTTTATTTCAAACTTCTATAAAGAACTATTTTCCAGACAATTGAAAACTAGTCAAAGTTTGATATAAATCCACTTCTCTATAAATATCTGTTCAAATCAACTACTTTCAAAAGAATATATGCAACAAAATTTTTAAAATATGTAGAAAACAGAAAAATATTTCATTGTAAAAAACAATCTGATGTGAAATTGCATTAGATTGTTTTTATTTAAATTATTTTTTTTTATAAATTATTATCAGCAAGTTTTAATAATCAGTAAAAAGATCCGTTATCATTAATAAAACATTATTCGAAAAAATAACGTTTTTCTTAAATCTGTTTTAACTGTGATAATTTATTTATTATTCACAATACCATGCCTTGAAATTTTTCTCTAAATTATTCATATAATTCAAAATGTATAATAATCAAATATCAAATCAAAATATAATGTCAAATCAAAGCTTAGCTATTGATAATTCTCATATTTTTTCTTTAAGTTATAAAAAGTAACTATCATAAAAAATTTAAGAAATGGTATGAGAAATACAAGAAAAATATTTTCTATATTCAAAATATTTAAATTTGATTATTTAATTTTACTTCTTATCATTTAAATTCAATTTATATACTTTCAAACAGTCATTTTGTATTTTTGTTTTGCATATATTCTGTGTTCAATAATTTTTCTATGGTTCATGGAAACGCATCCTAATTCAGAATAACTTTTTAAGCCAGTTTCGATTTTTTTGAAGGTTTGAGAGTATTATTTCAATCGCGAGAAAATATTTTTTGTTAGATTTCTAAAATGTTATTTCTGGGCTTAACTGGATTTCAGAAACACATATTGAACATGAATACAGAATTTTAAATAAATATTAGATATAAAGAGAATCATATATTATAATTTTTAGTATGATTAAATCTGTATTATTTTAGTATGATTTATTAGTATTATTTAGTATGATTAAATCTGTATTATTTAATACAAGATAATATTATAAAATTATCTGAAATTATTTTGGCCTACCCAAGAATTTAGACTCTTGGATCTCAATCTAATAAACTTAAATGCAATTTTTTTACATATTTGAATAAAATTTCATAATTTTGCTCGGCTAGACATTTTGATTTCTTCATAATGAATAATAAGTAATTTCTGAAGGTTTCCATATATCAATAAAATATAGGTAAAAATTTCATAAAATGATTCCAAAGTTGGGGCAAACAATTAAAAAAAAACTGAAATTAGAAAATTGGATTTTGTAGAACAAACATAAAATTCTCCTCCGGGAGTTAAAATATTTATTTTGTTAATATATATGTGGTTGGAATAGTTACATTATTTTTACTATAATATTTTAATGCAATTGATCATTCAAAATTGAACACCTGAAGAAAATAATTCAAAATATCAAAATTAAATTACCTAGTAAATATCATTCCCATAATAATTTCATTTAAAATGTCATACTGGTAGAATGACTAATTAGAATAAAATTAGAATAATAATCTATATACAAAACAAATATAAACAAATAAAGTAAAACTAAACATTTTGCGAATAATATTTAGACTAGAACTAATTTATTTGTTATTAGGAACTATAAATTTTAAATGAATCACTCAAATTGGTTGGTTCGTTGTTTCTTGTCAATGTACATATGTATTTATTATTTTTCAAATTTGCCAAAATAAATGAGCCATTCACAGTAGATATAAAACTAGTGGTGTATGGCATCGTGCCTTAAAAGGCAAATTGCTGAAACTTTCCATACCGTAACAGAATATTCGAGGAACATCAAATGTTTTCAATTAGATTATTATAAATACTGTAACATTGTCTAATATTTATAAGAATTGTATAAACTGAATCACATAGTGAAAATTATTTATTTGAAGTATATAAGTGAGCTTAAAACTTTAGCCAGAATTAAAATTGAAATCGGAATTTTTTTTTTTCCAAAAGCAATTGTTTCGTCCAGCAGAAAGTTTTTTGATTCTTTGAAATCGGATGCTAATTTCTCTCAAAAACCGCAATTTTTTGTACATTTAGCTCTGTATCTTTGAAATGGCTGGACATGCCTTTGCCAAAAACTCATAACCAGTTCTCCCATTCATTACAAATTGAAAGTTTTTTAGATCATTCAAATCGGATGCTCCCTTCTCTCAAAAACTCGAATCGTATTTTCTGCACTCCTTGCTTTTTATCTCCGTAACGGCTGGACCTGTCTTTGCCAAAAACTAATCAGCACATCTAACTATCAATAAGAATCGAATGTTTGTTCAACCATTCAAATCGGTTAATCCGTGCGCCCAAAAAATGCAGACACACAAAACGCACACGCACACATTCATTTTTTTGAGGTATGCCAAAATGTTCAGAAACCTTCAAAACGTGGAGAAATACAAAAATTTACATTCTCGATTTTTGGCCCAATACTATAACTACCATACGGAAAGTTAATAATTATTCCACATTTCTATAATTTTTTTCATAAAAAAAACTTTTTAAAAAAATCATCTATCCTTCCGCCGTCTAATGTGAATGTGTGAAGAATCGTCGTCGAAATTGTGTATTTCGTAGGATTATTTCGGGTGTGACAAAAACCCGTTTTCACACTAATGATCGCAGCTTCGGAATAATGGTGTTTTGTATTTGACACAAATTATCGTATTACTAAAGTCACATGTTCACAGCTTTCGGTTATCCTTTTTCTACTAATGAGATTATATTTTAACCGTCCGTCGTGTCGTCCTTTTGGCCAACTAGATAACCGACTCAGGTAAATGAGACTTATCTCGTTGAATGAACGAAATTAGATAGATTTGGGGAAATAAATAGAAACGAATTGTATAGAGACATATATATTATTTTAACTCTTTAAGACTTGAATTATATCTGTTTAAACTTTACTCCACGATCTGTTTTAACTCTACTTAAAATCTGTTCTTTATTAATAAATGTAACCAAATTTTTAGTTGGGGGCATTTGAAAACTAATTTTTCCATAAGTTAATATTACATTTATATTTATTGTTTTGGATTAACATTAAAATATAACATTTTAAATAATGTGTCTTGTGATTATAATTATAAAGCATAATTTCTAGAAATCCAAAATTTAGCAGCAAATTCTCCGATAAAATAGACATTTATTATAGCAACGCTCCTTTTTTAACTTTCTTTTTAAGGTCAGTTATTGTAATTGCCCGATTGAAAATCGAAATCTAAAATTTTTGCATATCTTCATGTTCTGAAGATTTCTGAACATTCTAGCAGAACTTAGAAGGATTTGTTTGTGTGTGTGTATGTATGGATACAATTATTTCGTCCAAGTTTTCGGGCGCACGGATCAGCCGATATAAATAGTTAACAAAAACATTCGATTTCTATTGATAGAGAGATGTGCTGATTCGTTTTTGGCAAAGGCTGGTCCAGCGGTTTCGGAGATAAGGGGCAAAGATTGCAGAAGATAAAAATTGAGTTTTTGAGAGAACAAAGCATCCGAACTGAATGATACAAAAAACATTGTGCTTATATTGACAAAACGATTGCTTTTGGTTCGATTTTTTTTCTCAATTTTTTTAATTTTTTTTTAAATTTAAGAATGATGAATGTTACTGTATCTATAATAATCTATTTGAAAACATTTAATATTCCTCGAATATTTCGTTACGGTGCAGGAACTTCCAGCAATTTGCCTTAAGGCGCGATGCCATACACCATTAGTTTTATATAAATGTTACGCGCCTTTCTCCATATAAATTGGTAGCAAAAACTGTCAAAATGCTATGTGACAAAATGAATAAAAAGTGCATAAAGTATGTAACTTATAAAAATCTATTTATCGCGCAATACGTGTTTTATTTCGGTTAAAATAGGTGAAATCTATCGGTAAAACATTTATGGAATTTTATTTGACATCTAGAATATACTTGAATCTTTTTAGTAGGTTAGTTCAGACTTCAGACCGTGAAATCTATCATCATACAAAGTATCATTAAAATCGTCAAACAAATTCTTTCAACAGTTAATCAGGAAGAAACGGCTCGGCAGATCGTTACCGGAAAAGCACAATAACTAAAATTGATAATTAAATCAATCTTTATATAAGTGAATAGAACAAACTAAAGAGACAACTAATAAATCAGAAAGAAAAAGAAAAATTTTGAAGTAGTTAACTACCTAGTCTAAAATTATCGTCAATTTGATTTTATGATTTTATTAGACAAAATTAGTTTTGCAATAACGATGTAAAACCATCACCAAAATAAGTGCTTCATTAACAAATTTTACAAGTTAACTCATAAAAATGCTTATTTGTACCTTTTATACAAATAAAACGCAAAAAGTACTTCGTTTTCACTTTGATAGATTTTATAAGTTTGCAGAATCGATATATTGAAACTAGTGGGGTGGGTGGCATCGTGCCTTAAGGCAAATTGCTGGAACTTCCCGTACCGTAACAAAATGTTCGAGGAATACTGAATATTTTCAAATAGATTATTATAAATATTGTAACATTGTCTAATATTTATAAGAATTATATAAACTGAATTGCAGAGTTGAAATTAATTGTAAAGTATATTAGAACTATAGTCAGAATTAAAAATAAAATCTGAAATATTTTCGATATACAAAAAAGTAAAAAAAAAAAAAAAAAAAAAAAAAGAGGTAATTTTTTTTTTTCCAAAAAATTTTTTTATTAAGACAAGCAGAAAGTTCTTTGAATCATTTAAATCGGACGCTTAGTTCTCTCAAAAACTGCCATTTTTTACATATTTAGCTCCGTATCTTCGAAATGACTGGACCTACCTTTGCCAAAAACTAATAAACACTTCTCCCAATCATTACTTATTGAATGTTTTTTAGCTCATTCAAATCGGATACTCCGTTCTCTCAAAAATTCGATTTTTATTTTCTGCACTCTTTGCTCCGTATCTCCAAAACGGCTGGACCTGCCTATGCCAAAAACTAATCAGCTCTTTTCCCTATCAATAGGAATCGAATGTTTTTTGAACCATTCAAATCGGTTGATCCGTGCGCCCTAAAACGTGACTGGAAATTTGTATCCATACATACATACACACACACACACACACACACACATCCATTTTTTCTGAGGTATGCCAAAACGTTCAGAAACCTTCAAAACGTCGAGAAATGTAAAAATTTTCAATTCTGATTTTCGGCCCATTACAATAACTTACCCTACGTGAAGTTAATAACTACAATTCAAATTATAAATAAATTAAAAGCTATAATTAACATGATAAAATTTGCATATTTATTGATTATTTTTAATTAGTGATTACGCTCCAAAATAAATTTCGATACAATGAAAAAGTTCCAAACTCTCTCCCAACTACATTCCCGCAATTAACAAATAGCTAACATAATTTTAAAATTGTTAATTAAAAATTTCCTATTCATCGCGTAAATTTAAATTATGCATTTATAGTATCGACGTGTAATTTTCGAACGTTCGAATTTCAATATATAAAATCATATTTATATGTCTGTCTCTTACCAGGCGGTAATGTTTGGGGATAATGGCGATATTTTCATTTAATACTCGGTGCAGATTCGTACAATAATTATCCTAACCTCGATGAAATATTACACCCATTTAAATAAAATTAAATGTAGTGAAAACAAATTAAGTGCGAGTGGATCTTTGGGCTTGCGCACTTTCAGCCACTCATAAAATTTAGGCTATTTCTGTAAAATTCGTTATGTTTTTGTTACCAAATGGATCCTGTCGAATATTTTGTTAAATATCACAACAAATAACACATCAAACTATCTGACTATGTTCAGTGAAACTCCAAGCTAATTCATCATTGTAGAAGATTGTCTGATTTGCTGTTACTCATACGGTAAAATTGAACAGTTAAAACGATGACTGATTACGCATTTTTTCTCTCTACTTTCAAATATTGTTCAATAATTCTTAACTATTCTAAATATAGGTGGACCTTTAAGACCTCATCGGGCTTATATATCTATCAGACATTAAGCTGTACTAGGCTGAAACTTCTGATCCCTCTAATGAATCCCTTAGCTCTAACCACTAATCAAAAAATTAGACGGACTGAAAAACAACGCAATTGACATAGAATTTGAATAAAGATATTCTATATAAAAACATGTAAAAATATGGTATAGGGTAATAAATTTTTTTACAAAAAAACTGAGCAAAGTGAACATATAGAAACCAAAAATAATTTTTTTTTCTGCTTATATACAAAAACTAAAAAACATATTTAATTGAAACAAAATGAATTATTCAATTAATTTATGAAATATTGACAAATGTCAGTTGATCCCATAATAGACTGTAGTTGTATGTTGGCCTTTTGTTACTGAAAATTGGTCCAATGTTTGTCAAAGAGTTATTTTATACATAAAATAAATTTCATGGTTGTAACCATACAGGATAATTTGAAAGTTTTTCGCTATAAGAATCGGTTTTAAATAAAGTCTCTTCCGAAACAAGAATATTTTTAGGAGTTTAAAGCCAGTGTGTCTCAACTTCTGCATTGATCTTTTTACGGAAAATATAATTTCGCAAAATATTTAGTAACGTTTATTTGCAAGTACTACTGCTTAGTTACCATGTAGGACAAGTCTAGTCCTGATGTCAACCTCATAATTCCAATAAATCTAAATTCAATTACTACTTTAATATAGTTATAACTTCACTAACAAACATTTCAAGTACATAGCTATTAAAATAAATAAAAGGTTAATAAAATAAATATATAATATATAAAATGTATACATTCCAATGTATAAAAGCAGAATAAAGAAGCTTTGGGTTTTCAGGAGGCAATTTTTTTTTGCTGACTATACAACTATATGGCTACTGACATGTATATATATATATATATATATATATATATATATATATATATATATGTATAAATATGTATATATTATATAAATATATTTTGTTATTTAAGGTATGCATATACCATAGTCGCTCTGGAAAGGTATAAAAGGGTATTGTTATTATATATACCTTTTCTCAAGGTCCGAACAAGCACTTGTTTTCGGAAGTTATTTGAAGCTTTAAATTGCTGATATATATATATATATATATATATATATATATATATTTATATACATATGCATAATTTTCAGATTCAAATATATTGATTAAATTCAAGTAAAATAAAATATTCATAACTGCCTAAAAAATATTCGTTATTAAACGTATTTTATTTCATAAAAATTACTTTAAATCACTAGTAGAAAAATTCAAAAAAAATACCAAAATTACTTAGTTGCAATTATATTAAAATTATTTTTGCAGACTTTGATAACTACTTTTCCATGAATAATTTTGTTAGGTTAGAAGATTGTGCTTAAAAATTGTGCGTATGTATCAATATTTTTGCTTATTAGGCTTTGGATCGTCCAAATATATTTCAACTGCAAAGCTTTATTGATTAAATTAGTTCATAGGCTTTGGATGTTGCAAATAACAATTTGCAAGATGCATTCTAATTACATAGTCTAGTTTGAATCAAACATTGGTAATTTCGAAATGGCTATAAAAATAGGATTAGACGTTTTAGCTGGAATGTGCAGAATACGAAATTGCCATAAACTAAGCCCTGCGACAACTAAAATTTTGAGACAGATTACTGATGCTCTTTGGTTCGTCACCAATAAGACCTTACTCGATTCATCATCATGATATAGAATTTTTAGACAGAGTAATACAACTAACAAGTGTTCAGCATTTTCTAAAACTGAAAAACCAAGTCTCAAGAAGACTGAGACACCAGTCTGAAGAAGACTGAAAAAGAAATTTTCCATAGACAATAACCACATCTCTGAAGAAATTAACAGAACTGATATATCACTCGTTGGAGTGACAACTATTAGTATATTAAAATATCGGACAATATTAAGCCAAATAGCTCATAGGATTTTGTATTTTGATTACTATTAAAAATAAAATTAAAACTAGTTGAAAGTGGCATTTTGCCTTATGCCTTAAGGCAAGTTTCAAAAAGTTTCCGATAGATGTGATAATTGGCATAATCGATCGAAATTGGTATTTAGATGTTTGATTAAATTTTCAACTGTTTATTTCAAAAATCAAGTTTTAGCTTTTAATTAAATCTTAACAATGAGATTTTAAATTATTAACTTCCCGAAGGAGAAGTTTGTTTTCATCAAAAAATTCGATTCGCTAATTTTATGTTTTCTCGACGTTTCAAGCCATTCTGAATCGAATGAGACCAAATTTGGAAAAAGTATGTGTGTGTGTGTATGTGAACACATTTTTTTGCCGTAAATCGACGTTTTCTCAAAAACGGCTGGAATAAATTCAAAAATTCAAAAGCCATTCGATGTATCTTGATGAGGACGAGCGTTTATCAGTTTTGTGCGACAATCGACAGAGCCGTTTCTTTGTAAATCGCAGAAAAGTGAAAACCCTTTCGTCCACGTTTTAGCGCGCAATTCTGAATCGATTTTGAAAATTTAAAAACTGTTCGAAACATATTGGTTGGGAATCGACCTGATTAGTTTTTGGTAAAGATCGGACTAAAACGTGGACGACATTTTTCACTTTTCTGCTATTTATAGAGAAACAGCTTGGCCGATCGCTGCACAAAACTGATAAACGCTAGCCCTCATCAAGATACATCGAATGGCTTTGAAATCGGTCTAGCCGTTTTTGAGAAAACGTCGATTAACGGAAAAAAATCTGTTCACATACACACACACATACTTTTTCCAAATTTAGTCTCATTCGATTCAGAATGACTTGAAACGTCAAGAAAACATAAAATTAGCGAATCGGATTTTTTGACGAAAACATAAATTTCTCCTTCGGGAAGTTAAAAAAGGCTGAAACTGTTTCAAGTACACATATGCTCCTAAAAAGTGAAGACCAAAATCATCAAACGATTAAGCAGCGTGCTTCCACGAGTAAAATTAGTTGCAATATTTTCTCAAGTAATTAACGTACATGCTGTTCAAAGTGACAAATATCTATTCATATTATTCCTCCAGGTTATAAATCCTATTATATAGCTGCTTTACTAAAAGCTCTAAAGATATAAATTTCAATACGATTACAAAAAGTTGCGATGCATTCCAGCACGGATTCCTTGTCGGGTGCGTGAAGAAATGTTACCAATATAAGATATAATTATAACACGCTTGAAATCGAACCAGATTTCAAACATCGACTTTTATAAGCACTTTAATTTTATGACAAATTAAAATCAAGAAGTCTCGGATTTTATTATATTATAATGTTCAAAGGTAAAGCAAAAAATAATGTTGCGCAACTTGTTGTTTTAGTATTAGCCCAGCGATTAATGGAGCCGAAAAATGCACAGAGGCACACATCGAATTTGTTTTATGGATCATTTTACGAAACTTTTCCCAAGAAACCATGGTTCGAATGTAAATTTTTAGCCAGCAATATTTTTACTAAATTTTTGAAGTAAAACTTCTTTAGGCGAGACTGGGGTGTAAATACGTACAAATGCAACGGAAGTGCGTTACGGCAGATAAGATAAGATAAGAGTCGAGTGCCAATGATTCGTCATTCGCTCTTGATCATATAATTTCTATACGGGTCGATTGTGATTAGTCGTCACGTATGTCAATAGAGATCTGTCGTTGTATGCGTACCGGCACCAACGTTGTATGCGTACCGACATCAACAAGGAAATCGGCATAGATAAATAAACATTATAAAGTTACATCGTAGTACAAATCTTGATTTAATGAAAAATGTCTGAATCAGAAGAATATTTTACCCTGTTTCTTTAAAATATTGATCAATAAGAATAATGAAGTTTATTGATTGGAAATTATTTCTATATTATTCGTAGTTTCTATAAATCTTTGAAGTTATTGAAATGGATAATTTTTTAGGCGAGGCAGAAAAATGTCTGAATCAGAAGAATATTTTACCCTGTTTCTTTAAAATATTGATCAATAAGAATAATGAAGTTTATTGATTGGAAATTATTTCTATATTATTCGTAGTTTCTATAAATCTTTGAAGTTATTGAAATGGATAATTTTTTAGGCGAGGCAGATAGTACAACTGTTCAAAGAATGAGATTATATCGCCAGCGAAAAAGTAAAAAAAATAGAAGCAGTCAATGAATGTATGTTAATTTTGATTACATGAAGTTCTTCAAATACAATTATATAATGAGTGAAGTTGCAAAAACAATATTTATTTAGGCGTTATTTAACGTAATCCACTATGTAACGAATATTATAGAATTTATTAATCAGCAATTCATTTCTCTAATGAAGGTTCATTTCTAAATGCTAATTACAATGACAAACCGATCATGTCATATTTGAAGTATGACTTTAATTACATTATTTTTTTAAGGCTATTATAAATATATAATTTATAATTTATCATTATATAAATGTGTATAATGGTTGACATTGACACTAATAAATGTGTGCATCACGAGTGTTACCATATTACTAATAAACATTATTCAAAATTGTTATATGATGTATTTATTTTGACTTAAATGCCATCTTTTACAGTAGCAAATAAGTTTTACTTCATTCGCGTGTGAACCTTACGCGCACTCTTTTTTTTCTCCACATAGTTATAGTTATATTCAATTAATCATATGTCTCATCAGGTAATTTACAAAACTTAGCATGGGTATAGGGATGCATTTAAAAAAAATGTGTTACGGAATAAATATTTTGACAATTGAATAGTGCTTACTAATAATTATGTACTATAATTGTGAAATGTTTAGATCTTGTTAAAAAAAAGTTGTGGTTGAAGTGCGTTGTAACAATTTTAAAATTAACGTTTCAATTGTTGTTTCAAATAATTCAGAATGATTTGAAACGTCGAGAAAGGAAAAACTAGCAGGTCGAAGTTCTTCAAGAAGTCAAAAACTCATAAAACTCAATCTTATTACAAAATAAAAAAGTAGTAGTGCAATAAAATTATTTTGTTCTTAGTCATTAAAATTATACATTACAATTATTTTACAGTGTAAAATAACTTAACTTCAATTTCGCAATATATTATTCTCATTTACATCAGCAATTCAAGCACCTCTACAAATTGTTGTCTACTAAAAGTCATTTTGCTCGTTGTAGTTAACATGTCGAAGAGTAACTCGTTAGAATAAAATTTAATTATTGATAATAAAATTAGCAATTTATTTTATTCCATTAAATTTCCTTTCCAACTAATCGAAATCCGCTCGAATGCAACACTAGAAGATATGTCGGATGTTTTAAAGGATAAACCAGATCTTGCGACATGCAAAAAGCGCTAACTGAGGATGCACGCATTCCAATTAGGGATGTCGACACACGGATTTAGAAAAATTCTTATTAAAAAGTAGACTCAGGAATAGAAAGCACTTTTTAACATTTATAATAATGTTTAAAGCTTTAGCTGACTGGTTTGTTTTATTTCAAATATTCAACCACCAGCAGTTGGCCAGATCACAAACTTATTTTTTTTTTGTTATAATTTTTGTTAATCAAGACATCACAAACTTCTGTTTGAAATGTCCAACAAATATGGAGAAATTAAATGAAGAATTGTTTCATTGAATTCCTAAATTCTTTAAAAAAATTATAACATCAAAAAGTGTTACTATTTCCAGAATTAGTCACCAGTAGTTGGCTTAATTCACACATACTTCTGTTTGACTTTAGGACCGTGTCCAACAAATATGACAAAATTATTGAATAATTCTTAGGGTATTTATTAATTAAAACTTTAAAAAGTTTTACATTTCAAAAATCAAATGAATAATTGTTCCATTGAATTCCTAAATCTTTTAGACAAATGATAACATCAAAAAGTGTTATATTTCCAGAATTAGTCACCAGCAGTTGACCTGTTACTTCTGTTTGACCTTAGGACCATGTCCAACAAATATTCAATAAATAATTCTAAAAAAAATTAAAAATTTAAAATACTTCAATAAGTCAGTAAGAATGATTAACATACATTCATTGACTGCTTGTATTTTTTTTACTTTTTCGCTGGCGATACAATCTTATTCTTTGAACAGCTGTAATATCTGTCTACCCTAAAAAAAATTTTCTATTTTAATAACTTCAAAGATTTATAGAAACAAGGAATAATATAGAAATAATTTCTAATCAATAAACTTAAGTTTAGTACACGGCCTATACTGGTACGCATACGACGACAGTTCTCTATTCAAATACACGACGGCTAATCACAATCGACCCGTATAGAAATGATCTCATCGAGAAAGAATGACGAACAGTTCGGGCGTAACAGATTTCCGTTGTATTTGTACGGATTTACACCCTAGTCGCACCTAAAAAAGTTTACTTCAAAAATAAATTTCACATATGGATAATTTTAAATCATATTTTTATTAAGTATAACATTTTCAAGATTAGTCACTATTGTAGGACAAGTCAACCACTAATGGAGTTGGTTTGATTTACCCAAAAACTATTTAACTTTAAGGCATTATCCGCATTAAAATTATTCGACCAATTTTTTTTTTTTAAAATATGCTTTCAAAAAGTGTGTGTTACTTTTCAAAATTCGTCTTCATGTTTGAAAATTGTCCTCACATAGATGAATGCTTTGTAATAATTAAAACAGTTTGTAGCTTATTTTTTATTCACAAAGCTAAAAATCTGAAAAATGCATAAGATTTACCGCATTTACATGATATTAAATTAAATGCTTATTAACAACTTGAAAAATAATCAAAATTATCATTAAATGTGATTTTGGTCAACTTCAGCTACAACATGATGCAATTTCACAATTTCCAATTTAATTCATATTCAAAACCTTTATCAAATTAACTGCTGAAGATATAATCAAAATTCGAATTTTAATAAATAAATGTTTTTGGTCAATTTTAGTAATCATATTATGCAATTTATTTCAAATACTCTAATTTAATTTATAATCAAATATATTTCATTTCATTTAATTAATTAATAGATTATTTCGCGAATACCAAATGCAATACAATATTATATAAATTATATTAATTATTTATTGTACGTTAAATGCTATAAATGCCTTTTCCTATACTTCTTATGTTATTTAAGTGAAATTATAAATAAATTAAAAATTTAATATAATAATATTATTATTTAAATATGAGAAAATAAAAATAAATTTCTTTGAAAAATATGAGAACATAGTTGTGAATCTACTTTTGTTTCCACAATAAACTGTACTTTTATTCAAAACTTAAGTGAGCTTACTATCAATAAAATAACTACCGTTGAATAAAACTTTTTTGTTAAATTTGACGTTAACAAATATGTTCAGGCACTGCGGTGTAAAAGGCACTGCGGTGTAAAAGAGCAAAGGAAATCTATTTCACACAATTTTTTCCTGAATAGATGAACCGATTCTGCCGCATAACAGACCAATGTTATGGTAAGGCTATGTTATGAAGAATACAAAATCGCTCTAAATATTGACAAAAGCCATGTGGTTGCTGTGCAGTCAGGCGTTTTTCTCAGGTTCACCGTACAAATGCCAAAAAACGATCTCAGATAACAGGGTCTTTCTGACTCAGCTTCATAACATACGAGTGACGTTGCAGTTTAGGTGTAAAACGCCTGAATGCACAACAAATACTTGACATTTTGACAGTTTTCTGTATGATTCAGTAGCATAATGTATGGAAGTTGAAGCATAAAATGGCCTTGCCATAACATTTTTTTGTTATGCGGCAGAATCGGTCCCAGAGTTGGAGTTTAACTTAGTTCACCGACCTGCCTGAAGGCAATACTACCCATTATGATAAAATGATGATTTATCGTGTTTGCTGACTTCATCAGTATTAAAGACATTTTAATAATATAATTCATCATAGAATCACAGAAGAAAGGGCATTGATAAGACAATCTTTGGGTTGCCATTTCGTAAGACACGTCGTATAAAAAGTCAGCACATTTGATTCGTTAAGTTCAGATTGCTGGTGAAAATCAATATAAAAATATTTGCTAAAAATAAAAAAAATTAAAAAAGTATTTCAAAATTATTCAATAGTATTTAAAATTATGGTAGAACGGTGTAATATGTAATACAACTCATAAGGATTTGTCCTTAATTTCCATTTTCTATTGTCATACGACAGTTTCCCCTACTTGATTCGTTGTTAGTTCTTTTTCAAAACGATTACGAAAAATAACGAAATAGTTCTGAACTACTTGACGAAATCTAACTAAATCTAATCTGACTAAAAATTAAAAAAAAAAATATTTTTTTTTCCCAAAAGCAATTATTTTGTCAAAACAAGCAGAAAGTTTTTTTAAATCATTCAAATCGGATGCTTAGCAGAGGTATGTAATACAACTCATAAGGATTTGTCCTTAATCTGCATTTGCTGATGTCATACATTAGTTTCCCCTGCTAGATTCGTTGTTCGTTCTTTTTCAAAATGATTACAAAAATAACGAAATAGTTCTGAACTACTTGACTAAATCTAGAGATCCTTAGATGTGAATATTGCATGTTTTCAACAGCTCTACAAAAGTTGTAATACAAGCGTTCGCAAGCGATCGTTAATACAATTAGTGGACGCTGCGCCATGTGTTCCAGCAAAAAGAATATAATAATCGGACACCAATACATCTTGGACTGGAACTCGGACATCTTTACACGTGACCATAAATTTATATTTATATTTATATATATATATATATATATATATATATTTATATATATATAATTATATCTGGCAAGAGACCAAGCGGTCTTCACGAAAGAGAACTCGCGAGCAATTTTTTTGGACTTGCGGAAGAAACTGATTAAATGCTACATTTGGTGTATCTGCCCTTAGGCTACATATAACTCTGTACAGATCAGAGACATGGACCGTATGGTAATTTTCTTAGAAGTTACCTTGAGAGCTTCGAGATGTGGTGTTTGAAATTGATGGATTAAATGAAATAGTCCAGCAAGGTAGATCATAAAGTCGAACCTACCGCAAAAAGTAAATAAAGAAAGATCTCCATTTGACATGTGTACTTTTGTTACGTAGTTATAGAATTTATTAAAACTCTTCTTCGATTTGTTTGTATATTATGTATTTGTTGCAGTTCTAATTACAATCATTGATTTGTTACTAAGTTATAATGAAAGAAGATATATTTATTTTTATTGGTTATTTACATGTTGTTAAGCGGACTTTACTTTTAGAAGAGAACAACTAGTTTAATTAAAACACTCCGCTACCCCCTCTACCGGGGTTAGCAACCATTCCGTGTAAAGCTTAATGCCCTGAAGTTGGTCACCTTCATTGCCAATATAATAAAGCGAAAAGACGTCCCAACCACATGATTGTGAAAACAAGAGAAAATTGTTTTGGATTCTTATTGGAAAAGAAAGACGTAATTGAAGCAAAAATAGGGCTAAAAAGACAAAGGCAAATAAAGATGTTGACGGTTTACGCCAAAACAATAAAATATGAGAAATTGTAATTGAAAATTTGTGCTGAAGCAAAGAACACGAAGGCATTTCAATACTTAGTATTTCTTTTGTTTGAACAGCAATTAGATCTAAGGGTTCTATGAGCTGGTGGGATGATTCTCCATTTTCTTTTCTAATAGTAATGATATATCTAATCTTATTGCAGCAATGCAGGCAAATGCTATTTTTTTCGAAGCAATTTTCGAAAACATGTTTTGATCAATACTTGCAAATAAAAATTTCTAGTACTACTGCTGGATATCAGGTTATATGAATCGTGAATTTTGAACCTGGATTATGTGATTACAATGGCGGATACTTTTGAGTACAACAGATATTAAGTTATATCATATTAAGTTTTAATAATGAAAATAATTTGTCTTTTGAACGTTTAAAAATAAATTTCTGTGATTAAAAAATGCGAACTGATGTTGCCTAAATCGTAAAACCTAAGTTTTTTGATGTTGCTCACTTAAATATGTTCAGCAATAAACAATACTCATGTCATTTTTTTCTACAGAAAATGTTTAAACCAAAAGGAAATTAGCCTATGTGTTGTATGCCAGATGTAGTTTGCAAAATTATGATCCGACTCGGTTGATGTCAAAAATGCACTAAATTCTAAAAAAAAAAAAAAATATAGCTAATGTTGGTAACAAGAAAAAAATAATAAAACTATTCTCGAATTAGTTTCTTATAGTACTCGTTTACAATATGATAAGAAAGCAGAAATAAAAAAATTAAATAAAGTTATGTGGCTCATATGATGATTTTCTTAAATTATTTTTGTAATTGATAGATTATAATTACACAGCAACTTTTGTTATTTTACAAGAAGCAACTGAAAGTCTAATACAATATTTGTATTAGAAATTATTTGTAACCATCTGGATATTTATGTAACTTTTTTTAGCTATGGATTGAGGCTAATATTTTAATATAGTAATATTAAAAAGATTTCAGATTATGATGTTCAGATAAATCGACAAAAACCTATATCCAAATCTTGCTTTATCATACGGATCTGGGAGTAGACTTCATCACAGAAGATATAAGTCTAGGCAAAAAAGCAAAAGTAAGGTGACCAAAAATCTTATTAGCAAAAAAGTTGCTAGAACAAAAACATAGAAAAATTAACAAACAAAAATTAACAAAATTTGGATTTATTATTTTAAGCCCAAGTTCGCTCGTAGGGTAAGTGGCTGAAACGACTGGATTTGAATCAGAGATCCCAAGATTTTTTTAAATCCAGAATATGGTAACAAAATCACTGACCAAGAAGCCCAAATTATTTCCAAATATTGCCAAACAAGTTTTGTTTATTTTGGTTGATTCATTTTATTCACTAGATTAACTTTAAAATCTTAGAGATTCACGTTTATGCAAATCCATAAGAGTTCATATGTATGTTTTACATAAGTATCGTGTGAAGGCAGCTTTAGCTCACCTGAACATCCCGTCATTCACAGTAGGTGTCCGACCACATAAGTAGACGAGAATTTACAACATTATTTATTACGTTGTTTAGAAGTTGAATTAAATGAAACAGATTATTTACTATTTTATTTCCTGAAGAAGACTCGGGAAACATTTATTTCTTCTACAATTAATTTCGTTCAGTGTTAATTGCTTTTTGTTTGTAAAACGGAAATTGATTACTTAATTGTTGATATTAAACTATATGTGAGTACAAGTAAACTTTCATCTATTGGCAATTTGTAATAAAACTCCCGGTACATAAAAAATAGTAGGGGAAAGTCCCGTAACGCCGGACAGCACCTAATACCGGACACTCTATTTAACACGTATTATTCAAGCGAGAATAAATCTTTTTATATCGAAATACAAGTGAAAGAGGCGCGGGTGCAGGATCACCCGCCAAGACTCACCTGTGACGCACACGGCCACGGCGGGAGCAACCCTTTCCTGTTTTAGGCGCAAAATCACGGCGTCACCTAACTATCTATGGATGTAATTCTACTGTATTCATGCATTTATATTTGAGTTGCATTGAATGATAAAAGTAGTACTTGATTGTTATCCGTAAAATGATAGAATATTATTAAATATTTTAAACAATTTTAGTAGGCACCACCGAATGAACGAACATGCTTGTCCCTTAGTACCGGACACTTAGTCGTCCCTTAGCGCCGGACAGTAAACATATTGAAATTTCTTGTGAGAGTTGACGTAATTTATTTTAATTATTTAATTTTGTTCTGTATGAGTGCTAACGGTCACTACATACCCCCATTTTTCAAATTTTCTAGTCAAAGAATGAAAATCTTATGATAAATGCTCCAGCTGAGAGCATCAGTGTGGCCCAGCCAAAAGGGTGGATAAATAGTGATGAAATGTCCGGTACTAGGTGCCACTTTGTAATGTCATATTTCTTGTTACCAAAGTTTGATTGATAGTATTAATTATTTTTTAGCAAAGATTTCGTTTTTGTTAATTTAGTTGTTTTTTTATTTATTTATAAATAACCTTAGGTGTCCGTCACTCGGGGACTTTCCCCTATACAAATGATTTCTTATAGAAATGTTGTTTAAAGATACTAATAATAAGAATAAGAAGTAAAAGGTATATATATATTAGGGAGGTCCTTAATATGGACATTTTCGTATTTCCATGCTCCCAAGGGCTCAAATGGTTCCAAATTGACAAAAAACAATTCTCTGAAAGTTTTAGCTCTTAATATTGTCTTTTAGATAGAGCGCAATTCAATCAAAGTTTTGTATGGAAATAGCATAAAAAAAAAATTACAAAAATTTTGCAGAGCGTCGAATTTTCAATCAAAATGACACGAATTTTCACTTTTAATTTATTTATCGCTAAGTTATACCAAATTTTTTTTTGTAATTTAAATAATTTTTTCCATCCTATTTCCATATGAAGTTTGATTGAATTGCGCACTATCTAATAGTTAATATATTAAGAGTTAAATCTCTCAGAGAATTGTTTTTTATGAATTTGGTACCATTTGAGCCCTTGGGAGCAAGAAAATTCGAAAATGTCCATATTAAGGACCTGATTATATATATACATGGTCTGTTCAAAAAGTACCCGGAATTACTAATAATTAAATTTCGCGGGTCTGGAGTGTCTGATTGTCAAATTTTTTTTTTTATTGTGTTGGTATACATGCCCCTAAAGTATGATGAAATTTTCAGCTATATTCACTGTTTACTTTGTCTGTGGTAGTCGCTAAGGTTCGACGTGTTTTTCTGAGCTCGGCGATTTTTACAATGGAAGAATTGAAAAAGTCAAAGAATTTGTATTAAATTTTGCGTAAAAAATGAAATAAAGTGTTGCAAAGTGCAAAAATTCACCAGATATGGCTCCGTGTGACTTTTTCCTATTCCCAAAGTTGAAGAGACCCATGAAAGGACGGCGGTTTTCCTCGATTGAAAAAAATCGCCGAGAGTGCTCAAGGACATATCAAAAAGTGAATATCAAGGGTGCTTCGAAAATTGGAAAAAACGCTGGCATAAGTGTATTATATCTGGGGGGGACTACTTTGAACCACATTAATGTAGACGAATAAATAAATATTTTTTTGAAAAAAACGAAAATTACGAAAACGTATATATATATATATTTGTGTGTGTGTGTATATCGATTTTGATATCCAAATATATTTCATATTTCGTTAAAACATTCACGGATGGCTGTTTGCGTATCCACGCAAATAATAATAAAAATTGAACCAAATTCAGCATACATCTGACTGAATTTTTGTACATGATGATCATGAACTATCTAATGAAATTTGTTTGCGCTCACAAAAGAGTATGCGTTTGTTTGCAGTGCAGTGTGTGCATAAAACATAAGTGTGCATTGTAATGCAATACAAACGAATGTAATTTAAAATTGAACCCAAGAACAACAATGCAGCGGCGGACAAAAAATAACGAACTCATCATACAAAAAAGTAATTAAAAACTGACGAAAAAATAGTGTTACAAAAGTTATTTCATATCACGCACGAACTCGTTGCGTAGGATGCTGGCTGGGTCCATTGTCTGTTGGTTTTTACTCATTATTAAACGCTCGCTTCACAAAATGTTCTCACACTCTAAAGCTAACGTGATTTATTTTACATAAAGCCGATGTAATTATCGCGACCAGAGGTTGCTTGTTTGCTAACAACTTGTTAGCGAACGATGCAATCCGTGCGAATTTCTGAAGTTTCATTTATTTCATTAACTTCGACGAATTCTATTATATTTCGACACACGTACGTTAGATGTTACCTACTAAGATTGAATAAAACTACAGCATTGATTAGCATATAACATGGCATTTTTTGCCATACTGGCAAATTTCGTTAATCGTAAAACATTAGAAAATTTATTTCTCTTGATAGTTTATAAACATCTATCAAACGCATTGGTAAATCTACATATTCATCAACCAAAAATCGGTAAATAGTTTCCACTAAGGAGATTCCAAGAACACCAAGTGCTGATTATGGTAAATACCAAAGGTATGCATCTAGACCGCAGAGTTACATGGAAATTTCAAATCGCAACAAAAATCAAAACTATCAAATCCAGAGTGAGGTAACTTTATTGGCTTATTCGGACATACTTCAAAATTAGCACTAAAAACAAAAATTTGATTCATTTCATCTGGTCATACGGAATAGAGCTTTGGGGCTGCTCAAGCAAATCTATTGTGGCATTGGTACAGCAGACCCAATCAAAACTACTTAGAATGATGACAGATGCAACCTGGTTTGTGAGCAATAAAACTCTACATGATGATCTGAAAGTGCTATATATGAAGGACTTCATAAAAACAAGATCGCCTAATCATCAGCCTAATCATCAATTGGAAAATCACCCTAATTCACTCGTTGCTCCGCTACTGCATATACCACAACAACCAAATGTCGTCAAGTACTGCACTTAAACCAAAAACTCATGTAAAAATACCATATCCAAAATAAAGAAAAAAACTTTAATCATCTCGCAGAAAACTATATAGGCTATTACATAAAATACAAATACAAAAAATCTAAATTAAGCTTATGGAACAAGTTGTTACTGTACAATACTGGAACAAGTTGCAATACTGGCAAATTTCGTCAATCGTAAGAAAAATCAGGTAACACAGAGGTTGGACATTCTTCAAACGATTAGATTTTTATCAATTTTTTATCTATTGCTGAGAAGATATATATTATACCAATGCATCCAGAAAACTTGTGATGTAAATATTAAACCTACAGTTATTAAAAGGCAACCCAGTGGTTGGCCATCGAGACGCAATGAGATTTCCATTCAATTTTTGATCTATTGCTGAGAAGATATCGATTGTACCAATGCATCCGAAAGACTTGTGATGTAAATATTAAACCTAGAGTTAATAAAAGGCAAGCTAATAGTTGGCCATTCTTCATGCAATGAGATTTTTATCAGATTTTTGATCTATCGTTGAAAAGATATATTAAACCAATGCCTCCGAAAAACTTATTTATCTGAAATCATATTTCAGATTTATAATCGCAAGTGAAAATCTAATATTACTTCGGCTTGATATCAAACAGGCTAAGGTAGGTATCAAATCCAGAACCAGGATTCCCAGTTCAAAGTGTTACTTTGCAACCAAAGATTTTTTTTTCAAGATAACATAAAAAATTTACTTGTCGTAGTTCCTTATATGGATAATTATCCGTTGGGTTTGTTCTTTATGTGAAGACCAAATTTTTGCTGAAACAAGTTGGTCAAGGGTAAAAAATCATTTAAATCAACATTTATACTAATGTTTCTTTTAAAAATAATAGTCATTATTTAACAATGAAAACTAGAACGTTTGCATTCTACGTAGTATGTTTTTCTTGTACCACATAACCAAATAAGCATAAATGCTACTCGTCTTTGAAATTATGGTAGTTCTTGCCCATTTTTTGATTGTCGAATTTAAATCATCCAAGAAATTATATTGAATAATATTTTTAATTAAAAACAACATAGCACTATCAACTGAGAAACAATGGTAAATCTTCCGCTCTAAATTTCTCTAAAATTGAAATTTAAATTTGACTTATATAAAATAATTTCTATATTATTATTACAGTATTCTTTTATTAAAATATATCAATCGTAATGTTATAATTAAATCAAATCGAAAACATAGAAAGACTAGGGATTGATTCACAACCGTGTGAAAAGAATTACGTAATGAAATACTATCATAAAATAATTCTCAAGAACTTTGAACACCTGCATCAAAACGCAGTAATTTTAGACGCTTAATCAACTTCAACAAATTTAATTGATATTTTCGATATTTTATCTCAAGACAAAACATACATAATATTTTCGTTCATTCCTTCCCATACATAAGCCTTATCTATTTTTGTAAGAAACACAACTCTTCTGGGACTGTCGAAATTCAACCCGTTCTAGATAATGTACGACGTCCAAACGTGTTGCAATAAAAAATATTGAAATAAGATCGTGTGAAATATTTCGATAAGCCATATTGCATGAAATAATCGCAAGACGACTGCAATTAAGTAATTAAAATCGTAGTAATATAATATTTTGGAAGCAAAATGAAATAAACACCTCATAAGATTGTCAGGTGTTTTGCTGCTGCATGTGAACTCATGCACATTTCAGACTGATAAAATAGTATCGAATTATCAATCTTAAGACCACGTATCTATTACATATAATTATAAAATGAAAAACATTTTTTTTCAAGTATCGACTAAACATTTTTATCTTATATAAGAGGATGATTCATAATATAAATGTACACATACACAAACGTGTATATATATATATATATAATATATATACATATATATATATATATATATATATATATATAAGGTAATAAATCCCAAAATAAATCGAATTTGTGGTGCATAGTATCGCGCCTTTACCAAATAGCTGGAACTTTATTTGTATTTTATAGACAAAATATAAGGGCTTATAAATTGGACGACGATGCCTACATATGTTTACATGATAAGTAAATGAAGAAAAATTAATCGAGCAAAGTTAGAATGAATAACCTTACCTGTATTTCTAAGAATTTTTTAAAATGGATTGCTAAGTTTAATATTAGAATATAAGTGAGCATTAGAATTTAAGCTAAAATTAAAATTCAAATCAGTTTCGACATTTTTTTTATTACTACTATATTTACTTAACTATTTTCTTATAATTAATTTCTTATATATAATAACTAAATTGTTATTATCTTTATCAGGAAAATTAATAATTTAAATCAAGTGGCGATTTTCTCTTCAATTTACGGCGATAGTTTACTGTTAATAAGGAGTTTGCTAGTAACTTCGACATTTAAAACATGTTTAGCAAATAAAAATATTATTAAAAATTTTGAAAATCCTTCAATTCATTTAAAAAAAAATTATATAGAAAAGGGTGCTTCATGGCGTAATGGGCCTACGCGTGGTTTGGTGTAGACGGGGTCGCTAGTTCAAGCCTTTGCTCTGACAACCTGACATCGGGCAGCAGCGATGTCGATGATAGCTATATTTTGAAGAAGAACACTCTATAAATCGTCAGAGTAATTTCCATATTTATGGCAATTGCGTAATTGCTATAAATAATATGAACTTTTAGCACTTAGTTGTACCTATCTATAAAGGTATCAAAAGTACCTGAACACTGTCCTTCAAAGTCGGGTAATACATATATACATAAATGCAAAATAATACGGAACCCTAAACTCTTTTTCAGCGAAAACAAACGTAGAAAGCAGGGCAAACATTTACTCCGCCACGAGCATTTCTCGACACGATAAAGAATAGGCGCGAGGCAGTTCCAGGGCTAAACGAGGCGCAGGTAAGGAAAATAGAAGAGGATATTTTGATACAAGATCAATAAATTATTTATAACACTTATATTGCTTAATACAGATATTATCAAATAGCAGAGCAAAATAAACTCTTTAATACATTCACAAAAATTTTAAGTTTGAAAACTAGTTGTACAGCTATATTATTGTAGTAATGAACGTCAATTATGTAAATCAATGTAAATTAAAAAATATATACAGCAAAAAAATTAAATAAAATCATTTTAAATAAAAAATTACTCGATTTCATTTTTTCTTCGATTCTTTTTAAATAATTCTCTTTGAATCGTTCGTTTTCTTGATAAAATGTCAAATTGGAAAATAAAGTCATCACAGCTGATACAAAATCACAGAATCACAAAAAGACTTTTTTTCAAACTTATTTTTTCATACTGTGCAATGTCTCTCGCCTTTGATATCAGGCTTTCATATTAGTTTACAATTATAAATCAATCCAAAAGTCTAATAGGAGAGATTGGGTAAGGATGTGCCACTTTTATTTGATTAGCAATCATTTTGTTAATTTATTATTTGGCTGAGGGAAAAACAACTTAAATAGTAATAAATTAATCCTAAATAGTAATAGTAAACAATTAAATAGTAATTTGATACTGTCCTAAAATACTATGGATTAGTTTAAAAATCAAATCATTGAAGAAAACTGCGAGGGTCAAAATCGTTCACATCCCAAGAAACGATTTGGATGATCATTACATAAAACTAATCAGCATAATTCTTGACTGTTATCTTTCGAACAAATTCTGAATTCCCAAAATCGAATTTGGGCTAACCAGGACTCTGAACTATAGCATGGACAAATTTTGCACAATTTTGGACGATAATCTCCAAAACCTAAACATGCGCTAGATCTTATCGAGTTTTCATAATTATAAATAGCAATCAGAATTATAATATTTTATATGCATTATTTTATTTTTTAAAAAATGTATAAAAATCACTCCAGTGTGTAAGTTTTTTCAATTCACATATACATACACCCACGTACTTTTTGCAAATATAATGTCAATTAAGAATATCTTGAAAAATACAGCAAACATAAAATTAGCAATCCAGGCTGACTTTCTGGCGAAGACAAAAACTTCTCCTTCATAAAGTTTTGAAAAAAACATGAATCTTGAAAAATGGTCTTAGTAACTATTTCAATGATCTTCAATTATTGAACGAGTTTTTTTGACAAGGCTTTTTAAATGTTCGAATTTTGACAAAACGTAAAATGTTGGCATGCATACACATACAGACTTTTCACCAATTTCGATGTCAAACGATCAAGAATGATCTCGAAACATAAAACATAATATAAAATTAGCAACTCAGATTTTCTGGCAAAGATACAAACTTTTTCTTCGCGAAGTTGAAAAAAATCAGTAACATTGAGAGCTTATTAGTAAATAAATCATTTGAATGGTCCTCAATGAATGCTTAATCTAATTTCATGACATGGCTTTTAAATGATTGAGTTTTAATGAAAGAACCAATTTTGGCTCACGTACACATACAAACAATTAATTTCTCCAAATTCGGTGTCAAAAGATTAATATGTTTCAAAACGTCGAAAATGTATAAGATTGGTAACTCAGATCTTCTTGGCTTTTAACATTTTTGAATTTTGGCGAAAAGACAAATTTTGGCTCACATAAGCACACACTTACATAGTCAAACGATTTTGAATGTCTTGAAATATTCAGAAAACATGAAATTAGAAACACAGGCTTTCTGGCAAAAAGAAACTTCTCCTTCGAAAAGTTGAAAAAAGAGCATGAACCTTGAAAGATGATCTTAAGACTTATTTGGATAATTTTCAATAGTTGATCGAGTTTCAGGAGAATAGGACATGACATGTGTGTGAATTTTGACAAAACGTAAGTTTTTGGCACACATGCACATACAGAAACTTAGAGAAACATAAAATTTTGCAACTCAGACTTTCTGGAGGACAAAACGTTTAAAAAAAAAAATATCAAGAGCTGGTCTGAGTAACTTACTCGGATGATCTTCAATGGTTGATCGAGTTTCATGAGGTAGATCTCAAATCTTTGAATTTTTCCAAAACGTCAAAAATTTGGCACACCTACACATAGGCATACATACTTTTTCCAGTTTTGGTGTGATTACGGTTAGCAATTAGCAATAAAATTTCTTTATTCAGGATGTTGAAAAAAATCTAACATTAAGAGTTGGTTTTAGTACTCATTTGGATGATCCACAATAGATGATCGAGTTTCATTATATGGCTAAGAGCTAATTTTGGCTCACATACACAAACACATACATACTTTTTCCAATTATAGCATCAAACAAAACAGTAGCTGATTTGATTGATCTTCAATTGATGATCGGTCTTCTCTTTCGGAAAGTGACAAAAACACACGAACCTTGAAAAATGATCTTATAACTCATTTGGTTCATCCTCAATAGATAATCGACTCCTATTTCGAGAAGTTGAAAAAAATCATGTACCATCAGCCCTCGATCTGATGCTCTACGTATTAGACCTGACGACGAAACAAAGACGTAGACGTGAAAATGTAGAAACGTAGAAACGTAGGGAAGAATATCGAAATCTCATAGGGTGTGGGTGTGGTGGGGGCGCACTTGTCAATGTTTGTTCTCGGGATGGATCTCGCTTATAGAATATCGCAAACGCGGCACAAACACAGCCGCTGTATAATACCGAAAACCCCTTTTCATAGTCTACATACCCGACATAGACAATGATGTGCTAACGTCAATAAACCTAACGTCATACATGGGTTGTGCAAACTAGACTTAGATAACGGCCAAGGAATAAGACCGTCTTGCCCCGGTTATTTAGAACGAAATAATAAAAAACACCCGCAACCTGGATATTATTATACTTGAAATTGAATCATGATTTAAGTAGTTACTGTGGTGCACAGATCAAACAGTGCTTCCACTTAGTTTCCTCCAAATCAAGGACACAATTATTTGGATATATTCGTCAATTACACAGTACCCAACATGAAGACTAAAGATGAACCAATCACATCTACCAACGTTGGATTTACCACATCTACTAACATAGGAGCAGTCACAGTATATTATATTTATAATTATAAGATTATTATTTCTATATTCTGTTCTGATGAAAAAATTGATTATTCTATAAATACAAAATTGAAAAATATAAGTACGTAATGAACTAAAAACGAATCAAATTCAAGAGAATATTCTACAATACATGGAGGAAAGTGAGAATACTTCTTGATGAAGAGCAAAAATATTTTCAAAGGAACAGTAGAAAATGATTTCAATAAGCTAAATCTTATTCTTATGATTACGTATATTATTGCCACTTTTCAGAAAGTTAATTCAACTTGTCTTAAGGTAAATTGCCACTTAACGACTACTTTTACTTTGTTCACCTCAACAACTTGACATTTTGGAATTTATTCTGTTTCTTTTTTTAACAAAAATTTCAATTAAAATAGCAAATGGTCACTGTTTTATATATATGACAAATATATTCAATTCACAAATTTCAGCAACTTCTCCCTGTGACGAATATACGTCAATCTTCACTGGACATGAAATTTAAGTAGAACGAAAAATTGGTTATATATAAACGTTGTGGTTTTATGACAAATAATTATATTTTGTGTTGTATTTTTACTTATATCATTCATTTTTATTTAACAATCTAAACTGTATTGCAAA
>NW_020538040.1:34999589-35021061 GCF_003426905.1 Ctenocephalides felis | reverse complement strand
TCCGTGTAAAGCTTAATGCCCTGAAGTTGGTCACCTTCATTGCCAATATAATAAAGCGAAAAGACGTCCCAACCACATGATTGTGAAAACAAGAGAAAATTGTTTTGGATTCTTATTGGAAAAGAAAGACGTAATTGAAGCAAAAATAGGGCTAAAAAGACAAAGGCAAATAGATGTTGACGGTTTACGCCAAAACAATAAAATATGAGAAATTGTAATTGAAAATTTGTGCTGAAGCAAAGAACACGAAGGCATTTCAATACTTAGTATTTCTTTTGTTTGAACAGCAATTAGATCTAAGGGTTCTATGAGCTGGTGGGATGATTCTCCATTTTCTTTTCTAATAGTAATGATATATCTAATCTTATTGCAGCAATGCAGGCAAATGCTATTTTTTTCGAAGCAATTTTCGAAAACATTTTTTGATCAATACTTGCAAATAAAAATTTCTAGTACTACTACTGCTGGATATCAGGTTATATGAATCGTGAATTTTGAACCTGGATTATGTGATTACAATGGCGGATACTTTTGAGTACAACAGATATTAAGTTATATCATATTAAGTTTTAATAATGAAAATAATTTGTCTTTTGAACGTTTAAAAATAAATTTCTGTGATTAAAAAATGCGAACTGATGTTGCCTAAATCGTAAAACCTAAGTTTTTTGATGTTGCTCACTTAAATATGTTCAGCAATAAACAATACTCATGTCATTTTTTTCTACAGAAAATGTTTAAACCAAAAGGAAATTAGCCTATGTGTTGTATGCCAGATGTAGTTTGCAAAATTATGATCCGACTCGGTTGATGTCAAAAATGCACTAAATGTCAAAAATG
Source organism: Ctenocephalides felis (assembly GCF_003426905.1). NCBI lineage: Eukaryota > Metazoa > Arthropoda > Insecta > Siphonaptera > Pulicidae > Ctenocephalides > Ctenocephalides felis. The sequence goes on along the minus strand of NW_020538040.1, from coordinate 35,020,221 downwards.
CACTAAATTCAAAAAAAAAAAAAAATATAGCTAATGTTGGTAACAAGAAAAAAATAATAAAACTATTCTCGAATTAGTTTCTTATAGTACTCGTTTACAATATGATAAGAAAGCAGAAATAAAAAAATTAAATAAAGTTATGTGGCTCATATGATGATTTTCTTAAATTTTTTTGTAATTGATAGATTATAATTACACAGCAAATTTTGTTATTTTACAAGAAGCAACTGAAAGTCTAATACAATATTTGTATTAGAAATTATTTGTAACCATCTGGATATTTATGTAACTTTTTTTAGCTATGGATTGAGGCTAATATTTTAATATAGTAATATTAAAAAGATTTCAGATTATGATGTTCAGATAAATCGACAAAAACCTATATCCAAATCTTGCTTTATCATACGGATCTGGGAGTAGACTTCATCACAGAAGATATAAGTCTAGGCAAAAAAGCAAAAGTAAGGTGACCAAAAATCTTATTAGCAAAAAAGTTGCTAGAACAAAAACATAGAAAAATTAACAAACAAAAATTAACAAAATTTGGATTTATTATTTTAAGCCCAAGTTCGCTCGTAGGGTAAGTGGCTGAAACGACTGGATTTGAATCAGAGATCCCAAGATTTTTTTAAATCCAGAATATGGTAACAAAATCACTGACCAAGAAGCCCAAATTATTTCCAAATATTGCCAAACAAGTTTTGTTTATTTTGGTTGATTCATTTTATTCACTAGATTAACTTTAAAATCTTAGAGATTCACGTTTATGCAAATCCATAAGAGTTCATATGTATGTTTTACATAAGTATCGTGTGAAGGCAGCTTTAGCTCACCTGAACATCCCGTCATTCACAGTAGGTGTCCGACCACATAAGTAGACGAGAATTTACAACATTATTTATTACGTTGTTTAGAAGTTGAATTAAATGAAACAGATTATTTACTATTTTATTTCCTGAAGAAGACTCGGGAAACATTTATTTCTTCTACAATTAATTTCGTTCAGTGTTAATTGCTTTTTGTAAAACGGAAATTGATTACTTAATTTCAAGCGCAAATGAAAACTGTAATTTTCAATATACTAAATGATCTAATAGGTTGATATTAAACTATATGTGAGTACAAGTAAACTTTCATCTATTGGCAATTTGTAATAAAACTCCCGGTACATAAAAAATAGTAGGGGAAAGTCCCGTAACGCCGGACAGCACCTAATACCGGACACTCTATTTAACACGTATTATTCAAGCGAGAATAAATCTTTTTATATCGAAATACAAGTGAAAGAGGCGCGGGTGCAGGATCACCCGCCAAGACTCACCTGTGACGCACACGGCCACGGCGGGAGCAACCCTTTCCTGTTTTAGGCGCAAAATCACGGCGTCACCTAACTATCTATGGATGTAATTCTACTGTATTCATGCATTTATATTTGAGTTGCATTGAATGATAAAAGTAGTACTTGATTGTTATCCGTAAAATGATAGAATATTATTAAATATTTTAAACAATTTTAGTAGGCACCACCGAATGAACGAACATGCTTGTCCCTTAGTACCGGACACTTAGTCGTCCCTTAGCGCCGGACAGTAAACATATTGAAATTTCTTGTGAGAGTTGACGTAATTTATTTTAATTATTTAATTTTGTTCTGTATGAGTGCTAACGGTCACTACATACCCCCATTTTTCAAATTTTCTAGTCAAAGAATGAAAATCTTATGATAAATGCTCCAGCTGAGAGCATCAGTGTGGCCCAGCCAAAAGGGTGGATAAATAGTGATGAAATGTCCGGTACTAGGTGCCACTTTGTAATGTCATATTTCTTGTTACCAAAGTTTGATTGATAGTATTAATTATTTTTTAGCAAAGATTTCGTTTTTGTTAATTTAGTTGTTTTTTTATTTATTTATAAATAACCTTAGGTGTCCGTCACTCGGGGACTTTCCCCTATACAAATGATTTCTTATAGAAATGTTGTTTAAAGATACTAATAATAAGAATAAGAAGTAAAAGGTATATATATATTAGGGAGGTCCTTAATATGGACATTTTCGTATTTCCATGCTCCCAAGGGCTCAAATGGTTCCAAATTGACAAAAAACAATTCTCTGAAAGTTTTAGCTCTTAATATTGTCTTTTAGATAGAGCGCAATTCAATCAAAGTTTTGTATGGAAATAGCATAAAAAAAAATTACAAAAATTTTGCAGAGCGTCGAATTTTCAATCAAAATGACACGAATTTTCACTTTTAATTTATTTATCGCTAAGTTATACCATTTTTTTTTTGTAATTTAAATAATTTTTTCCATCCTATTTCCATATGAAGTTTGATTGAATTGCGCACTATCTAATAGTTAATATATTGAGAGTTAAATCTCTCAGAGAATTGTTTTTTATGAATTTGGTACCATTTGAGCCCTTGGGAGCAAGAAAATTCGAAAATGTCCATATTAAGGACCTGATTATATATATACATGGTCTGTTCAAAAAGTACCCGGAATTACTAATAATTAAATTTCGCGGGTCTGGAGTGTCTGATTGTCAAATTTTTTTTTTATTGTGTTGGTATACATGCCCCTAAAGTATGATGAAATTTTCAGCTATATTCACTGTTTACTTTGTCTGTGGTAGTCGCTAAGGTTCGACGTGTTTTTCTGAGCTCGGCGATTTTTACAATGGAAGAATTGAAAAAGTCAAAGAATTTGTATTAAATTTTGCGTAAAAAATGAAATAAAGTGTTGCAAAGTGCAAAAATTCACCAGATATGGCTCCGTGTGACTTTTTCCTATTCCCAAAGTTGAAGAGACCCATGAAAGGACGGCGGTTTTCCTCGATTGAAAAAAATCGCCGAGAGTGCTCAAGGACATATCAAAAAGTGAATATCAAGGGTGCTTCGAAAATTGGAAAAAACGCTGGCATAAGTGTATTATATCTGGGGGGGACTACTTTGAACCACATTAATGTAGACGAATAAATAAATATTTTTATGAAAAAAACGAAAATTACGAAAACGTATATATATATATATATTTGTGTGTGTGTGTATATCGATTTTGATATCCAAATATATTTCATATTTCGTTAAAACATTCACGGATGGCTGTTTGCGTATCCACGCAAATAATAATAAAAATTGAACCAAATTCAGCATACATCTGACTGAATTTTTGTACATGATGATCATGAACTATCTAATGAAATTTGTTTGCGCTCACAAAAGAGTATGCGTTTGTTTGCAGTGCAGTGTGTGCATAAAACATAAGTGTGCATTGTAATGCAATACAAACGAATGTAATTTAAAATTGAACCCAAGAACAACAATGCAGCGGCGGACAAAAAATAACGAACTCATCATACAAAAAAGTAATTAAAAACTGACGAAAAAATAGTGTTACAAAAGTTATTTCATATCACGCACGAACTCGTTGCGTAGGATGCTGGCTGGGTCCATTGTCTGTTGGTTTTTACTCATTATTAAACGCTCGCTTCACAAAATGTTCTCACACTCTAAAGCTAACGTGATTTATTTTACATAAAGCCGATGTAATTATCGCGACCAGAGGTTGCTTGTTTGCTAACAACTTGTTAGCGAACGATGCAATCCGTGCGAATTTCTGAAGTTTCATTTATTTCATTAACTTCGACGAATTCTATTATATTTCGACACACGTACGTTAGATGTTACCTACTAAGATTGAATAAAACTACAGCATTGATTAGCATATAACATGGCATTTTTTGCCATACTGGCAAATTTCGTTAATCGTAAAACATTAGAAAAATTTATTTCTCTTGATAGTTTATAAACATCTATCAAACGCATTGGTAAATCTACATATTCATCAACCAAAAATCGGTAAATAGTTTCCACTAAGGAGATTCCAAGAACACCAAGTGCTGATTATGGTAAATACCAAAGGTATGCATCTAGACCGCAGAGTTACATGGAAATTTCAAATCGCAACAAAAATCAAAACTATCAAATCCAGAGTGAGGTAACTTTATTGGCTTATTCGGACATACTTCAAAATTAGCACTAAAAACAAAAATTTGATTCATTTCATCTGGTCATACGGAATAGAGCTTTGGGGCTGCTCAAGCAAATCTATTGTGGCATTGGTACAGCAGACCCAATCAAAACTACTTAGAATGATGACAGATGCAACCTGGTTTGTGAGCAATAAAACTCTACATGATGATCTGAAAGTGCTATATATGAAGGACTTCATAAAAACAAGATCGCCTAATCATCAGCCTAATCATCAATTGGAAAATCACCCTAATTCACTCGTTGCTCCGCTACTGCATATACCACAACAACCAAATGTCGTCAAGTACTGCACTTAAACCAAAAACTCATGTAAAAATACCATATCCAAAATAAAGAAAAAAACTTTAATCATCTCGCAGAAAACTATATAGGCTATTACATAAAATACAAATACAAAAAATCTAAATTAAGCTTATGGAACAAGTTGTTACTGTACAATACTGGAACAAGTTGCAATACTGGCAAATTTCGTCAATCGTAAGAAAAATCAGGTAACACAGAGGTTGGACATTCTTCAAACGATTAGATTTTTATCAATTTTTTATCTATTGCTGAGAAGATATATATTATACCAATGCATCCAGAAAACTTGTGATGTAAATATTAAACCTACAGTTATTAAAAGGCAACCCAGTGGTTGGCCATCGAGACGCAATGAGATTTCCATTCAATTTTTGATCTATTGCTGAGAAGATATCGATTGTACCAATGCATCCGAAAGACTTGTGATGTAAATATTAAACCTAGAGTTAATAAAAGGCAAGCTAATAGTTGGCCATTCTTCATGCAATGAGATTTTTATCAGATTTTTGATCTATCGTTGAAAAGATATATTAAACCAATGCCTCCGAAAAACTTATTTATCTGAAATCATATTTCAGATTTATAATCGCAAGTGAAAATCTAATATTACTTCGGCTTGATATCAAACAGGCTAAGGTAGGTATCAAATCCAGAACCAGGATTCCCAGTTCAAAGTGTTACTTTGCAACCAAAGATTTTTTTTTCAAGATAACATAAAAAATTTACTTGTCGTAGTTCCTTATATGGATAATTATCCGTTGGGTTTGTTCTTTATGTGAAGACCAAATTTTTGCTGAAACAAGTTGGTCAAGGGTAAAAAATCATTTAAATCAACATTTATACTAATGTTTCTTTTAAAAATAATAGTCATTATTTAACAATGAAAACTAGAACGTTTGCATTCTACGTAGTATGTTTTTCTTGTACCACATAACCAAATAAGCATAAATGCTACTCGTCTTTGAAATTATGGTAGTTCTTGCCCATTTTTTGATTGTCGAATTTAAATCATCCAAGAAATTATATTGAATAATATTTTTAATTAAAAACAACATAGCACTATCAACTGAGAAACAATGGTAAATCTTCCGCTCTAAATTTCTCTAAAATTGAAATTTAAATTTGACTTATATAAAATAATTTCTATATTATTATTACAGTATTCTTTTATTAAAATATATCAATCGTAATGTTATAATTAAATCAAATCGAAAACATAGAAAGACTAGGGATTGATTCACAACCGTGTGAAAAGAATTACGTAATGAAATACTATCATAAAATAATTCTCAAGAACTTTGAACACCTGCATCAAAACGCAGTAATTTTAGACGCTTAATCAACTTCAACAAATTTAATTGATATTTTCGATATTTTATCTCAAGACAAAACATACATAATATTTTCGTTCATTCCTTCCCATACATAAGCCTTATCTATTTTTGTAAGAAACACAACTCTTCTGGGACTGTCGAAATTCAACCCGTTCTAGATAATGTACGACGTCCAAACGTGTTGCAATAAAAAATATTGAAATAAGATCGTGTGAAATATTTCGATAAGCCATATTGCATGAAATAATCGCAAGACGACTGCAATTAAGTAATTAAAATCGTAGTAATATAATATTTTGGAAGCAAAATGAAATAAACACCTCATAAGATTGTCAGGTGTTTTGCTGCTGCATGTGAACTCATGCACATTTCAGACTGATAAAATAGTATCGAATTATCAATCTTAAGACCACGTATCTATTACATATAATTATAAAATGAAAAACATTTTTTTTCAAGTATCGACTAAACATTTTTATCTTATATAAGAGGATGATTCATAATATAAATGTACACATACACAAACGTGTATATATATATATATATATATATATATAAAGGTAATAAATCCCAAAATAAATCGAATTTGTGGTGCATAGTATCGCGCCTTTACCAAATAGCTGGAACTTTATTTGTATTTTATAGACAAAATATAAGGGCTTATAAATTGGACGACGATGCCTACATATGTTTACATGATAAGTAAATGAAGAAAAATTAATCGAGCAAAGTTAGAATGAATAACCTTACCTGTATTTCTAAGAATTTTTTAAAATGGATTGCTAAGTTTAATATTAGAATATAAGTGAGCATTAGAATTTAAGCTAAAATTAAAATTCAAATCAGTTTCGACATTTTTTTTATTACTACTATATTTACTTAACTATTTTCTTATAATTAATTTCTTATATATAATAACTAAATTGTTATTATCTTTATCAGGAAAATTAATAATTTAAATCAAGTGGCGATTTTCTCTTCAATTTACGGCGATAGTTTACTGTTAATAAGGAGTTTGCTAGTAACTTCGACATTTAAAACATGTTTAGCAAATAAAAATATTATTAAAAATTTTGAAAATCCTTCAATTCATTTAAAAAAAAATTATATAGAAAAGGGTGCTTCATGGCGTAATGGGCCTACGCGTGGTTTGGTGTAGACGGGGTCGCTAGTTCAAGCCTTTGCTCTGACAACCTGACATCGGGCAGCAGCGATGTCGATGATAGCTATATTTTGAAGAAGAACACTCTATAAATCGTCAGAGTAATTTCCATATTTATGGCAATTGCGTAATTGCTATAAATAATATGAACTTTTAGCACTTAGTTGTACCTATCTATAAAGGTATCAAAAGTACCTGAACACTGTCCTTCAAAGTCGGGTAATACATATATACATAAATGCAAAATAATACGGAACCCTAAACTCTTTTTCAGCGAAAACAAACGTAGAAAGCAGGGCAAACATTTACTCCGCCACGAGCATTTCTCGACACGATAAAGAATAGGCGCGAGGCAGTTCCAGGGCTAAACGAGGCGCAGGTAAGGAAAATAGAAGAGGATATTTTGATACAAGATCAATAAATTATTTATAACACTTATATTGCTTAATACAGATATTATCAAATAGCAGAGCAAAATAAACTCTTTAATACATTCACAAAAATTTTAAGTTTGAAAACTAGTTGTACAGCTATATTATTGTAGTAATGAACGTCAATTATGTAAATCAATGTAAATTAAAAAATATATACAGCAAAAAAATTAAATAAAATCATTTTAAATAAAAAATTACTCGATTTCATTTTTTCTTCGATTCTTTTTAAATAATTCTCTTTGAATCGTTCGTTTTCTTGATAAAATGTCAAATTGGAAAATAAAGTCATCACAGCTGATACAAAATCACAGAATCACAAAAAGACTTTTATTCAAACTTATTTTTTCATACTGTGCAATGTCTCTCGCCTTTGATATCACGCTTTCATATTAGTTTACAATTATAAATCAATCCAAAAGTCTAATAGGAGAGATTGGGTAAGGATGTGCCACTTTTATTTGATTAGCAATCATTTTGTTAATTTATTATTTGGCTGAGGGAAAAATAACTTAAATAGTAATAAATTAATCCTAAATAGTAATAGTAAACAATTAAATAGTAATTTGATACTGTCCTAAAATACTATGGATTAGTTTAAAAATCAAATCATTGAAGAAAACTGCGAGGGTCAAAATCGTTCACATCCCAAGAAACGATTTGGATGATCATTACATAAAACTAATCAGCATAATTCTTGACTCGATTCGAGTTTCATAATTATAAATAGCAATCAGAATTATAATATTTTATATGCATTATTTTATTTTTTAAAAAATGTATAAAAATCACTCCAGTGTGTAAGTTTTTTCAATTCACATATACATACACCCACGTACTTTTTGCAAATATAATGTCAATTAAGAATATCTTGAAAAATACAGCAAACATAAAATTAGCAATCCAGGCTGACTTTCTGGCGAAGACAAAAACTTCTCCTTCATAAAGTTTTGAAAAAAACATGAATCTTGAAAAATGGTCTTAGTAACTATTTCAATGATCTTCAATTATTGAACGAGTTTTTTTGACAAGGCTTTTTAAATGTTCGAATTTTGACAAAACGTAAAATGTTGGCATGCATACACATACAGACTTTTCACCAATTTCGATGTCAAACGATCAAGAATGATCTCGAAACATAAAACATAATATAAAATTAGCAACTCAGATTTTCTGGCAAAGATACAAACTTTTTCTTCGCGAAGTTGAAAAAAATCAGTAACATTGAGAGCTTATTAGTAAATAAATCATTTGAATGGTCCTCAATGAATGCTTAATCTAATTTCATGACATGGCTTTTAAATGATTGAGTTTTAATGAAAGAACCAATTTTGGCTCACGTACACATACAAACAATTAATTTCTCCAAATTCGGTGTCAAAAGATTAATAATGTTTCAAAACGTCGAAAATGTATAAGATTGGTAACTCAGATCTTCTTGGCTTTTAACATTTTTGAATTTTGGCGAAAAGACAAATTTTGGCTCACATAAGCACACACTTACATAGTCAAACGATTTTGAATGTCTTGAAATATTCAGAAAACATGAAATTAGAAACACAGGCTTTCTGGCAAAAACAGAAACTTCTCCTTCGAAAAGTTGAAAAAAGAGCATGAACCTTGAAAGATGATCTTAAGAACTTATTTGGATAATTTTCAATAGTTGATCGAGTTTCAGGAGATACATCTTGAATGTGTGAATTTTGACAAAACGTAAGTTTTTGGCACACATGCACATACAGAAACTTAGAGAAAACATAAAATTTGCAACTCAGACTTTCTGGAGGACAAAACGTTTAAAAAAATAAAATATCAAGAGCTGGTCTGAGTAACTTACTCGGATGATCTTCAATGGTTGATCGAGTTTCATGAGGTAGATCTCAAATCTTTGAATTTTTCCAAAACGTCAAAAATTTGGCACACCTACACATAGGCATACATACTTTTTCCAGTTTTGGTGTGATACGGTTAGCAATTAGCAATAAAAATTTCTTTATTCAGGATGTTGAAAAAAATCTAACATTAAGAGTTGGTTTTAGTAACTCATTTGGATGATCCACAATAGATGATCGAGTTTCATTATATGGCTAAGAGCTAATTTTGGCTCACATACACAAACACATACATACTTTTTCCAATTATAGCATCAAACAAAACAGTAGCTGATTTGATTGATCTTCAATTGATGATCGGTCTTCTCTTTCGGAAAGTGACAAAAACACACGAACCTTGAAAAATGATCTTAGTAACTCATTTGGTTCATCCTCAATAGATAATCGACTCCTATTTCGAGAAGTTGAAAAAAATCATGTACCATCAGCCCTCGATCTGATGCTCTACGTATTAGACCTGACGACGAAACAAAAGACGTAGACGTGAAAATGTAGAAACGTAGAAACGTAGGGAAGAATATCGAAATCTCATAGGGTGTGGGTGTGGTGTGGCCGCACTTGTCAATGTTTGTTCTCGGGGTAGGATCTCGCTTATAGAATATCGCAAACGCGGCACAAAACACAGCCGCTGTTATAATACCGAAAACCCTTTTCATAGTCTACATACCCCGACATAGACAATGATGTGCTAACGTCAATAAACCTAACGTCAATACATGGGTTTGTGCAAACTAGACTTAGATAACGGCCAAGGGAATAAGACCGTCTTGCCCCGGTTATTTAGAACGAAATAATAAAAAAACAACCCGCAACCTGGATATTATTATACTTGAAATTGAATCATGATTTAAGTAGTTAACTGTGGTGCACAGATCAAACAGTGCTTCCAACTTAGTTTCCTCCAAATCAAGGACACAATTATTTGGGATATATTCGTCAATTACACAGTAACCCAACATGAAGACTAAAGATGAACCAATCACATCTACCAACGTTGGATTTACCACATCTACTAACATAGGAGCAGTCACAGTATATTATAATTATAATTATAAGATTATTATTTCTATATTCTGTTCTGATGAAAAAATTGATTATTCTATAATACAAAATTGAAAAATATAAGTACGTAATGAACTAAAAACGAATCAAATTCAAGAGAATATTCTACAAATACATGGAGGAAAGTGAGAATACTTCTTGATGAAGAGCAAAAAATATTTTCAAAAGGAACAGTAGAAAATGGATTTCAATAAGCTAAATCTTAATTCTTATTGATTACGTATATTATTGCCACTTTTCAGAAAGTTAATTCAACTTGTCTTAAGGTAAATTGCCACTTAACGACTACTTACTTTGTTCACTCAACAACTTGACATTTTGGAATTTATTCTGTTTCTTTTTTTAACAAAAATTTCAATTAAAATAGCAAATGGTCACTGTTTTATATATATGACAAATATATTCAATTCACAAATTTCAGCAACTTCTCCATGACGAATATACGTCAATCTTCACTGGACATGAAATTTAAGTAGAACGAAAAATTGGTTATAATAATAAACGTTGTGGTTTTATGACAAATATTATATTTTGTGTTGTATTTTTACTTATATCATTCATTTTTATTTAACAATCTAAACTGTATTGCAAACCACATCTTTATTTCTGCAAAACAATTTTGCTTCAGATGCTTACTATGTATCAGAAGAAACTTTGACAACTTGAAAAGTTTAAGACAACTTGAACCTGAAATAAATTCTAATAATAATAATATTCATTATTGATCACGGCATGCTTATGAATAAATAAAAATGTTTGCAATATATTATTTTATTGCTATTTAATTTTTGTGGAATCGATCAGAACTTACGATATAAGTTTTTTTGATGATATTTCTTAACTATATTTTAGAAGACAACCCTACAGTTCGCCCATCTATATTTGATTTTTTTTTATTAGAATTATACTCTAAAACTAATCAAATATTTTTAATTTGATGGATAAATACCAGGGAAGACTACTTTCATCTAGATACATATTGTCACTACTACTTGATATTAGACAGTCCGACGTGGGTAACAAGTCTGAAATTTCGGATTGCAAGGCTTTTGTTACCACAAAAGCCACAAAGTACAAAGTCAAGTTAATTGTTAAAAGTTCGAATGAATTTTCAGCCACATATTTATAATCGCTTTTTAGTTCCTATTTAATACGTAGTCCTAACCAATATAAAAGTAATATGGTTTGAAAAAATAGATAAAATGGTTTTTTACCATAAATTCTTGTCGGATCAAAACTCAACTAGTTGGTATTGGTATTTTGCCTTGAGGCAAGTTACATGAACTTCCCGATATATGTAAATAATCGGCTTAATCAATAGAAAGTAAATTAAATTATGAGTGATTAAAAGTATTCCGAGTTCATTTATTACACATAATTGAAAGCGAACGAACACGTTAACACTGAGTATTTTCTCAAAGCAAATTTTCAAAAATCAATAATTGTTGTAATCGAACCAGTTTCCGTAGGACTTTATTGGTTCAGTATGTTCATTAGAACCAACTACTCTATAGTTATACCAAGTAAATCGACTTATTTTAATTGTAACAAAAAAAAAACTACTCATTTTCTCAAACTTTGAGGAGTTTTTAAAATTAAACTACTTGTCGTAAGGCCGTAATATTTCAGTAAGTTCTAAAAGACCATGATATTTAACGTCAAAAAAGTTCCATAAAAATCGGCTTAAATTTTTTTTTCAACAGTTTTACAAGAAAACGGTTCGGTAGATTTTCACCTAAAACTAATCAGTATCATTCTCAACTAGTATTTTTCGAACAGTTTATGATTTTTTAAAATCGTTTGGTAGTATAAGCATAAATGTAGACGAAAAGTTTAACATTTTCCTGAAAGCCAATAAAAAGTAAATAACTCATTCTAAATAGAAATTACAAATTGACTAGTTTATTATCTTGAAAAGTGTGAAAAACACTGTAAAATACATATAAATACCAGTAATCACAAATGTATACAATATACACACTTACATACATACTTGTATCTATAAATTAGTAGATGTAGAGATTAGTAGTGTAGAGATTCGTTTGAGAAGTAAGTGATTTTGCTTTGCATTTACGCAATAAATGTATAAAATCTATTTTAAAATAAAAAAATGATACTATTCCAAAAAGTACATACACATTTGAAGTATGTCATTTAAAACAGTAAGTTTTTTTGACTTCAATAAACGTTTAGACACATTCGTAATATACAAACAGTGTGCACTTTACTCTCCTTTATAAACCTAATTATGTAGGAACAACAATTTGAATTCTGCAACAGTTGCACAAATTACTAATGTAGTAACTTTAATATAAATGTGCTTACGTATTGAAATCATGGGATTCTGCACCTAAATATATTCATAAACAAATCAAAAACATCTTCCACCTCCCTTCATGTGCACAATTGGCTGGTAAACACGTTAATCCTCGAAAAAATAAGCTCTTAAGCAAATTAAAACCTATGTAAACACAACCATTGAGTTTTGATCCCTCGTCGGAAGTAAAAACTTGAAAACAACAAATAGAATTTTCCAAAAATCACGGAACAAAATACTACATTGGAACAGTTTGTTAACCACTTGAGCTGATGGATTCAATTGATGCAGTCGCCAAACGCAGAAAAATACACCGAGTGAGATTATTTGAGTTCAGTAAAATATTTGTCTTCCCAGAAATACTGGCAACGTTTTATGTAAACGCATCTGAAACACGTAAAGACTTTGTCTGAACAGAAAATCTGAATAATTCTGTGTACGCATTTATTTGCCGAGATTTGACTATGTGAGGCTATAGTTTGTCAACTAACTTTCATATAGACGACGGTAGAGAAAATATTATGGAAAAGAATTATATATATATATATATATATATATATATTGATTGTTTCTTTTCCGAACAGTAAATCCAATAATAAAAAACAATTTGTTTTTTGAAGATGTTTAATAAATAATAAATAATAAATAATTACAGGTAAATAATTTTTGCTTCTCAATTTTATATAAAACCTTTTTTAGTTAAGTCTTATTACTATCTATCCGGTACATAATCCATTCCTTTATAACAAAATTTTTTTCTAATTAATCTGTATTGACCATTGTTAATTAATGTTAATCAGTTTTTTAAAAAACATTGTATTTGACAGAATAAACCTGATGATGGAACGTACCTAGTTCCGAAACGTCGTATTAAACATCTTCAAAAAACAAATTGTTTTTTATTATTGGATTTACTGTTCGGAAAAGAAACAATCAATATATTGAAAAAATCCAGGACTTATCTATTGAATATATATATATATATATATATTAGGGTGGTCCTTAATATGGACATTTTCGAGTTTCCTCGCTCCCAAGGGCTCAAATGGTTCCAAATTGAAAAAAAACAATTCTCTGAAAGTTTTAGCTCTTAATATTGTCTTTTAGATAGAGCGCAATTCAATCAAACTTTGTATGGAAATAGCATGGAAAAAATTTTGAAAATGAAAAAAAAAATTTTTTTGGTATAACTTAGCGACAAATGAATTAAAAGTGAAAATTCGTGTTGTTTTTGATTGAAAATTCGACGCTCTGCAGAATTTTTGAAAAATTTTTCATGCTATTTCCATACAAAACTTTGATTGAATTGCGCTCTATCTAAAAGACAACATGGGCTTGAAGCTCCGCCGATAAAAAAATTCACAATATTTGAAAGTCGAGTGCAAGAGATGTGTAATCAGCCATCACTTTGATTCTTACGATGTCTATATCAGGAGATAAATGACAATGTTTGAAAATCCATAACAACGGTATTTTCTTTCATTGTTAGTTTGTTGGTTGTAAGCACTGTTGTTTAGTTTACGAGACCTCAATATAACTTTAAAGTAAACTGTATTCAAATGTTTTGTAAGATGTATTATTATTTTTAAGTTAGAGTCAACAGTTTTCTTATCATAACTTCTATAAAAGCTTACACATGGGTAGAGTAAGAAGGACCAACTAAAACTTTACCATGGCAAATTCCCAAAAACAAAATTTTTTGAAACTTTTTTTACGTTTTAAGGCCTTCTGAATATATTAGTATGCCTAAGAAAAATTGATGTATTATGTGTAAGTGTGTGTGTTTATCTATTATTAATTATATATGTTTATTGAATTTCAAATATTTATACTAAAATTTTTTTAAATAGTTATCATTTTTTTAGTTAGTTATCATTTTCCATGAATTTATACAAAGCTAAAATATTTTTAACGAATATATCATTAATCCCACTATTGAGGACCATCATCGCATATATTGATCAGCATAGTACAATGTATCATAGGATTAAAAAAGAGTTTCACAAAAACTGTAAAAGCGCACTAAAACTAATTAACATCTGTTATTGAATTTCAATTTGTCAAAAAATACATTTGTGTAGGAATGGTATAGAAAAGCATCATCAATGGTATAGTAAATCCGTACGTTTATACATCTTATGCTTTCTCGGAAAAATGATCTCATAATGAAATTAGATTTTATTTTATATTGGAACCTGACATTATTTCTTTTTTGAGATAAATCTACAAACAAATTTTTGTGTTGAACCATACTTAAGGAAAAAAAAAAGATCAATAAGGAACAATATTACTGAGATTTCATAGGAAAGGTTTGGCACAAAAAACAATCTAGGTGTAGTAAGTTGTAAACTATAGCATGACCCATTATTTCACATTTTGATGATTTTTTATAATTTAATCATTTTTCGTAGGCCTATAATATTTTATGGTGTTAGTTTACCATAACTATAAATTGTATCACTATGAAAATATTTACTAAATTTCAATAATCAATTATGAAGAAACGACCCGGCCAAATTTCACCAAAATATAATTAGCACCGATTCTCAACTTATATTCTTCGAATTTGAAATTTTCGAAGCTTATACATTTTTTTACGGAGTTTTTGACAATTTTTTTTGCACTTTTAAGTGATTATAAGTGTTAATTTTACACGATCGTCCTGCAAACTTGTCGAGTTCAACAAGTAAATCCAACCGAAGAATACCGATAAAGACTTTGTACATGTTATTTGTAATAAGCATTTTTTCACATATAATTGTGATGTCTTAATTTTATATGTGGAATCACCCCACATATCAAATGACTTTTAAATTTTGAAGCTATGCATTCTTTTAAGGAGCATGTTGTGAAAAAGTCAAATTTGGCTCGCATAAACACACTAATGTTTAATTAATAATACACGCTTGCACAAGTATACTATAATCAATTTTGGCGATAATTCAGACATTTCAGACAATTCAGAATGATTTCAAACATCGAGAAAACAAACTTATGAAGTTGGATTTTCTGGCGAAAACAAACTTTTACTTGCAGAACTTGAAAATATCTCATGAACTTTATGATACCAACAAATTTTGTAATATCACATAATTGGACAACAAATACACTATCGACTATATTTTATAAAATTCCAGGAAAACACAAAGACGCATAAAAATATATTAAACCCTTTATCCCTTTTACACAAATATCAACATTATTTTTGATTATACACTAATTATCAGTATGGAAATTAATATTAAATTAATTTTTTCATATTACATGGATTAATTTTGCAAGAAACCACTAACACTTTATATCAAGATGAAGCAATAAATAATTTTGTACGTCATAATAAACTATTTGCGTCTGATTTTAAGTACCCAGGAAAGCTGGGTACGGTTGTGCCACTTTTTTTGATGAGCAATAATTTTGTTAATTTACCAGTTAGCTAAAGGAAAAGTAAACTAAATGCTAATTAGAACATTTGTCTACGTGGAAATACTGAAATACTGAAATACTATCCTTAAATATGATGAATTAGGCATAAAACCAAACCATACAAGTAGAGGGAATCCTGACGGTGTAGACGGTTGTGACAGCTATAAAGACCAAAATGGGTTAGAACAAATTTTTATTATGAGAAATATGTAACACAGTATAATTATTTAAACAAAACCAATGAATATAATATAACAATATATGACAAAACATTTTTTTTTAAATATTGAATTTTTCTTTCCCTTTTTTTTCAGTAGTTTGTCTTAGTTAAGTTAGATTTTTTTACTTCTTTAATCTTCACCCGAAAAGGACGAGATATACATATCACAAATTTGTCACAACCGTCCCAACTTTTGAAAACAAATCATTGTTATAACCGAGCTAAATTTATCTACGAAAAAACTAATTATTAGTAATTAACTACTAATGTTCAACTTACACCAAAATAACAAACCAAGTAATCTACCTGTATACAAGCAACAGTTATTATTAAAAGAGTTTGAACATGAAAATTTACTTTTGGCTCTTTAAAAGCAATGCGGTATACAGATCATGTTAATGTAAGACACTGACTAAAGCGATAATGGAAACTTTTTCGAACAAACATATTTCATCTTTCTCTCTTTGGACCCTATCTTAAAATCAGCATATTTTAACGACTGTCACTTCCGAACCTTGGCACAACCGTACCCAGTCTGCCACTACATTTTGCCCACACTCATCTCGATCAATCATTTGCATTCTTCTTCACCTGCTAGAACTTTTAACAGCACCAAACACTGGCCACTAAAAATATTTTAATTATTTAAATGTATTGTTTATGAAATATGACACATTTATAAGAGATATGATTTTTTGTAACATTTAGCTGTAGGATGACTATATCCGCGTACGCATAACGATTTCCATGCACTAACATTGAAAACCATTGGTATGTTAACTGTTTCAATTTTATTATCCCGTGTCGATTTACATATATAAAATTTAATTTTGCGCGAACCGTTATTGTAATTTTCTATCTGGCTATAAATAAATATATTTATGTGCCATACCCGCCTACCGCTGCTCATATTGTAACAGCAACAAAAAATAAAATGAAATAAAGCAAAATATATACGACGTCACGTACAAAAATAATATTAAAAACGGAATGAAATCTGCACAAAATGCGCACGGTAGAAAATTTGCATACCAATTGCTATGTTTTTAGTTATTTTCATTTTAATCAATGCTAATAAGTTTTACTAACAATCATAACGCATTCCGTATAATGCATTAATTAAATCGAACAAAACACCTACACTAAATCTAGTTAAAATAACTGAACTGCAAATATTTTTTAATCATTCTGTTGTGTTTGACTCGAAATATATGGGACTTTCTATGCTGCATATACTCCTACGTATACATGTGCATAGTGGAATAAATAAACTAGGTGTAGGTGTCATTTTCCCCAAGGCAAATTGCATAGATACTTTATTTAGTAGTTCTATAGATGGCATAGAACTACTAAATGCAGTATATATAAATGACTAGAGATGTGTGGCATTGAGCCTTAAGAACCATCGAACTGCTGGTACTTCCCGTACTGCAATAAATTATTCGAAATTTTTTAAATGTTTTCAAACACATTATTGTAGGTGGAGTTTCAAGTATATATGTGAGTTGTAGAAGTTTAGCTATAATCAAAATTAAAATTCGGGAATTAGAAAAAAAAAATCTTAATCTTTACCCAAAAACGTCGTTTTCGTTATAAGTCATCTTGTCAATCCAAGCAAAAGTTCAAATCGAATGCTTCGAACTCTCAAAAGCTACCATTTTTTGCGCATTATCTCTCAGACAGCTGGACCTGTCTTTTTCAAATATTAATCACCACGTCTTCTCATCATTACGAATTTAATGCTGTTTGAATCATTCAAATCGGATGTTCGCACTCTCAAAAACTTCAATTACATTTTCTGCACTTTTTGCTCCGTATCATGCACGTCTCCCTATCAATAGGAATCGAATGTTTTTTGAATCATTTAAATTGGTTGATTCGGGCTCCTGAAAACGTGGAAGAAAAATTGTATCGACACATACATGTACCCATTTATTTTTTGCAAGGTAAGGTAATGCAATTTCGATTTATGAACAATAACTATAACTTACCCTACAAAAAGTTATTAATAAACTAGGTGTAAGTAGCAGTCTCCACAAGGCAAGTTGCATAATTAATAATAATGGAAAAAATTGAAGTTTGCCCGAAGGCAAAGTCCATAGAGTGAGACCACTGAAAATGAATTATTTTCTTTATCCTTCTTGGTTATTATTCCCATTACCATTAAATAATTTTCTTTTCAAAACTTCTGCTTCCATGTTACCTGGTCCTGTACTTCTGTTTTCAGTTTCCTGTATTTTCCCTTCTCGCCTAAGTCATCAACTATATGCATTCTTCTTCTTCCCAGTTGTTTTAGTGCTTCTACTTTACGATTGACGACCTCATTTAGAAGACCCTCTTTTCGCAGACTGAGTCCAATCCAGTTTCCCTTTCTTTTAATGATCGTACTCAATAGAGTTGTTTCTTCACCCACTCTTCCCAGCACATTTTCATAAACTTCTCAATATGCGTTAACAATCGGCATAATAAAAAAGAATTAAGATTTAGCAACATCCTTTTTCGCAAAGATTTTTAATTATATGTCTGAAATATTTAATATTTAAAATATTTGAAAAACTTTATTATATATGGTAAATATTTAAAACAAACACAATTTAGTAGATACTATTAAAAAAATGCTTTTGCTATTATGAGACGTTGAGTTTTTTCCCAAACATTTCGCGTTGCGTGATATTATATTTTCAGCCATATTTATTGATGAAAAATTGCAGTCTTTATTTTTCTCGATTTTTCAAAGTTCGATTATTCTGGTTTCTGGTTCAGCAAGCAGCAATTTTATTGCCTCGTCAACGATTCCAAGAATTCTACTTTTTTGTAAATATATTAAATTAAATTGTAGTAACATATTTATGCAAAATAATTTTGTATCATTTTTTGCCGCTTATTTTTATTATTAATAAGAAAAACAAATTCATATTCAAATAAAGGTTACAATGTGCTGGACAATATACATATCATATAATGCAATCATATAAGTTTAGTATTGCAGCAAAAATAAAAATTAATGACTTAAGAACTTAGCCAACTCGGAAGAATATAAATTAATCTATGTAAACTATTTTTAAAAATAGAAAAAATAATACACATAATTAGGCTAATTGTTGTAAAATATGTATGTGATTTTTTTTTTTAAATTCATAGTTTTTCTTTATTAAGATGAAAATCGTACAAATATATTCAAATAAATTTACTTGGTAATAGCCGAGTGCAAAAAAATATTAGATAAAATTTAGAAATATAAATATAATTTATAAAATAAATTAGGCGTAAGTGGCATTTAGCATTAAGATAATTTGCTATCACTAAAAAAAACTGCTCGACTGATTATTTAGCAAAACTAATCAACTAAAGTCATTATCGTAATTTATCAAATAGTTTTAAAATTTTAGAAATCGGTGGATCAGTTTTAGCGAATAGTCAAATTTTTGCTCACTCAGACATACATTTTTCAATATCGGTGTCAAACGATTCAAAATGTTTTGAACCATACAAATAATCATGATTAGCAAACGGGATTTTCAGAAAAAAATCACTTTTGGAGAGTCAATAATTCTGTAGAACTCTAGACTACATGACGAATTACAACACAAAACTCTATTGTCAAAAACAAAAAAAAACTTGATATGTATAGGAATGGTTCCTAATGGGTGTTCCAACTTATTGCTTATTTCGAACATCAAAAATTTAGATTGATATGGCAGGATGTATCACAAATGGATACGTGCAAAAATATAATGATGTAATTTCCGTCCAAAACTCTCAAACCGCAACGACTTTTTTTTTTAAACGAAACAACAAAGGCTAATTTGTCTTCTAAGATTATATATTGAAGATCAATAATATCAATGCGGAATAATTCTGAAAGAAAAACAAATATTGATCAAAAATAAAAATGATTAGTATAATTTCTATATAATTATTAGCAGATTAGTTTTCTAGGGAACTTGAAGGACTTAGTCTTGAAAGACTTAGAGTAGTCAAATGCTATCAAGCAATTATATCACTGAAATTGCTTTATTTTTATCTTTTTATTACATATTCCAGTAAGAAGCTCCAGTAGAACTTAGTAAAAATTAAAATTTGTATAATAATAAAGTATTAATTGGAGTAACAATTAATATTAATTAAATGTAACACAAAACCTTATAATTGATGTTAAAAAAAACTTGTACAGATGCCAATTAATTTTTCTATTGTTGTATTATGAATTTCAGTAAGTATCTTTATAAATTCAAAAAATGGTGAAAGATATTTGAGTAAAAAGACACAAGTCATTCTGAATCGTGTGGCAGCAAATGTGAAGAGAATCTAGGAAATTATTGATTGATAATAATTATATGAAATGTCAAAAATCATTGTACGTTGTAATTTTTATAAGTCAAAATAATTTGTCTTTAAATGTGGTATATTTAATGGAAATATTTAATATTTCTAT
>NW_020538040.1:34772058-34998589 GCF_003426905.1 Ctenocephalides felis | reverse complement strand
TATATATATATATATATATATATACATTAGGGTGGTCCTTAATATGGACATTTTCGAGTTTCCTCGCTCCCAAGGGCTCAAATGGTTCCAAATTGAAAAAAAAACAATTCTCTGAAAGTTTTAGCTCTTAATATTGTCTTTTAGATAGAGCGCAATTCAATCAAACTTCGTATGGAAATAGCATGAAAAAAATTTTGAAAATGAAAAAAAAATTTTTTTGGTATAACTTAGCGACAAATGAATTAAAAGTGAAAATTCGTGTCATTTTTGATTGAAAATTCGACGCTCTGCAGAATTTTTGAAAATTTTTTCATGCTATTTCCATACAAAACTTTGATTGAATTGCGCTCTATCTAAAAGACAACATGGGCTTGAAGGTCCGCCGATAAAAAAATACACAATATTTGAAAGTCGAGTGCAAGAGATGTGTAATCAGCCATCACTTTGATTCTTACGATGTCTATATCAGGAGATAAATGACAATGTTTGAAAATCCATAACAACGGTATTTTCTTTCATTGTTAGTTTGTTGGTTGTAAGCACTGTTGTTTAGTTTACGAGACCTCAATATAACTTTAAAGTAAACTGTATTCAAATGTTTTGTAAGATGTATTATTATTTTTAAGTTAGAGTCAACAGTTTTCTTATCATAACTTCTATAAAAGCTTACACATGGGTAGAGTAAGAAGGACCAACTAAAACTTTACCATGGCAAATTCCCAAAAACAAATTTTTTGAAACTTTTTTTACGTTTTAAGGCCTTCTGAATATATTAGTATGCCTAAGAAAAATTGATGTATTATGTGTAAGTGTGTGTGTTTATCTATTATTAATTATATATGTTTATTGAATTTCAAATATTTATACTAAAATTTTTTTAAATAGTTATCATTTTTTTAGTTAGTTATCATTTTCCATGAATTTATACAAAGCTAAAATATTTTTAACGAATATATCATTAATCCCACTATTGAGGACCATCATCGCATATATTGATCAGCATAGTACAATGTATCATAGGATTAAAAAAGAGTTTCACAAAAACTGTAAAAGCGCACTAAAACTAATTAACATCTGTTATTGAATTTCAATTTGTCAAAAATACATTTGTGTAGGAATGGTATAGAAAAGCATCATCAATGGTATAGTAAATCCGTACGTTTATACATCTTATGCTTTCTCGGAAAAATGATCTCATAATGAAATTAGATTTTATTTTATATTGGAACCTGACATTATTTCTTTTTTGAGATAAATCTACAAACAAATTTTTGTGTTGAACCATACTTAAGGAAAAAAAAAAGATCAATAAGGAACAATATTACTGAGATTTCATAGGAAAGGTTTGGCACAAAAAACAATCTAGGTGTAGTAAGTTGTAAACTATAGCATGACCCATTATTTCACATTTTGATGATTTTTTATAATTTAATCATTTTTCGTAGGCCTATAATATTTTATGGTGTTAGTTTACCATAACTATAAATTGTATCACTATGAAAATATTTACTAAATTTCAATAATCAATTATGAAGAAACGACCCGGCCAAATTTCACCAAAATATAATTAGCACCGATTCTCAACTTATATTCTTCGAATTTGAAATTTTCGAAGCTTATACATTTTTTTACGGAGTTTTTGACAATTTTTTTTGCACTTTTAAGTGATTATAAGTGTTAATTTTACACGATCGTCCTGCAAACTTGTCGAGTTCAACAAGTAAATCCAACCGAAGAATACCGATAAAGACTTTGTACATGTTATTTGTAATAAGCATTTTTTCACATATAATTGTGATGTCTTAATTTTATATGTGGAATCACCCCACATATCAAATGACTTTTAAATTTTTGAAGCTATGCATTCTTTTAAGGAGCATGTTGTGAAAAAGTCAAATTTGGCTCGCATAAACACACTAATGTTTAATTAATAATACACGCTTGCACAAGTATACTATAATCAATTTTGGCGATAATTCAGACATTTCAGACAATTCAGAATGATTTCAAACATCGAGAAAACAAACTTATGAAGTTGGATTTTCTGGCGAAAACAAACTTTTACTTGCAGAACTTGAAAATATCTCATGAACTTTATGATACCAACAAATTTTGTAATATCACATAATTGGACAACAAATACACTATCGACTATATTTTATAAAATTCCAGGAAAACACAAAGACGCATAAAAATATATTAAACCCTTTATCCCTTTTACACAAATATCAACATTATTTTTGATTATACACTAATTATCAGTATGGAAATTAATATTAAATTAATTTTTTCATATTACATGGATTAATTTTGCAAGAAACCACTAACACTTTATATCAAGATGAAGCAATAAATAATTTTGTACGTCATAATAAACTATTTGCGTCTGATTTTAAGTACCCAGGAAAGCTGGGTACGGTTGTGCCACTTTTTTTGATGAGCAATAATTTTGTTAATTTACCAGTTAGCTAAAGGAAAAGTAAACTAAATGCTAATTAGAACATTTGTCTACGTGGAAATACTGAAATACTGAAATACTATCCTTAAATATGATGAATTAGGCATAAAACCAAACCATACAAGTAGAGGGAATCCTGACGGTGTAGACGGTTGTGACAGCTATAAAGACCAAAATGGGTTAGAACAAATTTTTATTATGAGAAATATGTAACACAGTATAATTATTTAAACAAAACCAATGAATATAATATAACAATATATGACAAAACATTTTTTTTTAAATATTGAATTTTTCTTTCCCTTTTTTTTCAGTAGTTTGTCTTAGTTAAGTTAGATTTTTTTACTTCTTTAATCTTCACCCGAAAAGGACGAGATATACATATCACAAATTTGTCACAACCGTCCCAACTTTTGAAAACAAATCATTGTTATAACCGAGCTAAATTTATCTACGAAAAAACTAATTATTAGTAATTAACTACTAATGTTCAACTTACACCAAAATAACAAACCAAGTAATCTACCTGTATACAAGCAACAGTTATTATTAAAAGAGTTTGAACATGAAAATTTACTTTTGGCTCTTTAAAAGCAATGCGGTATACAGATCATGTTAATGTAAGACACTGACTAAAGCGATAATGGAAACTTTTTCGAACAAACATATTTCATCTTTCTCTCTTTGGACCCTATCTTAAAATCAGCATATTTTAACGACTGTCACTTCCGAACCTTGGCACAACCGTACCCAGTCTGCCACTACATTTTGCCCACACTCATCTCGATCAATCATTTGCATTCTTCTTCACCTGCTAGAACTTTTAACAGCACCAAACACTGGCCACTAAAAATATTTTAATTATTTAAATGTATTGTTTATGAAATATGACACATTTATAAGAGATATGATTTTTTGTAACATTTAGCTGTAGGATGACTATATCCGCGTACGCATAACGATTTCCATGCACTAACATTGAAAACCATTGGTATGTTAACTGTTTCAATTTTATTATCCCGTGTCGATTTACATATATAAAATTTAATTTTGCGCGAACCGTTATTGTAATTTTCTATCTGGCTATAAATAAATATATTTATGTGCCATACCCGCCTACCGCTGCTCATATTGTAACAGCAACAAAAAATAAAATGAAATAAAGCAAAATATATACGACGTCACGTACAAAAATAATATTAAAAACGGAATGAAATCTGCACAAAATGCGCACGGTAGAAAATTTGCATACCAATTGCTATGTTTTTAGTTATTTTCATTTTAATCAATGCTAATAAGTTTTACTAACAATCATAACGCATTCCGTATAATGCATTAATTAAATCGAACAAAACACCTACACTAAATCTAGTTAAAATAACTGAACTGCAAATATTTTTTAATCATTCTGTTGTGTTTGACTCGAAATATATGGGACTTTCTATGCTGCATATACTCCTACGTATACATGTGCATAGTGGAATAAATAAACTAGGTGTAGGTGTCATTTTCCCCAAGGCAAATTGCATAGATACTTTATTTAGTAGTTCTATAGATGGCATAGAACTACTAAATGCAGTATATATAAATGACTAGAGATGTGTGGCATTGAGCCTTAAGAACCATCGAACTGCTGGTACTTCCCGTACTGCAATAAATTATTCGAAATTTTTTAAATGTTTTCAAACACATTATTGTAGGTGGAGTTTCAAGTATATATGTGAGTTGTAGAAGTTTAGCTATAATCAAAATTAAAATTCGGGAATTAGAAAAAAAAAAATCTTAATCTTTACCCAAAAACGTCGTTTTCGTTATAAGTCATCTTGTCAATCCAAGCAAAAGTTCAAATCGAATGCTTCGAACTCTCAAAAGCTACCATTTTTTGCGCATTATCTCTAAGACAGCTGGACCTGTCTTTTTCAAATATTAATCACCACGTCTTCTCATCATTACGAATTTAATGCTGTTTGAATCATTCAAATCGGATGTTTGCACTCTCAAAAACTTCAATTATATTTTCTGCACTTTTTGCTTCGTATCATGCACGTCTCCCTATCAATAGGAATCGAATGTTTTTTGAATCATTTAAATTGGTTGATTCGGGCTCCTGAAAACGTGGAAGAAAAATTGTATCGACACATACATGTACCCATTTATTTTTTGCAAGGTAAGGTAATGCAATTTCGATTTGTGAACAATAACTATAACTTACTCTACGGAAAGTTATTAATAAACTAGGTGTAAGTAGCAGTCTCCACAAGGCAAGTTGCATAAATAATAATAATGGAAAAAATTGAAGTTTGCCCGAAGGCAAAGTCCATAGAGTGAGACCACTGAAGATGAATTATTTTCTTTATCCTTCTTGATTATTATTCCCATTACCATTAAATAATTTTCTTTCCAAAACTTCTGCTTCCATGTTACCTGGTCCTGTACTTCTGTTTTCAGTTTCCTGTATTTTCCCTTCTCGCCTAAGTCATCAACTATATGCATTCTTCTTCTTCCCAGTCGTTTTAGTGCTTCTACTTTACGATTGACGACCTCATTTAGAAGACCCTCTTTTCGCAGACTGAGTCCAATCCAGTTTCCCTTTCTTTTAATGATCGTACTCAGTAGAGTTGTTTCTTCACCCACTCTTCCCAGCACATTTTCATAAACTTCTCAATATGCGTTAACAATCGGCATAATAAAAAAGAATTAAAATTTAGCAACATCCTTTTTCGCAAGGATTTTTAATTATATGTCTGAAATATTTAATATTTAAAATATTTGAAAAACTTTATTATATATGGTAAATATTTAAAACAAACAATTTAGTAGATACTATTAAAAAAATGCTTTTGCTATTATGAGACGTTGAGTTTTTTCCCAAACATTTCGCGTTGCGTGATATTATATTTTCAGCCATATTTATTGATGAAAAATTGCAGTCTTTATTTTTCTCGATTTTTCAAAGTTCGATTATTCTGGTTTCTGGTTCAGCAAGCAGCAATTTTATTGCCTCGTCAACGATTCCAAGAATTCTACTTTTTTGTAAATATATTAAATTAAATTGTAGTAACATATTTATGCAAAATAATTTTGTATCATTTTTTGCCGCTTATTTTTATTATTAATAAGAAAAACAAATTCATATTCAAATAAAGGTTACAATGTGCTGGACAATATACATATCATATAATGCAATCATATAAGTTTAGTATTGCAGCAAAAATAAAAATTAATGACTTAAGAACTTAGCCAACTCGGAAGAATATAAATTAATCTATGTAAACTATTTTTAAAAATAGAAAAAATACTACAAAATAATTAGGCTAATTGTTGTAAAATATGTATGTGATTTTTTTTTTAAATTTTATAGTTTTTCTTTATTAAGATGAAAATCGTACAAACAAATATATTCAAATAAATTTACTTGGTAATAGCCGAAAGCAAAAAAATATTAGATAAAATTTAGAAATATAAATATAATTTATAAAATAAATTAGGCGTAAGTGGCATTTAGCATTAAGATAATTTGCTATCACTAAAAAAAACTGCTCGACTGATTATTTAGCAAAACTAATCAACTAAAGTCATTATCGTAATTTATCAAATAGTTTTAAAATTTTAGAAATCGGTGGATCAGTTTTAGCGAATAGTCAAATTTTTGCTCACTCAGACATACATTTTTCAATATCGGTGTCAAACGATTCAAAATGCTTTGAACCATACAAATAATCATGATTAGCAAACGGGATTTTCAGAAAAAAATCACTTTTGGAAAGTCAATAATTTTGTAGAACTCTAGACTACATGACGAATTACAACACAAAACTCTATTGCCAAAAACAAAAAAAAAACTTGATATGTATAGGAATGGTTCCTAATGGGTGTTCCAACTTATTGCTTATTTCGAACATCAAAAATTTAGATTGATATGGCAGGATGTATCACAAATGGATACGTGCAAAAATATAATGATGTAATTTCCGTCCAAAACTCTCAAACCGCAACGACTTTTTTTTTAAACGAAACAACAAAGGCTAATTTGTCTTCTAAGATTATATATTGAAGATCAATAATATCAATGCGGAATAATTCTGAAAGAAAAACAAATATTGATCAAAAATAAAAATGATTAGTATAATTTCTATATAATTATTAGCAGATTAGTTTTCTAGGGAACTTGAAGGACTTAGTCTTGGAAGACTTAGAGTAGTCAAATGCTATCAAGCAATTATATCACTGAAATTGCTTTATTTTTATTTTTTTATTACATATTCCAGTAAGAAGCCCCAGTAGAACTTAGTAAAAATTAAAATTTGTATAATAATAAAGTATTAATTGGAGTAACAATTAATATTAATTAAATGTAACACAAAACCTTATAATTGATGTTAAAAAAAACTTGTACAGATGCCAATTAATTTTTCTATTGTTGTATTATGAATTTCAGTAAGTATCTTTATAAATTAAAAAAATGATGAAAGATATTTGAGTGAAAAGACACAAGTCATTCTGAATCGTGTGGCAGCAAATGTGAAGAGAATCTAGGAAATTATTGATTGATAATAATTATATGAAATGTCAAAAATCATTGTACGATGTAATTTTTATAAGTCAAAATAATTTGTCTTTAAATGTGGTATATTTAATGGAAATATTTAATATTTCTATATTACTGATCCAGAGCAGTTTTGAAGAAAGGCATAATTGTAAAGTTATTCGAAAAAGAGTTTTTTAAAAAAGTGGAGAGAATGTAATAAATCGAGACGACCATGATGCAAATAGGTACAATATCTTATTTTAATTTTAAAGGGACTTTACAAAATAATATCTATATTCCGATATTTTGTCATAAATGTCATCAGTAAAGTTGGAATAACTATTTATTTAATTCATATTTTGTAAAATTGTTTTTTTTTTTTGAATTTACTTTTTATAGAACCATATAAACTAGCAACGAAAGAAAATACTTTTGTTATGAATTTTCAAACGTCATAATGATCATAATGTTGCAACGTCATAATGATCAAGGTAATTGTAGTATGGGAGCCAGCAACGTTTTCGAGCAAGCATTTTAGTCAGGCTGGTTTTTTGGTATGTGGTCCTTGGTGCTCTCTCGGTTAGGGTAAGGGCCGTCTGGCAGCTGGAAGTGGTTGCGTTAATTAGTGCGCAGCCAATTTGTACAGCGCGATTTCAAAATTTTGAAAGCATTTTAGTCAGTCCAATTTTCGTTTTTTTGACTTCGAATAGGTTCACCAGACTCACATTTTTTGTTGCCAGACATTTTGGGCGCTGCTAAATATGTGCCAGACGCCAATTTATTTATTAATTTTTTTAAAAATTCAAATCATTTTAGTCCGTCTGAAATTTTAATATTATATTCGTTAAGGGTGAAAACACCTAAAATTAATTTGCCAGACATTTCTGCGGTTGTTAACCATGTCTGGCAAGCAAAAATGTCTGGCAATATGATACTAGTTTATAGCATTTTAGTCAGTCTAATTTTCATTTTTTTGACTTCGAATAGGTTCACCAGACTCATATTTTTGTTGCCAGACATTTTGGGCGCTGCTAAATATGTGCCAGTCGCCAATTTTTTTTTTTTTTTTTTAATTCAAATCATTTTAGTCCGTCTGAAATTTTAATATTATGTTCGTTAAGGGTAAAAACACATAAAATTAATTTGCCAGACGTTTCTGCGGTTGTTAACCATGTCTGGCAAATAAAAATGACTGGCAATATGATACTAGTAGACAGAGTGAGACAATTGCCAAATACATTGGCGCGAATGAAACAAAAACTATTATACTCGTAAGAGCGCAATACTTGTACTAGCCGGAAAACCATAAAAAAACCATAAGAAAAGTAACTATGTTAGATAGATGTGTTTATTATAAACTTCTCTGCAAAATTGTGTTTATACAATTTTTTTTTAGAATGACCATTTCTGACAAATTGTCATCTGAAAAGTTAAAAAATTCATATCCCTCATAATATGCAGCCTTTATACATAATCGAAGGTGAATTATGAGTGAAAAATAAGAATCCATTGAATTGTGTTGGATAGATGAGTTTAATGAGTCTTTTGATATAACACATTGCAGTATCAGCTTGTTCCCGCCAGATTTATTGTCCTAGTGTGGGAGGGTCGCATACCTGATTGTTTTGAAGGAATTAAACGAAATAATTATGTAAAACATTGCTCAATTTACAGCTAAAAGCTGAAAGAAAAAGAGCGGAGGATGTTTGCTGTACAATATATATTGTATATATATATACTACAATTTGAAGATTCTATTCTAGGCGTAGCTTGATAAGGTAGCAAAACTAGTATTACCAGTATTAAGGTATGAGTTACAATTAGTTGCTGCTAAAGCTAAGTACCATGTAAAATGAAATCATTCGACTCAGTTAACTTAGCGATAAAAAAATATTTGCGTACAACAAAAATAATGATTATTGTCAGTTCTCATCACAAAACTTAAAAGATATGATATTCTTACGAAATTGACAATGTTTCTTAACCCCCGTCGAGTCAAATTTTTAAAAATATTAACAGCAATATTTTAGAATATTTTTTAGAGCTAGTAAAATTAAAAAAATGACTAATATAATGCAATTTTTATTCTCTCTTTTCTAATTAGGTCTTTATTTACCTTTATTTTATTTGTTTTATGAAAATATTGTTGAAATTGCATTAACTTTGAATAGTATACGTATTGCGCTCTTACGAGTATAATAGTTTTTGTTTCATTCGCGCCAATGTATTTGGCAATTGTCTCACTCTGTCTACTAGTATCATATTGCCAGTCATTTTTAATTGCCAGACATGGTTAACAACCGCAGAAACGTCTGGCAAATTAATTTTATGTGTTTTTACCCTTAACGAACATAATATTAAAATTTCAGACGGACTAAAATGATTTGAATTTTTAAAAAAATTAATAAATAAGTTGGCGTCTGGCACACATTTGGCAGCGCCCAAAATGTCTGGCAACAAAAAATATGAGTCTGGTGAACCTATTCGAAGTCAAATAAATGAAAATTAGACTGACTAAAATGCTATAAACTAGTATCATATTGCCAGACATTTTTGCTTGCCAGACATGGTTAACAACCGCAGAAATGTCTGGCAAATTAATTTTAGATGTTTTCACCCTTAACAAATATAATATTAAAATTTCAGACGGACTAAAATGATTTGAATTTTTAAAAAAATTAATAAATAAATTGGCGTCTGGCACATATTTAGCAGCGCCCAAAATGTCTGGCAACAAAAAATTTGAGTCTGGTGAACCTATTCGAAGTCAAAACAACGAAAATTGGACTGACTAAAATGCTTTAAAAATTTTGAAATCGCGCTGTACAAATTGGCTGCGCACTAATTAACGCAACCACTTCCAGCTGCCAGACGGCCCTTACCCTAACCGAGAGAGCACCAAGGACCACATACCAAAAAACCAGCCTGACTAAAATGCTTGTTTTGAAAACGTTGCTGGCTCCTATAATACTATTGCTGGTTATAAATCTTTTACCCTCTACTTTTAAATATTGATGTTAAAAAATTCTTAATTTTACTGATTTTTGGGATATCGGTGGTAGACCTTTTTACCAGCAGACCTTTTAGCCTTATTCTATCTATATATATACAATAATCTATTATCGGTTTATATAAAATATCGATTATTCAGAATAAACCATAGATACACCAACATTAACATATTTATCAATTACTTTTATTCAATAGTTCTTTAAATATTCCAGTAAAAATAATTAAAAATTTATTGAACAAATACTTGAACTTCTCCGTTTGTTTGAATTTTAGTACTACTTACACGTGGAATTTAAAAAATTTGTAAGTAGCGACCAAGGAAAAGAATTCCTGTACATCTCATACAATAGAGCATTGTATTCAAAACGATCGCTCCTTGGTAAGGATAAAAGTGGTACTTGCCAGAAATCTTTTACATTTAGAAATATTTACGTACATACATGTATTTTATATTATATCAAGCTATTTTCTATCAGGTGTGTCCAACATTAACATTTAGAGGGTACGAAATGATCTAGAATAATTATAATATATTAAATGTTGAAAAAATATAATATTCTGTGAACAAACTTACCATGCAATATGTTCTGCATGAATCCAAATGAAGTTATGAGATCACATCTGCAAAGAAGAGATGTGAATCATTATTATATTATCTACATAATTTTTTTCAATTTTGTTAAAATATTAGAAATTGTTTTAGTTGGATGAGGTATTAGAAATTATTTGAGTTATGCATGCTATGGTAAATATCTTATTATTTTTAATTACATTCACTCACTGATATTAGAAATGTAAAATACCCTAAGGGTAGAAAAACATGTGCATAATTATATATATATATATATATATATATATATATATATATATATATATCATATCCCACATAATGCAATAAAATTTCAAAACAAAAAACACTATATGGAAATTGTTTCAGAGAGAACATCTGCTTGGCTCGAATTTGAACAAGACCTTGTGATCATTCGATCAAAATTTCTTTCATATCAGAATTTTATTTTTATTAAAATTTCTGTCACAAAAATAGGTAAACAAATTATAAAAAAAACGTAATACTAAGAATTATATTTACTTTTATATTTATTTTTTTAGCCAAGAACAAAATTGTATGAAATCCACACAAAATCCCTAAGACTACTGACTTTGCTATATAATTTACTAATTAAGTAGTTACTTACTAATTTATATATTACAAAACAAAAACTTTCAAGTATGATAAAAATGTTGTTTCCAAGATTTTGGCATCAGGTAGCCCTAATTGTGAAAAAAATATATATTTACTTAAAATAACTCAATTGAAAATTATATATAACCAACAATCTTCTTGAATAAGATGTTTTAAACAACTGACTTGTTTGTAAATTTGGTTAAAAAATTGCATACATATAGTTACACAAAATAAATTATATTTTATTGTAGAAAATTGTTTTTATTGCATTTTTAAATTAAGTATAATAGTTATGTTTTTTTATAAACCCATAAACCAAAAATTACATCAGACAGTTTAAGTTTAACCATTTATTAACTTTTCACTGGGAAAGTTTTTCTTTAATTTGATTTTTGGTTTTCATTTAGGTTAAATTATGATAATAAAAATGAGAATTTTTGCATATCTTTACGATTCAAAGTCTTCTGAATGTTATATGAAAAATGGATATATGTTTGTATGTATATGATGTATGTGCGTGTCGTGTGTATGTATGTATCTTTGAATACAATGTTTCGTCGACGATTTCGAGAGCACGGATCATGCGATTTGAATGATTCGAAAAACATTCGATTGGGAATGTTGATTAGTTCCAGCAATTTGCCTTATTTTTGTCAAAAATGATCAAATATGAATAAATTTTATTTTTTATAATTATAGCTTACATATCAGCATACATCATGAAGAAAAAACTATAGTTTCCAATCGTTTGTAATAATTAAATAATACATGATAAAATAAAGAATCAAGTACTATTAGGTGCATTATTTTTTCTTATTTTTTTATTATTATGAATACATTTTATATATCTAATCTTGAAAATAATTTTAACTCTTTATAAACTATTGCCAATATATGAGTAAAACAACTTAAAAAATTAATTTAGATCGACATAAGTTTAAACAACTAAAATTTATAAAAAAAATTAATTATTATTGCTTCAGTCAATTTACATAATATATTTCAAGCAACAAAAAAAACCCAATCCAACTAAATCTGTATTTTACCACGATGCAGTTTGGAAACCAATGACATAATCCTAAAGAAATACATTACATAACGCTTAGTGGTTATTTCAGTACTTTTCTACTTAGCAAAATACTCTCGCTTGAAACCGTTTATTTCACATTTTACGTTTTTTTATCCGGTTGCATCAAAATTGTAATAAGGCTTTTACGATATGTTCACAGTTTTTTTTTCATTTAGTGAAAAACATCTGTTTTCGGGACTAAAAATGCGTATGGACAGTTAACTTTCAACATTATCGTTATTTCGATTATTATCTCATCTTTAAATATGTTTAAGTGTTCTGCCAAAAAATTACCCAGATGCGTATCAACGATGCTAAGTGAGCCATGTGTTCGAAGGTATTTCAAGGAGGTGCGTGCTTCTGTGGAGCATATGGTGTTTGCAATACGAGGAAGTATAAATAAAATACTACCTGGGTGAAATAATGCACACATGTATACTTGGAATTACCAAATATCACAACTGAGGGGCCAATTCTGCCACGAAACTAGCTGTGAGTGGAATCCTGTCTTAGGGCAATTAAGGCATCGTGCCTTAAGGCAAATTGCTGGAACTTCCCGTACCAAAATTTATTATTTTTTTTAAAACGATTAACATTTTTGAAAAAAATTTACTTCGAAAAAATTAGATTTTTGAGAAACTATTATTATTATTATTATTATTATTATTATTATTATTAAATTTTTTTTTTTTTTTAAAAAATTTTTTTTTCTGAAAACAAAATTTTTTTGAAAAGAAAAATGTTTTCTTCATTTTGAAATATTTTGGAAATTCTGAACTTTTTTTTGAAGCAATCGTACTGCTTGAACTGCATAGAAACGAAATGTCTAAGCGCGTAAGTGCCGCGCCGCCGTCTAACGGATAAGCATTGGTACGGAACCCATAGAAATGTAAAAAAAATTATACTTATTGTTAAAATCTTTATAAAATATCTGATAATTTGATGTGCATATGTCTAATGATCATTTTTAACCCCATTTTTAACTTTTTTTCATTAGATCTCCGAAACCGCTAGATCTGCCTTCATGAAAATTTGATCAATTCTTCATATTGTCAATACAAGTAAAATATTTTTTGAATTATTCAAATCGGACGCTCCGTTCTCATAAAAACTGAGTTACCGTTTTTGGCACTTTTTGCCCCGTATCTTCGGAACGGCTAGACCTGCTTTTGCCAAAAACTAATCAGCACGTCTCCTTATCAATATGAATCGAATGTTTTTTGAATTATTCAAATCGGTTGATTCGTGTTCCCAAAATCGTCGACGAAAATTTGTATCCGCACATACATACGTGCAAACACACACACGTGCAAACACACACACACATATATCCATTTTTTCTAAGGTATGCCAAAATGTTCAGAAGGTTTTGAAACGTAAAGATATATAAAATTTTCATTTTCGATTTTTTTTGCGATTACTATAACTTGCCCCACGGGAAGTTAATAAACCAATGTCACATAGGAGCTATGTTACATAGCGCTTCTCATACAAAATGGCACTAAAAACTGTCAAAATGCTAGGTATTTGCTGTGCAGTCCGGCGTTTTACACATAAAATGCAACTTCACTCATATGTATTATACCACATCACAAAGATGCACTTGTAATACAATTGATTTTTGACATTTGCGTGTTTTCTAGGTTTGGTTTTCTATCTAAAACTCCTGACTGAACAGCAACCACATGGCATTTCGACAGGATTTAGTACCATTTTGTATGAAAAACGCTACGTAACATACGTCTACGTAACATTGGTCCATTTTACGGCAGAATCGGCCCATAAAGGTTATTTATATTATACGTTTTTCGGAGCAACTCCTGTTTGAAATTTGATCTAATGCTACTTCAGCTGGTTTGCATTCAGCAGTTTTTAGAGTAGTTGGGGTAAACATAAGGATTTTTCTAAAATGTTGTTTTTATAATAATTGAAAAAAACAAGCATATTTTTGGATATCCCCTAGAGTAAGTTATAGTAATCGCAAAAAAGTTGAAAATAAAAATTCTCATATATCTTTACGTTTCATTAGTCTTTTAACATTTTGGCATACCATAAAAAAAATTAATGAGCGTGCGTGCATATGTGCGGATACAATTTTTTGATTCCCATTGAGGGGAAGACGTGGTAATCAATATTTGGCAAAGACAGGTCCAACCGTTTCGATGTAACGTGGAAAAACATGTAAAAGTGGCAATTTCAATTTTGAAAGAATGGATCGTCCGATTGGAATGATTCAAAAAATATTTTTTTGTATGGACGGAATAATTTATCAAAATCGAAAAAGGTATTCGTTACAACTTTTACAACTTTCACAACTTTGAAAGTTTAATAATTTACATTTATCCTCAAAATTACTAAATATTTTTTTTAAAAGAGATTGCATTGTAAAAATTTTATTTAGATTATAAATTTTAATTTATTTGTCCTTCTTTTCTTTGACTCATCGTTGATGAGTTTAATAAGCAGTGATTTTAAAACTGACTCCGTTGTTTAACAAGCAATTATTATCTGAATCATATTAAACGAAACAATAGTCGATAACAGTGTAAATAGATGAAATATTATTTTAAATGAACAATGCCTCTCATTGTTAATGTACTGTTACTAATTGTAGAATCGAATGCATTGTGCTCATCGGAGCGTATATCTAATAATCCGTAACTTATTAGAAAAAGATACACAATCAACTTCTCACATAAATAACGTCGACATTAAATTGAACTTGTTCCTTTTTTCTGTCAGTGAAGCAATGTTATGTCATACTGTTACATAAGTTTATACCAAGTTGGTAAAAATTGATGCTTTTATTGATACCTTTCAAAACGAGTGAGCATCGCACCTTAAAGCATAATGCTGGAACTTATCGTACTGAAAATTAAAATTTGTATAAAAGCTTTAAAAAACATAGTGAAATAAAATTCTTTGAAAACCTAAAAAATAGATTTTTGAGATATGCACTTTCTGACAATAGTTGAGTTTTTCGAAAAATTTTCATTAAAATGCCACGACGCTAATTAATTATAACGACACGGGAATCAAGCCAGTACTTCAGAAAAAATTTAGATACCATTGTAAACGTATGTTTTTCAATATATTGCATGTTGTTCATGAACCTTTACTTGGTTCTAAAAATTATGTACAATAATATACTCAGCAGGTACGTTTTCGTCAGAATGCGGCGCCAATTTGCTGGTAGATAACGTTAGAATCGGTGCCGAGCGGAAAGGGTTAATTCATGTTTACTGTGATAAATATTGAAGAAAGGTCGACACACTGGATATATTTTTGAATGTGTGTGTATATGTGTGTGTGTATATGTGTATGTGTATATTTGTGTGTGTATGTGTGCGGATACAAATTTTCGTCGATAATTTCGGGAAACGGATCAACCGATTTGAATAATTCAAAAAACATTTGACTCGTATTGATGAGGAGACGTGCTGATTAATTTTTGGCAAAGGCAGGTTTAGCTGTTCCAAAGATACAATGTGTAAAAATGGTCATGCAGTTTTTGAGACTACGGATCATCCGATCAGATTAATTCAAGAAACATTCTGCTTGTGTAGACAGTGTGACAAAAATGCTTTTACACAAAATTTCCTAATTTTAAAAACTTTCAAAAAAAAAATTTACAAAAAATTCAAAGTTTCAAAAAATTTTGAAATTTTTTATAATCAAAAAAATATCAAAATTTTTAAAATTTTTAAAAATATTAAAATTAAAACAAACCAAATGCTTACAAAAATTCTAGTATATTTCGAATTTTTTTAAAAAAATCTCATTTTCAAAAATTTTCAATTTTTCAAAAAAAATTAAAAAATCGTTTCTTTTCAAAAATTGCAAAGAAAATTGAACTTTTAAAAAGTTTACAAGATTTTGAAAAAAAATAAAAATTACCAAAAAAATATCAAATTTTTAAAAAAAATTGAACTTCATGTAAAATGTATGTATTTAAGTCAAATAAAGCAAATTTTCAAATTAAAATTAAAAATTTGAACAAATTTCTTGTAAACATACGCAAAAATTGTTTCTAGAATACGTTCGTCGCCTAATTTAATAGGCACTTACAAACTTACAGTATTTATAATAATTAATCTATTTCAAAATATATAAAACACTTATAATTAATTATTGAAAAAATTAATTGATTATTGATTATTATTATTTTCAATCATGGAATGTTCAATTACGATACGGAAAGTTTCAGCAATTTGACTTAAGGCACAATGTCATGCCCAACTAGTTTATTTATATTGACCAAGTTTTGGAGGTGCAACACGACTTGCGCACCTCTATGAGAGTAGGCTACAATTATTCACGTGTAAATAAAAAGGCTTAGTTTGCCATCTTTATCCATATCTATTGTGTATATTCAATAAATTGTGTATCGGTAACAAACATCGGCATTTGTTTGACAAAAGCATTTCTGCATGCATCAAAGCTGATTCATTCGATCAAGTAAGTGGTTGTAAAGAAGTTAATAATTTTGTAAATATAAAGTTAAGGTGTTAAGAAATATTTTTTTATTTCGAGAGTAATGGAATTGTGTGACAAAAGGAAAGCTGGATTCACACTAACCCTTGAATTTGAGGGCTACCTTTCTGAGAACGTGTTACGGATATTGTTGAATGATTCTTTGTTTTCAAGCATTGACTTTCGAAGCGAAATTTTATACTCACAACTAGCAGGAGACCAAAAAGCCGTTATTGTTTTTGATTCTACAGTTAATTTGTTTGATGTTATACAAAGCATAAATTGTGAACAAATACGGATATCAACACATGGTTATAATTCAACTTACAAAGTTGTGGGCATGGAAATCATAATGAATGATACGAAACTAAGTGTTTTGGAATTATTGCCTTCTCATAATTCACCTTTTTTGTTTTGAAAATACTATGGAAGTATTTGGAAGACTTTGGTTTGATATTTGCAATGTCACGCGATAAAAAAGGATGTGTTTGTACCGGAATTATTAGAGCGCTGATGATTTTGAAAGATGAGTCAAAAATTCCAGAAGCAAATGGACATGGCGTCTTTAAAATTGTTCCATATCTTCCATACATGTTTGAAAAATGGATTGACAAAACAACAGAGAAATTTTACGATGACTTTTGCTCATATGTTGAAAATAAACAGATGGCAGCTGAAGATGATAATACTGATTAATAATATAAGTGCAAAAAACATCAATTCAATAAAATTTCTATAATGTTTGCATAATTGATATGTAATTAATCAAATTCTATGAAATGGTATATATTATTGTATATATACCCATATACTTTCCAGAATAAATTTTTATTTTTATAATTGTTATTAATTTTCTTATTTATTAATCATTTTATTATGTAATAAAGAACATATATATAGATTCATAATGATATTTAATATTTATTATTTAAATTTTATTTTTACATCACTTTCAAGTTTATAACAGGCTGAGTCAACTCCCACAAGAATTATTTAAATTATAATATAATTATGATAATTTAATTAACCTCTCGTAGGGTAATTAACTTCCCGTAAGGTAAGTTTATAGTAATCGCAAAAAAATCGAAAATGATTAAAATTGATATTTCTTTACGTTTCAAAGGTTCTTGAACATTTTGGCATACCTTAGAAAAAATGGATGTTATGTGTGTGTATGTGCGGATATAATTTTTCGTCGACGATTTCAAGAACACGAATCAACCAATTTGAATGATTTAAAAATCATTCGATTCCTATTGATGAGCAGACGTACTGATTAGTTTTTGGCAAAGGCAGGTCTAGCCGTTTCGAAGATACGAAGCAAAAAATGCCAAAAATGGTTTAATTTTTTAATTCAATTTTTCAGAAAACGGAACGTTTGATTTAAATAATTTAAATAAAAAGGCAAGTCTAGCGGTTTGGGTGATCCAATGAAAAAGTAAAAAAAAAGTGCTATTTGGCGGACAACAAATTTTGTTTACATTTTTTTGGATTTCGTATCAATGTTTATTCGTTATACTGCAACGCGGCGCCAACGCGCTTCGTTTCTACGCAGCAAATAAGTTCAAAATTTCCAAAAAATTCAAAGTATAAAAAAAAATCTATGTTTTACAAAAATACAATTTTGAAAAAAATCTATATTTTTAAAGTTCTAAAAATAATTGAATCTTTTTTAAAAAAAATAATTTTTGGTATGGAAAGTTACAGCAATTTGCCTTAAGTCACGATGCCATGCACCACTAGTTCATAATTTGATTAATGATTTTGATTTAGAATTTGACTGGCTTGGAGAAGTAGCAAACTAAAATAAATAACAGTAACATATAATTTAACGTTGTTACTACTTAAATTTAAATAGATATTTGTTTATAAAGAATAATTAAATTTAAATAGATATTTGTTTATAAAGAATAATTAAATTTAAACTGTCGTAGTTAAATAGTGCTTAAAAATTAGTAATTAAATAACAAGTACACAGAAGTCATTCATAAAGATTTAGTTTTACGGTTTTGTGTACAGGACTTGGATAAATAAGTTATATGAAATGATTAAAGTTTGGACGAGATATTTCATTCTATTATCTCAATATATGAAAATGACTATTAGTGACAAAATACGCCATTTGTGCTTGTAGATTTTTAAAACTATAATAAATCAAGTATTTTTATTAAAGAGATTAATTATTAAAAAAAAAAGTATAAAAGTACCTACAAAAGTAATTAAAAGAACGATATATACATATTATGCGATAACTATTTATTTTTGCCTTGGAAACTCAAAATGCATCTATAAATCTGTCATCAATAAACATATTCAATCACATGACGGATGCTTTTATATTATAATCAATTATAATGTTCATTATTGCAATGGGTTATTCCAGATTAAGATTAGGCAAATTTCTTCAAACTTATTTCAAAATAATCCCATCACCGATGCAATATCCACGTAATGTAAATATTATATAAATTTATATTAGCAGTCGTCCTGTGAACAAATCTATTCGAAAACAGGTAAAGGCGTTTTTACCAGTCAGTTCATTCATAAATCCCAGAAGAAGAAAGGGTACAGGTGTTGACAACCTTTGCAAACAATTGGAATAGATAAATATTCATATCAAGGCGTAATTCTATTTTACCATAATTAAGAAAAATATTATTAATCACAACTTGTATATGACTTTTTTCTTAAATAAATTTTATTATAACTATAATTAACTTCCCGTAGGGCAAGTTATTGTAATTGGACGATTTAAATTTTAATGAAAATAATTTCAGAAAGGTGATTTATTATTTCACATTATCTATCTACCAAAAGCACGGTGTTACAACGACTACAATATGTCTGATAATTAATTTTTTTACTTATTTTTGAGTAAATTGACTTGTTTCGAAGTAATTCTTTTCAGAAATTAACGCAAATTACAACTAATACAAATAGAATTTATAAAAATCATAATAAACTTCAATTATTATCATAAATCAAATAAAATATATAGTGTTTTCTGTAACACAATTTACATGTGCTTACATATTACGTTCAATCATCTTTACGCAAAGTATATAATTTCTGTATGATACAACTAGCCCCGAAATTTTGTTTGAACCTGGTGTGATTTTTTTTACAATAATCAAAATAACTATGCAATTTATACAACCATTTCCACTTGCAAATTTTGCAAAGCCTAAATCAAGCCTAAATTTTGCTGCCGGAGCGGAGGCATGCGAATAGAAAGGGTTAACAATCACAAACTTTTTTTCACATTATCTAATTTTGATGAATTTGGAACGAAATAAGATATAAAAATTATCGATAATATAACGCAAATCGAAATTTTCTGATAGATCAATTACCTGTCCAAAATGATGGACCTGCACAGTTCTGTTTATTGCGTTGGCTTGCGGGACAGTATTTATGATAATATTATGCAGGACGGTTCGATGTCCAATGAAGACAAAAAAATATTTTAACATCATTAAATTATTGAACTATTGAACAACGCCTGTTACTAGTTACACCTGTTACATATAGCCCCTGGCTTCACTACCTTCTGTTTTATCATGGTCATTTACAATGCGAGTTGGATTTCGTTTATTAACACCGTAACTCTTTTAAGAATGTAAAGACTTTTTATATTCTTCCATTTATATTCAAAAGTTATTGGAGACTTTAACACAATCCTGAAGAGTTAGTTAAGGGAGCTCTTACAAGCCTCCTGACTGTCTTACAAAAGAGCCCTAGAATGTTCCGAACATGTGATATGTTAGTCTTTCATTACACTACTTTCACTACAGTTATACCCTTTGCACTTAAGAGTTCTGGTTTTTGGTCGAATCACAATTAAAACCTTACAAACAATTATATAACACTCGAGAACACAACTACAAAATGACAACCAACACAAAATGGACTTCTCATACACAATAGCCAATATACAAGTTTTGATATTTTCAGTATTGTTTGAGGTTTACTAACCTGCCAAATTTGACATCAGCTCACTAGCGCCACATTGGCGCAATTTATTTGGGAGAAGGAACACTTGTCGTGAACTCTGATTTTGTTTGAGAGACAGTTGGGTCTGGTAAGCAGTAAGCAATAAGGACCGTTGTTAAATTAATCCCAAAGTACAATATTTTAAACTACGATTTATTCATTATTGATGATGTATAACTGAAAAAAATTTATTAATACTTTAGTTAATACAAAGTGTTTTTTTTTTTTTTTTAATTTAAGAAGTTATTCAAATATGGACGAAGAAGAAAGAGCACATGGTTTCACATTAAAATTTAACTACACAGGCGAGGAGTTGACTGAAAAGAAACTGTTTACGTGGTTAAATCGATGTTTTCCTCAAAATCAAAATATTTTATATGCACGATTAGCAAGCAAGAAAAAAGTGATTATTGTTTATGATTCTACAACAAATGTTTTCGATGTCATACAAAATATGGGAAGCGAGGTACAAATGTGCTGCATAGGCAAGGAATATGCCGAGCATTACAGAATTATCGGCATGGAAATAATAATGAATGATACAAAACTATGTGTTGTGGAGTTGTTGCCTTCATTGACATCGTCTTGTTTCAATCTGACAGTACTTAGGAAATACTTAGAACAATTTGGCAAGGTATTCGAAATTTCACGCGAAAGAAAAAAGGGTATCTGC
Organism: Ctenocephalides felis; assembly: GCF_003426905.1. Lineage (NCBI taxonomy): Eukaryota > Metazoa > Arthropoda > Insecta > Siphonaptera > Pulicidae > Ctenocephalides > Ctenocephalides felis. Next base: position 34,977,197 of record NW_020538040.1, on the reverse strand, counting down.
ACTGGAATTATTAGAACGCTGATGGCTTTAAAAGATGAATCTCAAATTCCAGAAGTAAAAGAATATGGAGTCTTTAAAATTATTCCATATCGTTCGGACATGTTTAATTATTGGAGTGATGAAACAACAGAGAAATTTTACGATGACTTGCTCTTATGTTGGAATTACACCGAAAAAGATGCCGATTATTCAGATTAGATTCAAGTTAGAAATAAATGATTATGATTCAGATTAGAAATAAATGATTACGTAATTAATAATTCACCTTTTACAAGCAACTATATATATATATATATATATATATATATATTTATATATACAGTTGTATATGATATTACATATTTGTTAAGATTTAAAAATATAATATAATAATGCTAAATATAATAAAAATATCCACAATGCTTTTTCTTGATAATTTATAGGTATTTATTTTGACATCAATTGAAATTGCTGTTTGGAATGATAAATGCAATACGTTCTTACATTTCATAATAGTGCATCTTCCATAGTTTCATTGGCTTTAGCAAGTAGCTTACTGATCCAGAATAATTTAATAACACTCAAACTAGTGGTGTGCATGGCATCGTGCCTTATGGTAAATTGCTGAAACTTCCCGTACCGTAATTAAACATTCGAGTAATGAAAATAATCAATAATTGTTTTGAAGATTTTCAAATAGATTATTTATTATAAATACATACTGTAAATTTATAAGTGCTTTTTAAATTGGGCGACGAGCGTATTTTATAAACAAGTTATATGTATGTTCACAAGAAATTTATTCATTTTTTTAAATTCGATTTTTTTGATAATTTAAATTTTTTTTTCAAAATTTTTAATTTTTTTTATAAGTTTGAAATCTTTCGGATTTTTTTAGAACCTAAAAAAATACACAAAATGTGTACACAATATTAAAATCTCTATAAAATATCTGATAATTTGATGTACATATGTCCAATAAACATTTTTGACCGCCAAATGACTTTTTTTTTAAATTATTTTTATTGAGAGTCCATAACCGCAGGACCTGCCTTCCCAAAAATTTTACCAGTTGTTCATTTTGTCAATACAGTAAAATGTTTTTTGAATTATTAAAATCGGACGCTCCGTTCTCTTAAAAACTGAGTTACCGATTTTGGCACCTGTTGCCCCATATCTTCGAAACCTGCATTCGACAAAAACTAATCAGCACGTCTCCTTATCAATACGAATCGAATTTTTTTTGAATTATTTAAATCGGTTGATCGGTGTTCTCGAAATCGTCGACGAAAATTTGTATCCGCACACACGCACACACACATACACATATACTTGCACATATACACACACAGACACATCCATTTTTCCTAAGGTATGCTAAAATATTCAGAAACCTTTGAAACGTAAAGATATATAAAAATATTTATTAACTTCCCGTAGGGTAAGTTATAATAATCGCAAAAAAATTGAAAATGAAAATTTTTATATAATTTTACGTTTCAAAACTTTCTGAACATTTTGGCATAACTTAGAAAAAATGGACGTATGTGTGTGTGTACGTGTGTGCGTGCGTGTATGTATGTGTATGCGAATACAAATTTTCGTCGACGATTTCGGGAACACGGATCAACCGATTTGAATAATTCAAAAAACATTCGATTCGTATGGATAAGGAGACGTGCTGATTAGTTTTTGGCAAAGGCAGGTCTAACCGTTCCGAAGATACGGGGCAAAAAGTGCCAAAAACGGTACCTCCGTTTTTAAAAGAACGGAGCGTCCGATTTGAATAATTCAAAAAACATTTTACTTGTATTAACAAGATGTAGAATTGATCAAAGTTTCATGAAGGCAGGTCTATGCACATCAAATTATCAGATATTTTATAGAGATCTTAACAATAAGTATAATTTTTTTTTACATTTCTATGGGTTCCGTACCAATGCTTATGCGTTAGACGGCGGCGCGGCACTTGCGAGCTTTGACATTTCGTCTCTATGCAGTTCAAGCAGTGCGATTGCTTTGAAAAAACGTTCAGAATTTCCAAAATATGTCAAAATAAAGAAAACATTTTTTTTCAAAAAATTTTTTTTGTTTTCAAAAAAAAAATTTTTTCTCAAAAAAAAATTTTTTTTTTTCAAATAAAAAATTTTTTTTTTCAAAAAAAGTAATTTTTTGTCAAATTTATAGTTTCTCAAAAATCTATTTTTTTTTAAGTAAATTTTTTTCAAAAATGTTAATTGTTTTTAAAAAAATAATAATTTTTGGTACGGGAAGTTCCAGCAATTTGCCTTAAGGCACGATGCCCTAATTGCCTTAAGACAGAATTCCACTTACAGCTAGTTTGTTTTTACATTTCTATGGGTTCCGTACCAATGCTTATGCGTTAGACAGCGGCGCGGCAATTGCGCGCTTTGACATTTCGTCTCTATGCAGTTCAAGCAATACGATTGCTTTGACAAAAAGTTCAGAATTTCCAAAATATGTCAAAATGAAGAAAACATTTTTCTTTTCAAAAAAAAATTTGTTTTCAAAAAAAAAAAAAAATTTTTAATAGTAATTTTTTGTCAAATTTATAGTTTCTCAAAAATCTAATTTTTTCGAAGTAAATTTTTTTCAAAAATATTAATTGTTTCTAAAAAAATAATAATTTTTGGTACTGGAAGTTCCAGCAATTTGCCTTAAGGCACTATGCCTTAATTGGGCTAAAGCGTGAACGATTTTTTTTTTTACTTTTCTGCTATTGAAGAAACGGTTTTTTGCCGACCATTGAGAAAAACTGACAAACGCTAGTCCTTATTGAGATACATCGAATTGCTTTTAAATTTTTAAAATTGGTCGAGCAGTTTTTTGAAAAAACCGTCGACAAAAGGTCAAATATCGGTTCTCTCTCTCACACACTATATACTTTTTCAAATTAGGTCTCATTCGATTCAGAATTGTTTGAAACGTCTAGAAAACGTAGAATTAGCAAATCGGATGTTCGGCCAAACTTCTCCTTCGGGAAGTTAATATTATTAATTATTGCTCAAAAAGGTTATTCCCGCCTGTTTAATTTCATACAAAAATTCTGACAAAAAGTCACCGTGTGAAGTTGCAATGCAATACAAAACATTTTATACCTGTTTCGTCCTGGTCCTTTTCATACCTCGGCATAACACCTTATTTATATCTTTTAAGGCAAATACGTAGGGTTTTCCGGTGGTATTATTAATACTAAGAACCGTAAAAGTATAAATGACACATTTAGGCATATTGTTATTGTTATCGACTTATTGTGCTTCCCATATTGTTAGGAAATCATAATTTATTAGTCTGTTGGCAAAAGGTGAAAAATTCATTTCGGTATTATGATGCCAGCAGAAAAAATTAACTCACGAAGGAATTGAACATTCGATTCGGCAGGGATAATGCTTAGATGCTAATTTAATATTTGATCTTTTTTAGGGTTAGGGGAGTTTGGTGATACATGGGACCTACAAGCACAAGTTCCGTGTTCAAAACCCGCGATGCGTGCCATATGGTATTAAGCAATAGTGATATCTACTTAAAAATAAAGATCAAAAATATGTTTTTAAGTAAAAATTCGGGGTATTTCTGCAGAAAAGTTAAGCCAAAAATACTAATTTGAAGTATATAAAATATATATAATATAATACAATCACAACTATATAGGACATCCATTGGATCATCATCAAAGCAATATGTAAATATGAGTACAAACTAAATAATTATTAATTGTCTTTATGAATTAGACAGATTGTCATTCATTGAAAAATTTAAAAGTATTTTGAAGTTATAGTAATCGCAAAAAAATTTAAGATATCAATTTTTATATATCGAAGTTTTAGAGGTTTCTGAACATTTTAGCATACCTTAGAAAAAATGAATGGGTGTGTGTGGGTGTGTTCGGATACAAATTTTTGTCGGGACCACGGTTCAACCATTTTGAATGATTCGAAAAATATTCGATTTCTATTGATGAGGAGAGAACTGATTAGTTTTTGGACAAGGTAGGTCTAGCTGTTTCGAAGATAAGGGGCCAAAAGTGCCAAAAACGGCAACTCAGTTTTTGAGAGAACGGAGCGTCCGATTTTAATAATTCAAAAAACATTTTACTTGTATTAACAAGATGTAGCACTGATGGAACTTTTGACTAGGCAGGTCTAGCGGCTTTCGAGATCTAGTGAAAAAAGTAAAAAAAATTGCCTTTATGCGGTCAAAAATGGTCATTAGACATATGCACATAAAATTATCAGATATTTTATGGAGATTTTAACAATAAGTATAAATTTTGTTTACATTTCTATGGGTTCCGTAACATCATTTGTCCGTTAGACGACGACGAGGCGCTTACGCGCTTCAATATTTTGGCTCTATAGCAGTACGATTGCTTTGAAAAAAGTTCAAAATTTCCAAAATATTTCATTAGGGAAGAAACATTTTTTTTTCCAAAAAGTCTATTTTTTCCTAAAAAGTCAACTTTTTTCAAAAATTTAAAATTTTTCCAAATTCTGTTTTTTTTTTCAAATTTAAAAAAAAATCTTTTTTTAAAAAAAATATTTTCGGTATTCCCGTTCCAGCAATTTGCCTTAAGACACAATGCAATGCACCACTAGTTATTAATTGTCTTTATGAAATATACAGCTCGTTTTCTTTATAGTAAAATAAAAAAGTATTTTTTTATAGTTGAAGGAAAACTATATTAGGAGTTGTTTTTTACCAAATAAGAAACAGTTCTAAAATTGTCAAGATATATGCAATTTTGGAAGATTTAAAATTCATTTAAAAATGTCTTTTTCCAAAAAATTATAATATTGATTATTTTTACAAAAGTTTGATTCAGTTTAATTAATTCTCATAAATATTAGGCAATATTACAGTATTTATAATAATCTATTTGAAAACATTTAATATTGCTCGAACATTTCGTTACGATACGCAAAATTCCAGCAATTTGCCTTAAGGCACGATGCCATACACCACTAGTTCAAATTACATACGATACAAAATATAATATGTGTAATACATATATAATTATATAAATGCCGTTTGAATTTCAATTTTTATTTATTTAATTTATTCAATATATCTTTTCAATTACTAATTTACATTTTGTTTATTGGCTTCTACATATAACATAAACCAGTAATTTGCCACTTTTTTTCAAAATAATGACTAATATGTCCAATTTAGAGTTATTTTTAAACAACTTTTCAAAAACAACAAATTTAGTTAATTTATTAATGCATTTCATAATTTCACTCAATGGTTATACGCATATGTTAAAAATATTTAATTATTGAGTAGTAACAGAAATAGCGTAATAAAAAATTATTATTATTCAAAAAACACTATTTAATTTTGAAAGATTTACCAAAATCTCATTATAGTAGAAGAAAACTTCTGGAGACTACTGGCAACTTCAAAAAATCCGCCATGACCTCATACTGCCAAAATCAAATTACAGTACCAGAAATGGTTCTTCCGATCCCATACTCAATTTTAATGCTGCCAAATTATTCAGATACATAGTCCACAATTCAAAATGGGCAGCAGTTGGCACCAATTCAAGATTGGATCATTGGAAACAGAAGCCATATGTCAACATCAAACAAATTTCTGATGGTACCAAAACTAGAAGCACCGGAATTCCTTATTTCTACCTAAATCGATTCGAAGAAACTCACTTGGACTTGGAAAATGATAACAGAATATGTCTAGGAATTTCTAGGGAATTCAACTTCTATTGTACCAAAAATAATTTGATGGTGGAAGATGCAAGTTGTGGAGGTGTGCTACTCATTGGTCATATGGAAGAAGTGAAAAATGGAACTGAGGAATTTGATTTTTGCAGAACAAGCATTGTTTGGAGCAAAATCTCACAAACAAAATTTATTGGAGGATTATTATATAGCTAAAATTGTACCGTTTGATGTTGTCCTTATTGATAAGGATGCGTACCCCCAAATGTGTACCTTTAGATGTTTATTATAATATTGAACTATAACACAGGCCAACGAAGAAAATGGTGCAAACGATTTTAATGCTGTTTTTAAGTATATTTGGAGCGCTGATTTCAAAAATGACATTATTTTTTTTCTATGTGCTTTAGTTTTCAAGATATGATATATATGATATATAAGGAATGAAAGTACAACTTAGTAATACAATTCAGAATTTTATTTTAATGAGATATGCCCACTTGTACATACAAACTTACAAGACCCATTCGGCCTTAGTTGGGACATCAGTTGACACTGTGAAAAGTTCTTTTCTGTGACGACCAAGAATGGACCTGGTTTTGGCAACTTCTTTCCAAGTTCCAAACTAGAGCTGATACAAAAAAATGGTTTGCAGATTTGAAATCAGCGCAAAAAATACTATAAGAATCAGCTCTAACATTTGATGCACCAAACAAAAAAAAATGTTTGTAGGCCAGTGTAATTTATTATTATTTAGAGTCTTGCTTGTATTTTGATTTAATTTTTTTTGCAAACATTACAGATTAAAAAAATAAGTCAAATGAATGTTTCACGATTCTCAATTGATATATGTTGAATTTGAAATTGTTATTTAATAAATTAGATATCAATTTAATCGAATTGTATTAAAATGCTATTAATACTTCAAAAATAAAAATGATATGTGAAAAACTATTTTTGAATGTAATGTATAAAAACTACCAAAAAATTATGATTTAAATTTTTCAAATATTTGAAACACTTCAAAAATTTCGAGACAAATTATGCAAAACAGATTACATTACCTTTTTATTGCATTATTTCGATCTAAAAATGGTCTCAGTTTTACAAACTTAATAATTCAGAGAATTTTTGCAAATATATATCTGGAAATTTAATTAAGCTTAATGATCTATATATAAAATGGTTTACTTTGGTAGTTGTAATTGAGCAAAACTCTAAATTATACAGGAGTAACATCGATTTATTTTTTAAATCAAAATTTTGAAAATGAATAGTTTATTGGATAAAATCATAAAAGTAGTTGAACAACGCATACCTGATAAACTGGACAATAGGAAAGTTTTTATTCAAATAGCTAATGTTTATTCATGGTAAGCTTAATAGATAAATTAAAACACCCAATATATACTCATTTTTTTCACTTATTTTTTCGTAACTCCAAAATTACTAATAATAAGCCTACCAAAATATTGAAAAATAATATTAAATCAATCAGAACTAGTGGGGCTCATGGCATCGTGCCTTAAGGAAAATTGGTGGAACTTCCCGTACCAAAAATTATTATTTTTTAAAAAGATTAACATTTTTGAAAAAAAAATTACTTTGAAAAAATTAGATTTTCGAGAAACTATGTATTTTTGACTATGAATTTTTTCTTTATTTTGAAATATTTTGGAACTTCTGAACTTTTTTTCAAAGCAATCGTACTGCTTTAACTGCATAGAGACGAAATATCAAAGCGCGCAAGCGCCGTGTCGCTGTCTAAGGGATAAACACTGGTACGGAACTCATAGGAATGTAAACAAAATTTATACTTATGCACATCAAATTATCAGATATTTTATGCTTATGTCTAATGATTATTTTTGACCGCCAAATGGCTTTTTTTTTCTTTTTTTACTAGATCTCTGAAATCTTTGGAACGGCTAGACCTGCCTTCGTCAAAAACTAATCAAATAATAAGCCTACCAAAATATGAAAAATAATATTAAATTTAATCAGAACTAGTGGGGCTCATGGCATCGTGCCTTAAGGAAAATTGGTGGAACTTCCCGTACCAAAAATTATTATTTTTTAAAAAGATTAACATTTTTGAAAAAAAAATTACTTTGAAAAAATTAGATTTTCGAGAAACTATAAATTTTTGACTATGAATTTTTTCTTTATTTTGAAATATTTTGGAACTTCTGAACTTTTTTTCAAAGCAATCGTACTGCTTTAACTGCATAGAGACGAAATATCAAAGCGCGCAAGCGCCGTGTCGCTGTCTAAGGGATAAACACTGGTACGGAACTCATAGGAATGTAAACAAAATTTATACTTATGCACATCAAATTATCAGATATTTTATGCTTATGTCTAATGATTATTTTTGACCGCCAAATGGCTTTTTTTTTTCTTTTTTTACTAGATCTCTGAAATCTTTGGAACGGCTAGACCTGCCTTCGTCAAAAACTAATCAGCACGTCTCCTTATCAATATAAATGGAATGTTTTTTGAATGATTTGAATTATTCAAATTGCTTCAACCGTGTTCCCGAAATCGTCGACGAAAATTTATATCCGCACACACACACACGTACACGCACACACACACACACACATACATCCATTTTTTCTAAGGTATGCCAAAATGTTCAGAAGGTTTTGAAACGTAAAGATTCGATTTTTTTGCGATTACTATAACTTACCCCACGGGAAGTTAAAAAGGTATGACACATATATAATAATCGAATGTTGAATCTAAAACAATAAAATATTTTTTTTATCAACACTCCAAAAATAAAATTTGTCAATATAATTTAGTTAATTTAAATCTATTTATATATTATCAATATGAATTTTCTTTGTCAAATTTGCGGTATCGTAAATTATGCGCAAATAGTTACAAAATCGTTACTGATAAAAACATTCAATTTATTTAAATTATAAATGAACGCAAAAATAGCATAAATAACTTATAAATATCATAGTATATAAATACAAACCATTATACATAAACTTCAGTCTATTTCTGTCGACACGAAAATTAAAATGTATACGAGTAAATTTGTTTTCATATTAGTTCTGTTAGTAGGTTTTGCAAATGCTGCTCAAAATAATAAAAAGCGGCATATTTTGACTAAAAAAATTAAACAAAGTTTTACACCATCACATAAATTAGTCAATCAAAATTTTGCTACGAGGAATGGATCTTCTGATCCTGCAGTTAATTTGAGAAATGCCAAAATCGCCAGAAAAATAGTTCACAGTACAAATTGGGTATCCTTAGCAACTACTTCTCGTCTCGAGGACTGGACTGGATATCCTTTCGTGAATGTAAAAATCAATTTCGGATGGAACGAAGGATAATAGCACTGGCATTCCATATTTTTATCTAACTCCTTTAGATGATAGTGTTAAGGACATTGAACAACAGAGCAGTGTTTCAATAACTATGTCTATAGAGCAGGATAATGGATACTGTACTTCGAATAATTTGGATGTGGAGGGTACAGGGTGTACCAGGGTGAATATGTTGGGAAAAATAGTGAAACTTGAGGAAGGATCTGATGAGCAAAAGTTTGCCAAGGAAGCTTTATTTGACAGGCATCCATCGATGGAATACTGGCCTGCTGATGGGGATTATTTCTTTGCAAAATTAGAAATTCGTGATGTTGTTGTACTTTTTGATACTATTGAGCATGAATGTGTGCCGATAAAAGTTTATTATGAAACCAAGCCATAAAATAAATAATAATAAAATATTTTGTGCCATTTTTAACCAGTTAACTGTGGTGCACCCATTGAATTGTGCGCATAATTTTGTGCCGTCAGAAACAAGGTAAAATATTCCTATTGAAGTATAACGACAACAATTTATTTTATTGGGGAATAGCATATCCAAAATAATCCAAATATCTGACGAATATAATCGTCAATAATTAATTCAGTAACATTTTAGGTGACGAGTATATTGAGTCAACCACAGTTCACTGGTTAATATTTTTTTCATTTTGTATAAACAAAAATTAATGTTGCTCTTTTAATAATATAAAAATAATGTGAAAAATATAATTCTTTGAAAATACGAAGCATTATTCAAACAGCATGAGTAAAAAAGTGTTTTGATTTTTTTTCGTATATTAAATATGCAACTTATTTGTAGTATTTGATAACCCAGTAATAAATATTTACTTATATGTGCAATGTTTTCTTTCTATCTTAACAGTTATTAGAAATATGTGTACTATTAACTATTGTGATGTACAATTCTTAACATAGAGTTTCTAGAAGGAAACCCAATGGTTAACCTTTTTTTCTGTTGAGATTAAATTAAATTTATTTCTAATAGTGAGTGAATATATATTGCAGGAAGGCTTTAACCCATCTTTACTTAAAATTATATTTGAGATCTATAATTTTAAGTAAAATTCTGAAATCACTACTGCTTGATATCAAGCCGCCCAAAGTCGTTATCGAACTCGGAACTAGTAGTTGTTAATTCACGTTCTTGCCACGGCCGTGGACAGCCATAGTAATTTTTTTTTTAAGTTATTTAAGACTGCTTTTGAAATTTTGCATTATTTAAATCATACAAATTTGCAATTCAAGGCTCCACACACAAAAGCAACATTTATCGGTGTTCATGTAAATGATAAGATTTAAAAAAACAAATACCAAGAATTCCACAAATTACATGAATTGACAAAATATAAAAACTAGTAGACAATGATGAAATAAAATAAATTTTAACATTTAAAATTACACAATGTAAGAAAATCATAATTTATGCATTCGGCAATTAGTTTTCTGCATTCAATATCGTAATATTAATATAATCAAAAATTTAATTATTTTATAACAAAATTCATTATATTCACAATTTATACTTTATATATATTATTATTTTTAAACATTATTTTTTATAATATTGTTTCAACTTTTTTTTTGAGTATGTATCAGGGTAAAAAGTGTATATAAAGTATTTGTTTGAACAACCCTCATATAAAACATTCTGGACATTCTGAATTTTTTGCAAAAAAATCAAACACATCTTATAAACGCACAATTGTGAATTGACAAAAAAGGTCTATTGATTAATAATTCTATTAATATAAGATCTATTAATTAATAATTTTAACTTCACGTAGGGCAAGTTACAGGAACCACACATAAGTAGGAAATGAAAATTTTTATATTTGTATATTCACATTTCAAGACCTTCTAAACATCTCGGCATACTTTAAAAAAAATGAATGTATGTGTGTGTATGTAGTACGTATGTGTGTATGTTTGGATACAATTGTTCGTCAACGATTTCAAGAGGGAATATACCGATTTTAATGATTCAAAACCATTTGATTCGTATTCGTAGGTCCAGCCGTTTTGAAGTTACGGGGCAAAAAGTGCCAAACATGGCATTTTAGTTTTTGAGAGAACGTGATTCCAGTTTGAATGATTCAATAATCATTTTACGTGGTTCCAGTTTGAATGATTCAATAATCATTTTACTTGTATTGACGGATTGAAGAATTGATTACATTTTTAGGAAGGTAGGTGCAGCGGTTTCGGAAATCCAGAAAAAAAACTTAACGACTTAAACGAAAAATTTTCAAAAAAACTTAAAATTTCAATATTTTCTTAAAACAAATTAAATTACAGTACGACAAATTCCTGAAATTTGCCTTAAAGCACGATGCCAGGCACCATAAGTCAGATTTTTTGGTAATGCCAATCAGGGCTCAAATATCGTATAAATATTTTTTGGTCCGATATTTGATGTGGTATGTTTTAAAAATACTGTTCTAATTATTATTTTATACAAGAAGGCATAAAGAATTTTATGAACTAAACATCGGAGATACGAATTTAAGAGAATAATTTTTTTCAGAGAATAATTGAAATGACACTTTAATTAGATGGGTCGTTTTATTTAATAGAAGGAAAGAGTGGGTACGGTTGTGCCAGGGTACGAAAATGACAGTCATCATAACACCTAAACTATACTGATTTTTTTTTAACTCTGTTTTATTCAGCAATCAGAAATACATAAGAAATCCTATATGCTAAATTGACAATATTTGAGAGCGATGTCTAAGAAGAACCCCAATGAGATCTTCTTAATTCAACAATTAAAAAGATAATAATATATTGAAGCTAATCTAAGACTAAATCTAAAGGCCATTGACGTTTCAATCTTCTAACGCCAAATGGTTGGATAATGTCGCCTACTGATGGGCTTGAATGTGATTCCAGTTTACGTTTGCACGTTTTATTAATTATCCTTAAATTCTTTGAACGTTAATTGCACCGTTTTCATATTGAGATCGCTGTGAATGGTTTCATTTGTAACGTACCACAGAGAATTAAGTATTGTACGTAAAATTTTTGGCTGAGTTCTCTGCATTATAGCTATATTTGATTTGTAAGCACATCCCCAGAGCTCAATTCTGTAGGTCCAGATTGGTTTAATGATTGATTTATATAGCAGTAACTTATTTTCAACAGAGAGCTTAGACTTTTTACGCAGTAGTCAATCAAATTTTTCATTTCATTCTGATTTTGAGATAGGGATCAAAGGGAAAAAAATGAAGTATGTTTGTTCAAACAATTTCCATTATTGCATTGAGTCAATGCTTTGCATTAATATTATCGGTAGAACAAATAGCTTTCAAAGGGCCAAAAGTAAGTTCTTTGTTCAATTTTTTTAATAATAACTGTTACGTGTATACAGATAAGAAGCAAAATAATTTGCCAATCTTTTTTTTTATTTGATTGCTATGAATGAGTAGTAATGAGTTTAATCTTGTATCTGAATTAAGATAAATAAATATAAATTTTGTGAAAAAAAGTGCAAGTGATAGACTCGTTTTCCCCATAGTCTTACGATTTTCGCTGAGCCAATATTATCTAAAAGAATCATAATAATTGGAATTGGTGTAGTATAGGTGCAATAACGTAGGTACTAGGTGGTACTGGCTGCTCTCTCTTCTTTACTATGCGGGATGATAGCCCGTGCAATCTTACCTCGGTGCGGTCACATTATTTGCACCCTTTTCTCGTAGCGCAAATTTGATGACTGTCAAAACGTCATATCGAAGCACACTGGATACCTTTTGCTAGGAAAATTCATTTTTCATCTACACTGTAAAGTTTAGACGGATATTTTTTTTCGAACGAATTTTATCGTTTTAGCTTTAGAATGCTGTGAAATAACAGATTATTACGTTATTGTTATAGTTAACATGTTAACATTTTTTGCTATTTTTTATTACACAATCTTTTCATCAACACTGTAAAGTATAGACGGAATTTTTTTTCGAACGAATTTTTTCGTTTTTGATTTAGAATACTGTGAAATAACAGATAATTACGTTACAGTTATAGTTAACATCTACATTTTTTGCTATTTTTTATTACACAATTTTACTGTTCTATCACTAATAATGATGGCTTCCATAAAAAATAAAAAGTTAATATAACAATGTGTAAATTCTATCCAATCATATATTTTTGATCACATTCAAATTCATCTTATCTAGTATTTATTGGTTGTAATCGCAAAAAAATCGAAAATGAAAATGTTGATATATCTTTACGTTTCAAAGGTTTCTGAATATTTTGCCATACCTTAGAAAAAAATGGATGTATGTATGTGTGTGTGTGTGCGTGTGTGTATGTGCGTGCTGATATAATTTTTCGTCGGCGGTTTTGAAAACACTGATCAACTGATTTGAATAATTCAAAAAACATTCAATTCCTACTGATAAGGAGACGTGCTGATTAGATTTTGGCAGAGGCAGGCCCAGCCGTTGCAAAAATACGAGTAAAAAAGTGCCCAAAATGATAATTCCGTTTTTGAGAGAACGAAGCATCCGATTTCAATAATTCAAAAAAAATGTATTTGTATTGACAAAATAAAGAAATGATTAAATTTTTTGTAAGGCAGGTCTAGCGGTTTCGGAAATCTAGTAAAAAAGTAACAAAAAATGTCATTTGATGGTCAAAAACTATCATTAAACATATGCATATCAAATAATCAAAAATTGGTAGAGATTTCAATAGTAAGTACATATTTTGTTCATATTTCTATGGGTTTCATACCAATGTTCATCCATTAGATTGCGACACGGCGCTTACGCGCTTCGACATTTTGTCTTTAAAACAATTACTGCCTTGACAAAAAGTTTTCAAACAATTCAAAAAAAAAATCTTTCAAATATTTCGAAATTCAAAAAAATCTAACTTTGTCAAGGTTTTCAAAAAATTTGAAACTTTGTTACAAATATTAATTTTTGATACAGAAACTAGCAATTTGCTTTAAGACACGATGCCATACACCACTAGTTCATTACAAAATTTCTATTCTATTACTAATAATGATGGCTTCCATAAAAAATAAAAAGTTAATATAGAAATGTGTAAATTTTATTTAACCATATAAACATATTTTTTCTATTTAATATAAAAACAATAGTCCTACAAAATTTCTTATAAAATTTCATAAACAAATTATAGACGATAGAGTGAAATCTAATAAAAAGGCTTAGATTTAACTGACAACATAAATTCAATTTGAATGATTGGAAAAACGCGTCCAATTTGAATGATTCAAATAAAATTTTATTTGTATTGACGAAATAAAGAAGTAATTAAATTTTAGCAAAGGCAGACTCAATCCTTTTAAAGATCCATTAAAAAAAGTGAGAATAAAGGTAAAAAATTGATCAAAAATCATTTGGCGGTCAAAAATCATCATTAGTCATATCTACATCAAATTATCAAATATTTTATAGAGATTTTAATAATAAGTACAAATTTTGTTTATATTCCTTTGAAATAAGTTCAAAATTATTCAAAGAAATTCAAAATATAAAAAAATCCAAATTTATCAAATGGTCTTGTTTTTTTTTCAAAAAACTTCAAATTCTTATAAATCGAATTTTATCAATTTTCAAAATTTAAAACTGTTCAAAATTTAAAAGTTAAAATTATAAACTGTTTTAAAAAATTTAATTTTTGTTACGGGAAGTTCCAGCAATTTGTCAATGTTATGTGCTTTAATTACAATGTACCACTAGTTTAAGATAGATTTTTTACAAATCAGCTGAGCTTTAATTTGCGGATTCGGTAGAATTGGCTTTATAGCATTTTATAAAATTATAAAGCATTAATTAAGTAAATTTATGAAGAAAAAAATAAAAACCGAACAATTATTTTCGTAATTTTATTAATCATTTTTCACTTTTATAATTAAATGATCACATAACTACTACAAAGACGCATTGAAATCTGGTAGTTTTGTTGAATTTATAGTGATTTATTTATTATTTAGCACTCTAAAGGTATTGATTCATAATGGACAATATTAATCAATATTTATATTGGTTTACCATTAATATTAATTGCTTGAACTTTAACTAGTTTGTATTACATTGAGGTAAGTACTTTCTTGTATCATTTGCTATTTTGGTGCAAGTTTCCAGATGAAACTAGGCAGACAGGTAAACAGGTAAAAAGATAAATAGTTAAAAAGGTAGATAGATAGATCGTAGACAGATGAATAGAAATACAGGTAAATTGGAGGATATGTAAAATGGTAGACATGATAACTGGTAGATAGATAAATATGTAGACAGATAAACAGGTTGACTGGTAAATTGGTAGACATGTAAAACGGGTTGACAAATGAATTGGTAAAATAGTAGATTGATAAACATGTTGATAGGTAAATTGATAGACGGATAAAAAACGTTGTCAGATATAGTTCTTTATATTATTTTAATACTGAACCCTATTAGAAGGCAACCTCACGACCACTGTCTTAATTTGGATATTGCAAAAAAAGCTCTAACAGCTATTTGAACTTGGAAATATTATATGTTTATCTATAATTATCAAGACTATCCACAAATTCAAGTAAAATCCAATGTCACTGCTGCTTGACATCAGGCTGCCCGAAGCGGGCATCAAACCCGAAACCTTTGATTAAAATTTCACATCTCTAACCATTGAACGAACCTCGGTGGAGTCCATAGTTTGTATGTTAATAGTGCAAAAAATTGTTATCACTTCTATACAATTATCAGATTTTCATAATTTAGAATACTTAAATTTAAATATACCAATAATAACTTCATAAATCGCATAAAGTTATGAAGCGTTTATTTAATAAATATATTGTCCTTCGTGGCACATTTTCAACGCTTTACATTTTCTCGGTGTTTTCTTGAAGCCATATATATTTATAGAATACTTCTTTATGCGGAAAACATGACTGATTACTCAAATGAATAATTCAGATCGATCAATGTAAGCGAAAGTCGCTCTTCAGCTTATTTATAGCTCAGCAATTTTGTGTGAAGTTTTCTTAGACCTATAACGTTTATAACATTATATATATATATATATATATATATATAAGTATTCAAATATATATATATATATATATATATATATATAAGGAAGAAACTCGAATGATTTTTGGTACCACCATTAAAAAGAAAGGTGGCGTTTAGTTGATTTTTTTTTTTATTTATAGAGACGTGATAGTTTAATAAGAAGTAACATTTTTAATTAATATTAATCAATTTTTGTTAGCTTTCATTATATGTAAATTAATGTTAATGTAAGATTGTATCCTATATCTTATAGTGGAAGAGGCTTTAAGTTTCCAGCCAAAATTAAACATTTGCTTGCGAATAAATTTACCTCTTGGCGCTTTTTCAAAGACAGTATTGAAAACAACATCAACTGTAATTTTCTCTGATAAATAAAAATGATTCGAATATCGGTCTAAATTAATTTATAACTACACTTATTGCAACAGCTAAAACATCAACTTCTGTTCTGATTCATTTCTACAGTCACTGTTCTTTATTAGATATTAAGAGGGGTGGGTAAGAACCACCAATATCTCAAAACCAAGTAAACCTATCGAAACCCCCCCAAAAAATTTAACCTACGGATATTTGAAAGTAAAGGGAAAAAGACGTGTAACCAGTCACAATCTTCGTTCTTACAATGTTGCTATCAAGAGTTAGAACGACAATGTTTGAAAATCCATAACAAAAGTATTGTCTTTCGTTGTTATTTTTTTGGTGGTGAGCACTGTTGTTTAGTTTACGAGGTCTTAATATAATTTTTAAGTATACGTTATTAATTTGTTTTATAGGTTGTATTGTTATTTTCAAGTTAGATTCAGCAGTTTTTTTATATAACATCTATAAAAGATTGAATGTGGCTGGGGTAAAAAGGACCCACTGAACCTTTACCTTGGCCAGAGTGTAAACATTAAAATATAGTGGATAAAAAAGTGAATCAAATAAAAAAGAGCAATTTTGCAAGATATAAGTAAAATAAATATTCCAAGTATGTTGATAATTCTTTCTGACGAAATACCAGATCAAGGTTATATACAGTGTTATTTTTGTTAAGAATGTACCCAGGAAATTTATATTTTGTATTGGCTGAGTAATGTAGCTATTATTTCGTAAAATCCCTTTAAAATTAAGAATGAGACACTAGACCTGTTTGCCCCCTGGTTGTCCCATTTTATCCCGCCTATGGGGTAAAAAGGACCAAGTGACAATTTTTTGAAAAACAGCATAAAACATATTTCTCCAGTGATGAATTATCTGGAATTTATTGTTATTTTTTGTGATATAATTGGTTTGGTTTTTACAATATAACTGCTCAAAATCAAATTGGACCTTAGTGCCCCGCCCTACTATGTATAAGTATATATATGAATTCGTGTATAGCAGTATAGAAATATCTTTCTACAATATTCCTAATTTCAAAAACTCAAACGAAGTCATTAGCAAACTCTCATTTTTCTTAATTATGCGTTTAAGTGATTTAGATTTCATATTAATTACTGCTAATTGAATAAAATTAACGGGCAGTCATTATATACACCAAGAAAAGTTCAACTTTTAGGTTCCCCCGATAATACAGTTTGTAATTATTTTTTCATATCTCTATGCTTTAACAATAAATTAGTCGGAGGGTTTAGCTTAAGCACTGATTTTTCTTTCAAGGGGAAAGAAATACCCTCCAATTCTTATTATCTGTAATAAGAAAAATAGGCACTCTTGAGAAGAAAAGTTGGAAAATATTTACAAAACTAGCTGTAAGTGGAATTCTGTCTTAAGGCGATTAGGGCATCGTGCCTTAAGGCAAATTGCTGGAACTTCCCGTACCAAAAATTATTTTTTTTAAAAACGATTAACATTTTTGAAAAAATTTTACTTCGAAAAAAAAAATAGATTTTTGAGAAACTATAAAATTGACAAAAGATTACTTTTTTTTGAAAAAAAAATTTTTTATTTGAAAAAAAAAATTTTTTTTTTGAGAATTTTTTTTTTTTTTAAAAACAAAAAAATTTTTTTTAAAAAAATGTTTTCTTCATTTTGACATATTTTGGAAATTTTGAACTTTTTTTCAAAGCAATCGCACTGCTTGAACTGCATAGAGACGAAATGTCAAAGCTCGCAAGTGCCGCGCCGCCGTCTAACGCATAAGCATTGGTACGGAACCCATAGAAATGTAAAAAAAAATATATACTTATTGTTAAAATCTCTATAAAATATCTGATAATTTGATGTGCATATGTCTAATGATCATTTTTAACCGCACAATGGCATTTTTTTTTTACTTTTTTCATTAGATCTCCGAAACCGCTAGACCTGCCTTCATGAAAATTTGATTAATTCTACATCTTGTCAATACAAGTAAAATGTTTTTTGAATTATTCAAATTGGATGCTCCGTTCTCTTAAAAACGGAGGTACCGTTTTCGGAACTTTTTGCCCCGTATCTTCGGAACGGCTTGACTTGCCTTCGCCAAAAACTAATCAGCACGTCTCCTTATCAATACAAATCGAATGTTTTTTGAATTATTCAAATCGGTTGATCCGTGTTCCCGAAATCGTCTACGAAAATTTGTATCCGCACATACATACACACACGTACATACACACACACACACACACACATACATCCATTTTTTCTAAGGTATGCCAAAATGTTCAGAAACCTCTGAAACGTAAAGATATATAAAAATTTTCATTTTCGATTTTTTTGCGATTACTATAACTTACCCTACGGGAAGTTAAAAATGTGATCAGTTTGGCTCTTATTAAAACACCTACGTACTGAAACAAAATAATATTACTTAAACTGTTTCTATAAAATAATTTCTTTTTAAATTAAATGATTGATTTACACAATTGTAGCAATCTTTCGTATTCACGAGGCGATTTTTGGAACTTATAATTGATGAATATTCTTCAAGCATGTGTAATTGACATTTAATATAAAATTATTTTAAGACCAATTTTCAATGAAAGATTAATTTTTTTATTTCTATTGAATTTTTATAAAAGTATATATGTTAGCTGTCTGGCAACTTTTACCTAATTATACTATATTTAGAAGTCTAAATATATTGTTGCACGCCTTAATAGAATCACGAGTAAAGAACTACATATAATTGAGACTTTATATATGTAAATATATAAATCATTAATTTATTCATAAAATACAGAAAATTTCCAACCTCCTGATACTTATATAAATCTCGTTGGACAGCATAATTTTAAGGAATTTCATGATTATTGGACTGAAAAATCTGTTCTGTTCTGTTAGAATGATTTGCAATACAAATAAACATAGATTTTTTTGTTGATACTGATATTTCCTCAAAATTTTAAATAGATCGTTAAAGGTCTTAATACAGAGTACAGACTATTCTACAGTTTGTTGAAGTTTACGGTAATATTTCACTTATATTGAACTATCAGTAAATATTTGAAGTTGCTAAGCTTCTAATACTTATATGAATCTCAGAAGATATCGTTCAAGACCTGCATCTTCAGGAACTTCATATATTTCTTAAAAAATTGTATGGGTCTGGAGAATATGCAAAAATCTCAAAACAATATACACGATTCTCAAAAAAAAAAATTATTAAAATAAAACATCTTTTTTAATTAAAAAATACTATAACATTTTTTTAAAAGAATTGTATTAGATAAAAATTCAAGTTGATTTTATAATTAGAATATATGTAATCGGAATAAAAATTTCATAATAGGATCAAACCTATGAGGTACGTTGGGATTTTATTTCTATAGACCATTTTCAAAAAAGTGCCGAAAAAACTACTGCACTAGAGTGAATTTCAAGCTACCGAAGATGTTCAATTACATATTTTCTCCATATAGTTCAATATCAACTTATAGCAAAATCATGTTTACTCGCCTGATAATTCTAAAAAAATTTTGCATAAAATTCAAATGAAGTACTTGAAATATTAGTGTCCATGATATTAAAAGGTTCCTAGGTCTATACGTGCTTTGGGCACTCAAAAATATAGAAAGCAATATGTTGCCAAGAGAAAATAGTCCTTTCTCGGCATTGTTGTACTAATAAGAAAATCATCAGTATTACCGAAATTGTGGAAATAAAAGTTCATCACATAGAGATAAGATGACTGGGTTGCTATCTATAAAAACTGACGTAGTCATTATTAGTCAGATCAACAGTCTATAAGCGCTTAATTTCTGATTAAATAGTACATATAAAACAGTTTTCACGTAATTTTGTATTAATTTAATGATTAATGATTAATGATTTCATGATTTTTTCTTGTGTTAGACCCATTTATCATCTAGTCAAAAAACATACCAAATTATTTGATGTTTTATGTTATTTGAGATCAAGTTTGAAATAGTATTTCAATCATTTAAATATATCTGCCTCGGGCAGCCTAATGGCAAGCAGTAATAACATCAGTTTTCACTTGGAAATATAGAAAGCAATATATTGCATAAGTGAAAATAGCCTTTTTATCTGGCATTACTAAACCAATAAAAAAAATCTACTGTTATATAAATTGTGGAAACAAAAGTTCATCACATAGAGATAAACCAACTGTTTGAATTGCATCTATAAAAACGATTTACTTAGTTAATTCAAATCACTGCAACTTACAGGGCATTCAAGTTCTGATCAATATTCAAACATTATTTAAAAAATGTTTATACATGATTATTTTTTTATGTTTATACCAATTGTTTGCCAAATTTTTATGCCTGTCACAACCGTCCCTCGGGTGAGAATGATCGTGACACTTGCCCTTTTCTTGTATGATTTATTTTTATGACCAATCCATCGTATTTAAGAACAGTATTTCAGTATTCACACGTAGACAAATATTTATATTACCATCTAATTTACTTTTCTCCTAGCTATCTAGTAAATTAACAAAATTATTGCCGATCAAAAAAAAAAAGAGTGGCATAACCGTACCCAGTCTCCACTATAAATTCATGTATGATTATTAAATGTAGTAGGAATTTATTAATGAAAATATTACAAATAATAATCTTGGACATTTTCTTTGATTTTTTCGGTTAGAAGTGTGACTATTGCGTGAGTGTGTCAGCGACCGTAGATTTCTGTCTAGTAATATTTTTTCGGTTCTTTTTCGTTTTCGATAGCCATAGCGAATCATGTCACGTCTCGACCTGCGAACGATTCGTCGGCTCAGATAGTATCCACTTTAGAAACACACACGTCCTTATGAAAACACACCGACATTCACACATTCTTAAATGTACGAGAAAAAGTTGTCGACGAAATATTGATATAAGACTGTTTTTGCGCGAAATACGAGTGAAAAGTCTTGAAGTTTTAGTTTAATTTCTATGTTCTATATTAAAAATGTAGATCATACTTCTTTGGAATGTTCTATAGAGTCAGGTCGTACCCAAGCTATATTTTATCTGATAAATATAAAATTACTAAATCAGAGGTCCCGGGTTTGATATCGCTTCGAACAACATGTTGTCAAGCAGTAGTGACAATGGTTTTCACTTGGAAATATAGATCGCAAGATGTTTCCAAGTGAAAAGAGCTCTGATACAACTTTGCTGCATCAATAAAAAAATTAAAGAGTTATAATATCTTATGCCATCTAACAATATGTAGGTTCTTTCTGCTGCTTAACAAAGCTGTTTGATCCGTAAAACAGACCAAGACGTTTGTTGTATTTATTTATTTCATGACTTCTTGTACACTTTACATATAACTTGAACAACTAAACTTAAATACTACTGAACATGATTATCTTAAATACGACTCCATTGAAAACTAAAGTACGACCGAGCCCATGATTGAATGAAGACTGAGTTACGACTGAACCGATAGAAAACTAAATCACTATTGAGATTACAGAAAACTAAACTACGACTGAGCTAAAGACTGCGTCATTGCAAGCCTTTTATGTGCTCGCTTCAATGTGACTTTGCAATCTTGGATAACATTATTGTACTACTTGTTCAATATCGTTGTGTAGTGCAACACAATAGATGAGTAAGTTGTTATGGCGTATTTGTGGCTTAGAAAGAATTTTTATCAACACTTGCAAGATTACTTCGAGCATACATTGTTGTAGCGTATGAGTAATTTACTAACTGCGTAGTTTGTATTCTGACCATAACGGTCAGTGGTTTAAAATATTATTTATATCTATTACGAATGGGTGTATAATCCTTACAAATAATTCATCACATGTAGATGGAACAACTGGTTGGAATGCTATATATAAAATATCAATATATAAAATGTTATCAGTAGTTAGTAAAATAGTCATCACAACAGATTATAGCACCCTTAAGTTCTGATCAATGTTAAAAACAACATTAAAAAACGTTAAAAATTACATCATCTCGTATTAACCATTAAGTCGACTAAGAAAATTTTGACAATTTTTAGACTTTGTGAAGCATAAATAATTTAAAAGTAAAATTTCTACTAAAACTTTTGACCTAATTATAAGCTCATTATGATCTTGATTTTTTTCCTTACTCATGTGCCTTACCTAACATCCAATAAACTGGTTTCCTTTTGAACTAAGAGATTTTCTGTGAATGAAATTGCACAAAATATTATGGCAAAAATTTCTCAAAAAGTACCACTTAAAAAGTATGATTCATTAAGCAACCTAACCCAAAGTTCTTATTGCAGTTCTTTTTCGTATTGCGTTGTTTATTATTTGAACTTTTTATTTAATTTTCTTTTACCTAGCTCAATTAGAAAGCAACTTAATGATTGTTTTTATAAAATTTTTATACTACCTACTTATGAAGTGTGAGGTGATATATAATATTGCAAGAATGCTCCGGAAGTCTATTTTCAGTTGTTAACATATTTGGGTCTGTATTCCTAGCTGTTATCAATACTGATTGATATCAGGTTGTACGTAGCAGAGAATTACCAACAACTCAAAACTTTATGTTTGCAAGACCAATGCTCTTACCACAGCACTACGAACGCCTCAAGCTAGTTTCCAACAAAATTACTATTTATATACAATATATAGTAATAGTAATATAAACGACAGAAGTTCATGAAGTTCTGCACGTCATTGCAAGAAATTTAAATTTATTCAATGAATTAAATTTGTTTGAATTTTATTTGAATTAAAAAATATTAATTGCGGTATGTTGCAGTTTCTTGTTTCAAAAATTCTGTTCAATAGTCAAAATAGAACTAAATATGTAAATAAGAGTACTAAAATCAAGGAGTTGGTAACGTTTACTGCTATATTGAATGTAAGTAGGAGAGACGGGGTACGGTTGTGCCACTTGTTTTTGTTGGGCCATAATTTTGTTAATATTTACCAGTATACCAGCTAGGTGAAAAGTGAATTAAATGGCAATTTGAACATTTTTCTACGTGGAAATCAAATTATACAAAAAGTAACAAGTGCCACAACCGAAAACATCCCCAGTGACAAGCATAAAAATAGGGTAAATAACAATAGCTATAAACACCAAAATAATTTATAATGAGTTTCATTGCCGATATAACAACAAGTTTAGTATATCATTTTCCAAAGATTTTTTTTCATTTGTCAATTGTTGGGAAACGCTGATCTTTAGTATCTTCAATCTAGGTTTATTACCATCGACAAAGTGTTTGAAAGCCCTGTCTTACAGCATACGGTAGCTAAAGCTAAAACCGCATAATATATAGAGCGAATGTCTTGCACATTTCTGTTGAATAATATTAATTCTAATTTCTTGCGGAAGTACGTATACGACATTATTGTCAAGTCTTGAGGGAACTATTCAGATACACCAATCTTAGATGATAGATGATGACAAAAGATTAAATTTTATGGTTTCACTAAATTACCTGTACTGACTTAATTAGACGAGGTTGGGTTTTTGAAATATGAAAATACTAGTTTCCAACAACACACCAAATTAACTGAACAAAAGCACTTTCTGAAAAAATAACAAAGATGCATGGCATCGTGCCTTAAGGCAAATTGCAAGAACTTCTCGTACCAAAAATTGAATTTTCTTATTATAATTAAAATACCTATAAATGTGTGATAATTTGATGTGCATATGTCTAATGATCATTTTTGTCTGCCAAATAGCATGTTTTTCACTTTTTTATTAGATCTCCGAAACCGCTAGACCTGCCTTACCAAAAATTTCATAAGTTTCATTAGTAAATAAATTGCTTTTTGAATCATATAAATCGGCCGCTCCGTTCTTTCAAAAAATCAATTACCATTTTTGGCACTTTTTCCCTGTATCTTCGAAACGACTCGACCTGCCTTTACCAAAAACTAATCAGCACGTCTCCTTATCAATACAAATCGACTGTTTTTTTAATTATTCAAATCAGTTGACTCGTATTCCCGAAATCTTCGACAAAAATTTTGTATTCGCACACACACACACATATATTCACACATACACACACACGCACGCACACACACACATATATACATACATCCATTTTTTCTAAGGTATGTCAATATGTTCAGAAGCCTTTGAAACGTAAAGATATATAAAAAAAATCATTTTCGTTTTTCTACGATTACTATAACTTAACCTAAGAGAAGTTAAAAATTGATGTATTTAAATAAGCTGAATAAAAGTTGATTCAGATTGTATGAAGATTGAACAACTGCATATTTTATATGTTTGGCTGTATTTTTCAAAATGTGACAAATTAAACAATTTAATTTGAAAATTTGGCAAAATTCAAGAAGGCTTAGTAAATCCAATACTTGATACCGATTCCCCACTAAACAATGCTTTACTTTTTTTACATTTGACAAGAATTAACGTAACATAACTGATTATTTAAGCGATATTTTGATTTTGACTACGAAATTAATATAATAGATCTGAATTTAACAAAACGCAAAAATTTTGAAAAAAGATATTTACGAAGATCTAACTAAAATTAGATCTTACTAAATTTTTTAAAAAAAGTCCATAAAGTTATGTATTTCAAAATCAGTTGATAAAAAGTGATATAATTTTATAGGATTGAATAAAATATATTCAAATTCCAACTAAAAATAACTGTAATATAAATTGATGGCATTTATAAAATTGCATTAATAATTTGAAGAAAAGTGATAAAATTTTACTTCATTATTTTATAACCAAATTCAACAAATTTTCAACTACCGTCAAGGTTTCAATTTATTTGAAAGAATTAAAAAAAGCTTATTTGAACTTATTCTAATGTTATCAAATTAGTCTGAATTTAGAAGAAAAAAATGCATTTAATTTGAAAAAAAAAGTTTTGGCAATATTGTAATAAAATATTTGTGATATGTAATATCACGATGAAAATTTCTACAGCTGTCATGTGCCTTTTTTATAAACCGATTTTATAGACACAAAATTAGGTCAGACATTAAATAATTACATGATTCTTATAATTTTTTATTTTTAAATTTATCATAAAAATAAAGATGATAAGATATGTACATACAAAATAAAAACTATTACAACTTATATTAAAACTTATTCCAACTTAAATATGAAAAAACCTGATCTTGAATCGCTTGTGGTATTATGATGAATAAATAATAGGTAGTACTGCCCTAGGGCAGGTCTGTGAGTTGAGTTAAACTCAAACTCGATCCAAGAAAAAATAGTGCGAAATATTTCCCATTGCCATTTCGCACCGCAGTGCCCAACATGAGCTATTTTCAATTGGAAACATATCTTTTAACTATCATTTCAAATGAAAATGTACATTGCTACTGCATGATATCAGTTTGTACGGAGCACGGGTTCGTACTCATGACCACGACCACACGAGGCAGTGCGCCTAACTATTACGCCATGGAATACCTTAATATGGATGTTTTTGAATTTTCTTTCTCCCAGTGGATCATATGCTTGCAAATTGATAAAAAATTAATCTCTAAAAGTTTCAATTCTTAATATCAACACAGCACTCCAACCAAAGTTTCTATGGAAATAACATGGGTAAAATTTTATTTGATTTAAAACTTTTGAACCAAAATTTTGCGAATAACATTGTATTTGCTTATTTTAATTCTAAATAAAAAATTTACGACAAAAGTTATGATATATTTCATAAAATAAGTATTTACTTAGGAAGAAGAACCAAGAAATTTTGGTTGTAGTGCGGACTATCTTATAGTTAATATGAAGAAAAACTTCCAGAGAATTGTTTTTATCAATTTCGAAGCATTTGAGCCCCGGGGAGCAAGTAAACATCCATATTAAGAACCACTAATATATATATATATATATATATATATATATATATATATACCTATATATATATACCTATATATACAAGTGGCCATAAATGGCGGATTGGCTTGCCCGTAACTTTTTTCTCATTTCCACATAGATAATGCGAAAAAATAATCTAGCATTATATTATATATGTTGCGAAATAGTTTGATGGCCAGCAACCGCCGCTGATTTCTGCTCATTATTTTTTCAGAGGTCAGAAATGACAAATCGCGTATTTCAAAACTTCATTCAGTTTCACCTTGATCCAATTTCCCCGCATTCTGGGAAACTTGTTTTCCTTTGTCTTATAAAATATATATACCACGCGTGCACATGTGCTGTGGTTTTTTCTTTCTTCCGGAAAATTAATTTTCTTCGCCATGCAACATCTTCTCGGTTCTCCCTGAAACGCATATGTTGGGTATGTGTTTGTTCACGGGCTAAGTTCAGTTGGAAAATCGGATTTTCACAAGATTTTCTATGAGAGGTAATTGAAGCTTTTTATTAAAAACTCAACGGGCGGTTTGCAACTGAAATATCAACAGTATTTTTCGAGAAATAGGTGGAACATAGTCGAAACATAGAATCGAAATAAAAGAACTTCTTGGAAATAGTACATTATTTAGAAGAAAACAAGATTGAAAGTAGTAGAACATGGCATTGTGCCTTAAGGCTAAATGCTGGAACACTCCGTACCAAAAATATTTTTTTTAAAATAATTTTGAATTTTTTTTGAAAACTGAATGAACTTGATCTTTGAGAACTTTAAATTTTTGTTAAGTATTCGCGCTGCTTTAGCTGCGTTTAAACGAGGTATCGAAGCGCGTAAGCGCTGCGTCGCAGTTTAACAGATCAATATTGGTACAAAACCCATAGAAATGTAAACAAAATTTGATTGAATCGAATGTTTTTTTAATTATCCAAATCGGTTGATTCGTGATCCCGAAATCGATGAAAATTTGTATGCAAACACACACACACACATACACCCATTTTTTCTAAAGTATGCCAAAATGTTCAGAAATCTTTGAAACGGGAAAAAATATAAAAATTTTCATTTTCGATTTTTTTTGTTAATACTATAACCCTAAGGGAAATTATTGACATAATAAACGAAATTAAAATAATGTAATTTTATATTTTTACAACGATGGCTGACTTAATATTAACATAATTTTTATATAAAACTTTTTAACGCCACAACTGAGAAGTTTATGTTTTCGTCAGAAAATCCGACTTGTTAATTTTATATTTTCTTGGCGTTTCGAATCATTTTGAATGGTTTGTGATCCAATTGGGAAATAATATGTGGGTGTGTATGCGAGTCAATATTTGACCATCCGTTGCAATTTTCTCAAAAGCGGCTGAACCGATTTCATAAATTTTAATTTTGAGCAATTTGATGTAACTGTAAATAAGAAGCATTTATCAGGTTTACCCGACAATCAGAAAAGCCATTTATTTGTAATGAGTACTTGTTTTAGCTAAAAATAATGAATCCATTTCCATTCGAGAATTATAGTAGGTGTTTGTTTCATGATACCGAAACTATACTATTATACTAAATCAAGTAAATTTGAAGTATATGCTAACAGTTTTTTTTTTTGTTACATATTATTATTTTTAATGACTTATTAATTAATTTCCCGTAGGGTAAGTTATTGTAATGGGCCGAAAATCGGAATTGAAAATTTTTACATTTCTGGCATACCTCAGAAAAATTGGATGTGTGTGTGTGTGTATGTATGTATGGATACAATTTTTCATCCACGTTTTCGGGCGTACGGAAGGAGATGTGCCGATTAGTTTTTGGCAAAGGCAGGTGCAGCAGTTACGGAGATAAAGAGCAAAGAGTGCAAAAAATAGAAATCGAGTTTTTGAGAGAACGGAGCATCCGATTTGAATGATCTAAAAAACATTCAATTAGTAATGATTGGGAAAAGTGGTTATTAGTTTTTCGCAAAGGCAGGCCCAGCCATTTCGAAGATACGGAGCTAAATTTACAAAAAATGGCAGTTTTTGAGAGAACTAAGCGTCCGATTTAATTGATTCAAAGAACTTTTTGCTTTGTCTTAACAAAATAATTGATTTTGAAAAAAAAAATTCAACTTTTTTTTTTTAATTTTTTGTATATCGAAAATAATTCAGATTTTAATTTTAATTTTGACTAAAGTTCTAATATACTTTAAACAAATAATTTCAACTTTACAATTCTTATAAATATTAGACAATGTTACAATATTAATAATAATCTATTTGAAAACATTCTGTATTCCTCGAACATTTCGTTACGGTACGGCAAGTTGCAGCAATTTGCCTTAAGGCACGATGCCACCCACCCCACTAGTTTCTAACTGAAATCAGAAACATTTAAAAATGTAAAATACCCTTAGAGTAAAAAAAACATGTACATAATCATATATATTGTATTATAACGCAATAAAAAAATTCAAAACTGAAAACTGAAGTATGTGATCACCATTTGTTTATGTGCATAATTTAACATTAATATTTTTTTTAGCAAGCAACTTCTTAAAAATGTTTTAGTTACAATTCTTTATTTTCTATTTGTCTTTTGAAACATGAGGAAAGTAAGTAAAAAAGTACATACTGAACTAGCTTGAGGTTTATATGAGCAATATAACATACGAGTTCTATTTGTGCAATATATAGTGCACGACATAGTTGTACATTATTACAGATATTTAATACATTGCACGACAAAACAAACAGAAGAGATGATATTAATAAACACAAAAAACTATACAATAATGTATTAAATAGATATTGTTTAACAAAATTACGAAAAATAATATTTACAACATAAAAACGTTTACAATTAGGGGAAGTTAGAGGGAATCAGGAGACCAAATAACACGGTCTCTTGTTTTTGAATTATATTAATTAACTTCCCGTAGGGTAGTTATAGTAATGCACCGAAAATCAAAATTGAAAATTTTTGCATTTCTCGACGTTTTGAAGGTTTCTGGACATTTTGTTTATTAGTTTCAGATAGAACCTCAGTGCACGACTTCTTTCAAATGGTTTTCTGAAGAATAAATACAATATTCCGTTATTCAATCAGCTACTTAATTCACATTTGTAATATAGAATTAATTGTCGTGCAAAGCCAACTTATACTTCTCAATAAAAATGTCTTATTCTCACGAGAAATACGACAAATGACAATAAATCATTTCAATTCCAATCGCATATCGTCATGGATGTCTCTTACCAGTGTTTCTAGCGTTTATGTCTGCCTTAGTATAGAAATATGGTAATGAAAATTTTGATTGAAACAACTTTGACTAGTGGTGCTTGGCATCGGGCCCCTTTGGCAAATTACTGGAACTTTCCGTACCAAAAATAAAAAAATTTAAAAAAACTTTAATTTTTTTTTTAAGCTTCAAAAAAAAAAAAAATGTTGAGAACTTTGAAATTTTTGAGAAAATTTTACTGGATTTTTTCATTTTTTTTGCAAACCTTCGAAACGTGAAGATATATAAAAATTCACATTTATGATTTTTTGCGATTACTATAACTTACCCTACGGGAAGTTAGGAATTAAAATTTACAAAAAGACTTTGTAAACATTGAACAATCAAATTTTTGAGATTTTTGAAATTTTAGAAAAAAGTGGCTTTTCAAAATAGATATATGGGCAAAACGTGATAGATCTATGTCCCCCCGACACCAAGTTCAAATCCGCGTTTCGGACACCATAATAACAAGCCATAAACCATAATAACAATAAAAGATTAACATTTTTGAAAAAAAATACTCTGAAAAATTAGATTTTTGAGAAATTTTAAATTTTTGACTTTATTTTGAAAAGAAGACTTTTTGAAGAAAAGTGAATTTTGAAATATTATGGAAATTCTGAACTTTTTTTCAAAGCAATCGTACTGCTTTAACTGCATAGAGACAAAATATCAAAGCGCGTGAGCGCCGCGTTGCCGTCTAAAGGTTAAGCACTGGTACAGAATCCATAGGAATGTAAACAAAATTTATACTTATTGTTAAAATGTCTATAAAATATCTGATAACTTGATGTGCATATGTCTAATGATCATTTTTGACCGCCAGATGGCATTTTTTTTACTTTTTTCACTAGGTCTCCGAAACCGCTTGACCTGCCTTTATGAAAATTTGATCAGTTCTTCATCTTGTTATTACAAGTAAATTATTCAAATCGGACGCTCCGTTCTCTTAAAAACTGAGTTACCGTTTTTGGCACTTTTTGCCCCATATCTTCGGAACGGCTAGACCTGCCTTTGCCAAAAACTAATCAGCACGTCTTCTTATGAATACAAATCGAACGTTTTTTGAATTATTCAAATCGCTTCATCCGTAATGTTAATAAAAAACATTTACAAATTCTCATTGAATATTTTGACAATTCATATTAAAAACGTATGGGAAAAAAATAAATTGGAATTTTGAAAGGAGATAATAAGATTGAAAATATATCTTCCAACTAATTTCACACTATTGTTGGCACATATGAGAACATATGGAGCCCTGGATAATATTATTAAATTTAGTAAAATGAAATTATAAATATTGCATAATAATTGTAGAGAATAATGATTATAATTGAAAATGGCTAATGTACTTCTACAAAATCAATAATAATATTGAAAAAAAAAAACAAAAAAGTACGACTTCTAATATTTTCAAGGTGGCGTGGGATAAAAATGTTTGTAAAACAAAAGTTTTTGACTATTTAAACTTATAAATTTAAAATTATTAAATTTTAAAAAAATTATCAAAAATCTGGATTCAGAATTACTTTAATTATTTTTCGAAATGCCGAGTATGTAAATCTAATCCATAACCGTCAAAAGAGGTACAAATTATTGAATTGTCGATAAAAATGCCTTGTTGCTTATACGTGAATTTGAGTAATGGATTCTTCAGCTAATATAGACGAGATTAAGGAATTATCACATGACAACTTCACCCTGCAGGGACAATTACAGAAAATGTTAAACCTTTTGGAAAGATGTAGAGCACGACTTAATCGACTGATGAATTCGCTTACTGCTGCCCCTCCCAATAATTTACCATGTGAGGATAATAGTAAATCTACAGATTCAGGATCTAATATACAGCATTCCGAAGAGAGTCCCATGATGCAAAGTAACCTTCCTGATCCTGTTCTTAGGCGAGAATCCAAAAGAATTGCCGTCGATGGAGTTCCTCAAGTTTCCTTCATGGAGCTGGAGGAATTTGAAGCTATTCCTTATTATCTGCGAGGGAGACTGCGTGTTGAAGCAATTAATGATTTTATTGAGTTGATCAATGATGCTGCATACTACAAATACAAGCTCTTGAAACTTCCTAGGCACAAAGTACCTAGGTACAAACTAAACGATTACAGCGAATACAAGAGGTTGGAGGCAGATAGCGAAAAAGACACCAAATTTATATTAGTCGATGATATTGGTGCGAATCCTCTCGATAAGCAGACTAAAACTTTTTTGGCCATGTTGCGCCATGTGAAACGGATTAAGGACATAAGGAATAGAGGGGTTACTAAAATTATTTTGCTTTAATGTTGATCTCTAACTTGGATTGCAATTTTATATAGTTATCTTCAGACATTGTAATTGTTCATAACCACAACTATAACAAACGAGTTTGTATGTCTACTAAGAAAGTTCATATTTTAAATAAATATTTCTTGTGTTATATTCTATTTGATGTTTTTTTTTGCAAATTCAAGAATTCTTTTGTGTAAATTAAATAATGAAATTTAAGTCCTCTTTTTAACTTATGCATCAAATCGTTAATCAATTTTAATATTTTATTCTAATTATAAACAGTTACAAACACTTTCATAATCATATTTGTAATTCCAAAGTACAAATTTTAAGTTTTTATGAAGATAAATTCTTTTGGTTTCAGTAAAAAATATATAAAGCTGTAAAACTAAATATATGAAATTTAAATTACATGCAATGAATGGTATGAATAAGTGATGACATTTACAGGTATGTGTTAAATATTATTAATATTTTATTAGATCTAGATATTAGTGGAGAGGAACTTGTCGACAATTTTATTACAAAAATTATTTAGAAAAGTTATTAACAGTAGTTATCAACAAGTACTCTGTCATACAAGATTTCCATAGATGTATATATAATTTAATTCCAGCCACAAATATTGGAATGCAACTTGATTTAATCTTGCTTTCAAAATTTATCAAGAAATGTCACACAACTATTAGCTGGGCTCGCCCGTAGGTAAGCGGTTCAGAGCGATGGAACCTGAATCAGAGGTCCCGTGTTCGAGATCCGCTTCGAGCAGCCTGTTGTCAGGCAGCAGTGACAACGTTTTTCACTTGGAAATATGGATGGCAATATGTTTCCAAGTGAAAATTAAAAATACTCGCCCTATTACAGAAATTGTAATAATAATATATCATATAGAGATGTGACAACTGATTGGGTTGCCATCTGTCAAACAGACTAGTATTAAGTCAAAGCAGCACAACAGCTTATAGGACTATTGGGTTCTGATTGCTGTCCAAAAATAATTCAAAAAAAAACTACTACTTAAAAAATGTTTAATTTTTTCAAAACTAAATTTTGTGATAGTAAGTATATAAACATATATTAAACAAATAATATAAAAGTAATAAATTTACGGTATTATTTTTTTAATTTTTATTAACATGACATATAAGACGTGATAATTATTTTTTATTAAGTGCATTTTTTTACATTTTTTTGTCTGACAATATCTTTTGGCATTTGGCTCTTGACATTTTAGAAAAAGCAACACATAGAAGGTTACAATATCATCATTAAAAACTGCCCAGAAATGTCCTGCAACTACTGTTCTTCCAAGTTCCCATCGCAGAACTATTATAATTTAGCAATTGGACTCGTAGAATATACTGTGCTATTTTAAAGTAAAGTTGCAAACACTTTCCATCCACTACCAATATCAATTCAACCTAGATGATTTACATGTAACCAGATGACAACTATGCTTGTGTGGAAGAACTACAAACCAGCAAAACCTTTAGATATTCAGATTTTCACCAAACGAAAAAAAGTGTGATGTGCACTTTCCACTTTGCACAGAAAGCTCCTTTCCATCACGAGTACCACAAAACACACTTTTTGGTACCAATAACGACGTAGAAAAATCCTCACTCAACGGTGAGTCTAATTCCGATAAAATATTTTATTTCTGTGTTACCAGGAAAGTTGGCTTGAATACTTCTTGCACCAATTCTCTTTACAGCACACTCACCATAGACTGAAGTTTTTCTATCAAACTCATTTAATGTTGCAATGGACCTTTCTTTGATAAATATCACCAAACATCGGTTGATCATAAGAAAAAATCAACTTAATCAACCTGCAAATAGGCAAATGCTTATAACGATCCTGCTCCAAAAGTCTGCTTCAGATTTGACAGTCAACAAGAATGTACGTATTGTAAACACATCCATCTGGAGTATTTCTCTAATTATTGAAAAGAAACCATGCCTGGCTGATGATATGACGCAGACTGGACAGGATCTGGTGCAGCAGTTGCTATCAACGACTATAATGATTAGTTCAGATACACTTCATCCATTTTTTAATGAATAACGTGAAAACAAATGTTATTGACGCTATAGCTCCAAATAAATAATCAATTCACTTTAATAATTTGAAATTTAGAAAATTGCATGTTTTTTAAATATTTTTAATTTTTTTTGTATAAAATTTGACATAATTTCATTTGTTATTTACATAATCAAACACTAGACTTAATAAATGACATTTTAGTATAGGAGCCAGCAACGTTTTCAAAACAAGCATTTTAGTCAGGCTGGTTTTTTGGTATGTGGTCCTTGGTGCTCTCTCGGTTAGGGTAAGGGCCGTCTGGCAGCTGGAAGTGGTTGCGTTAATTAGTGCGCAGCCAATTTGTACAGCGCGATTTCAAAATTTTG
Organism: Ctenocephalides felis; assembly: GCF_003426905.1. NCBI lineage: Eukaryota > Metazoa > Arthropoda > Insecta > Siphonaptera > Pulicidae > Ctenocephalides > Ctenocephalides felis. Next base: position 34,942,976 of record NW_020538040.1, on the reverse strand, counting down.
AAAGCATTTTAGTCAGTCCAATTTTCGTTGTTTTGACTTCGAATAGGTTCACCAGACTCAAATTTTTTGTTGCCAGACATTTTGGGCGCTGCTAAATATGTGCCAGACGCCAATTTATTTATTAATTTTTTGAAAAATTCAAATCATTTTAGTCAGTCTGTAATTTTAATATTATGTTCATTAAGGGTCAAGAAACATAAAATTAATTTGCCAGACGTTTCTGCGGTTGTTAAGTATGTCTGGCAACGAAAAAAGTCTGGCAATATGATACTAGTAGACAGAGTGAGACAATCGCCAAATACATTGGCGCGAATGAAACAAAAAACTATTATACTCGTAAGAGCACAATACGTATACTATTTAAAGTTAGTGCAATTTCAATAATATTTTCATAAAACAAATAAAATAAAGTTAAATAAAGACTTAATTAGAAAAGAGAGAATAAAAATTGCATCATATTACTCAATTTTTTAATTTTACTAGCTCTAAAAAAGATGTTAATGATTCTAAAATATTGCTGTTAATATTTTCAAAAATTTGACTCGACAGTGGTTAAGTAACATCGTCAATTTCCTAAGAATATCATATATTTTAAGTTTTGCAATGAGAACTGACAATAATCATTATTTTTGTTGTACGCAAATATTTTTTATCGCTAAGTTAACTGAGTCAAATGACTTCATTTTACATGGTACTTAGCTTTAGCAGCAACTAATTGTAACACATACCTATACTTAATACTTGTAATATTACTTTTGCTACCTTACCAGTTCAAGCTACCCCTAGAATAGAATCTTAAAATTCTAGTATATATTTATACAATATATATTGTACAGCAAGCATTCTCCGCTCTTTTTTCTTTCAGCTTATAGCTGTATATTGAGCAATGTTTTTTTTAAAACGAAGTGTATTTAATAATTCAAAAATTCAAATGGGATCATTTTAGATCAATATGTATCACTATATAATGATAGTCATTCGACCTAGGTCTCTTAAATCAAGATTATAATTGGGAATATCGTTTTTTTAACAACCAATAAAAACGTCTATTATACAGATTTATTCGTCTTATGGCTTAATGATACAATAATATAGTAATGTAGCTGCAGTTTATCTTCCTTCTCATGTGTTGGTACTAGAAACTGGCACATTTATTCAATATGATAACTGTTTAAGCACTTTGAATGTTATAACACGCCTCGCATTCATTTATACATAATTATTTCGATTAATTCCTTCAAAACAATCAGGTATGCGACCCTCCCACACTGGGACAATAATACTACAATGTGATATATCAAAAGACTCATTAAACTCATCTATCAAAAACAAATCAATGGATTTTTATTTTTCACTCATAATTCACCTTCGATGATGTATTTATAAAGGCTGCATATTATGAGGAATATGAATTTTTTAACTTTCCAGATGGCAATTTGTAAGAAACGGTGATTCTAAAGAAAAATGGTATAAACACAATTTTGCAGAGAAGTTTATAACAAACACATCTGTCTAATACAGTTACTTGATTTTTCTTATGGTTTTCTGCCTAGTAAACGTATTGCGTTCTTACGAGTATAATAGTTTCATTCGCGCCAATGTATTTGGCGATTGTCTCACTCTGTCTACTAGTATCATATTGCCAGACTTTTTTCTTTGCCAGACATGCTTAACAACCGCAGAAACGTCTGGCAAATTAATTTTATGTTTCTTGACCTTTAATGAACATAATATTAAAATTACAGACTGACTAAAATGATTTCAATTTTTAAAATAATTAATAAATAAATTGGCGTCTGACAAATATTTGGCAGCGCCCAAAATGTCTGGCAACAAAAATGTGAATCTGTATAACTTATTCAAGTTATCCAATCAAAAATCAAGTCAAAAAATGAAAATTGGACTGACTAAAATGCTATAAACTAGTATCATATTGCCAGACATTTTTGCTTGCCAGACATGGTTAACAACCGCAGAAACGTCTGGCAAATTAATTTTACGTGTTTTTACCCTTAACGAACATAATACTAAAATTTCAGACGGACTAAAATGATTTGAATTTTTTAAAAAATTAATAAATAAATTGTCGTCTGGCACATATTTAGCAGCGCCCAAAATGTCTGGCAACAAAAAATTTGAGTCTGGTGAACCTATTCGAAGTCAAAACAACGAAAATTGGACTGACTAAAATGCTTTCAAAATTTTGAAATCGCGCTGTACAAATTGGCTGCGCACTAATTAACGCAACCACTTCCAGCTGCCAGACGGCCCTTACCCTAACCGAGAGAGCACCAAGGACCACATACCAAAAAACCAGCCTGACTAAAATGCTTGCTCGAAAACGTTGCTGGCTCCTATACTATTTATAAAGGGTTTTTATAAAGAATGCGTAACTTGACCAGCTCCATTGATGGTGAATACTGGCGTTTACTATAGAGCATAAAGTGTTTGCTGCAGTTTCAGTAATGTTATATAGGCAGTGCAAACTCATGAAATCATAAATCATGTGTAAAACCCATTATTGCTATTGGTGCCTATCCGATTGTTTCAAAGATTGGTCTTATCCAGCTATTGCGAGTGCTGCAATAATGACATGCACAAAAAATCATTCTGGGAGAAAAATTTTCTTATCAGGGAACAAAATCTTCTTACACAATTTTTCGTCTAAAATCGGTCCACAAAGACCACGATTTTTAATTTTTGGAAATCGTAGTAATTGAAGACTGATAAGTATTAAATTTAACTATTTTAAGACTAGTTGGGTGTATGGCATCGTGCCTTAAGGCAAATTGCTGGAACTTCCCGTACCGTAACGAAAAAATCTGAATTATTTTCGATACACAAAAAATTTTTTCTTGAAAAAAAAAATTGAAAAAAAAAGTTGAAACAAAATATTTTTTTTCCAAAATCAATCATTTTGTCAAGACAAGCAGAAAGTTTTTTGAATCATTTAAATCAGACGCTTAGTTTTCACAAAAACTGCCAGTTTTTGCACATTTAGCTCCGTATCTTCGAAATGGCTGGGCCTGCGTTTTCCAAAATCTGATAAACACTTCTCCCAATCATTACTAATTGAATGTTTTTTAGAACATTCAAATCGGATGCTCCGTTCTCTCAAAAATTCGATTTCTATTTTTGAACTCTTTGTTCTTTATCTCCGTAACTGCTGGACCTGCCTTTGTAAAAAACTAATCAGCTCATCTCCCTATCAATAGGAATCGAATGTTTTTTAAACCATTCATATCGGTTGATTCGTGCGCCCGAAAACGTAACTGGAAATTTGTATCCATACATACATACACACACACATCCATTTTTTCTGAGGTATGCCAAAATGTTCAGAAAACTTCAAAACGTCGAGAAATGTAAAAATTTTCGATTTCGATTTTCGGCCCATTACAATAACTTACTCTACGGGAAGTTAAAAATATATATATATATATATATATATATATATATATATATATATTTCCGTTGTCACTACTGCTTGACAACATACTTGAAGCGGGATTGAACCCAAAACCTCTGGTGCAGTAGTTCAAAATGACTTGAAACGCAAATTTAGCTAATCGGATTTTCTAGCAAAAATATGAACTCATCTTTCAGGAAGTTAATAATAATTAATAATCGTTTAATTAAACAGCACACAAGTTATGAAATTATTAATAATGATATGCATAAATGCGGTGCATCGATTCTAATACACTAATAATCTCGACATATATCCAATCCACTATTACGGAATCCACCTAACAAGAAGATCTTCATCTTCCGCACTGTATCTCTTTAAAGAGCGATTACCTCGAATTGTTTCAAAGGCAAGTAACGCCCAAAGTACCGCAAGATTTCTGACCTTTTTATCCAAGAAGAGGCCTTTAATTTAACGCCTTTCGCTTGTAACATAGCCCATCATTCTTTGGTATAAAACGCAGACATCTCTTAGGAATAAACGATCGAAATACACTTGCGAACACAGATCACGTTCGTCCGGCATTGATTCCTCAATCATTATCTTTTACAAGCAAGGTGTGTAGCAAATCTTACGCCTCGGACAGACCTAGAAAAAGGAGGATGGATCGTGACCGAGCTGAACCGATGGAGATTTTTTGAATTTTTAAATTATACAGGATTTAAATTAATATTTCATCTCTATGTCTGGATGTTGAACTCTATGGAATAATGGGGGGTAGTTCGCTGGGTTTTTGTTTCGTGACTTTTTTGCAATCGGTTCTGGATTTGGAAAAAAAAGTGTTGGATAGTATAATTCGATATAGGTATTTCTACGTATCCAATAATGTACCTATTTTTGGATAGCAATAACAGAAGCATAAATAATGCTTAATCCATTTGTCTTGTATTATTATTGAACATATTACCATATTTTCAGTAATAGTTGGAAATGTTGATTCTAAAAGATGTTCAAAATTTGTTAGAGCGAGACTTAAAGGTCCGCGGGTAAAAGTTTCATCACCGATATCTCAAAAACAAGTGAAGTTAAGAATTTTTCAACAATTTTCAACTTCTCATAGGGCAAGTCATAGTAATCGCAAAAAAATCTAAAATGAAAATTTTTATACATCTTCACGATTCAAAACCTTCTGAACATTTTGGCATACCTTAGAAAAAATGGATTTATGTGTGTGTGTGTGTGCGTGTATGTGCGACTATTTCGAGAATACGGATGAAGCGATTTGAATAATTAAAAAAACATTCGATTCGTGTTGATAAGGAGACGTGCTTATTAGTTTTTGACGAAGACAGGTCTAGCCGTTCCAAAGATATGGGGCAAAAAGTGCCAAAAACGGTAACTCAGATTTAGAGACAAAATACATTTGTTCCTGTTACAAAAGAAAAGATAAAAAAGAGATATATATATATATATATATATATATATATATATATATATGAATAGGTTCGAATTTAAATTGCATTTATTATAGAGTTCTAATAGATGAGTTCGTTTTATGAATTTTGTAACAATAATATTTGAAAGTAGAGAAAAAAAGATACATAATAAGCAATTACCTTAATTTTTACGACGTCGCTATCAGGAGATAAACGACAGTGTTTAAAATTCCATAACGAAAGTATTTTTTCCGTTGTTAGTTTTTTTGGGCGTGAGCATTGTTGTTTAGTTTTCGAGACCATAGTATATTTTTTAGGTATACGTTATTTAATTATTTTATAAGATGCATAGGTTTTTAAGATTCAACAGTTTGTTTATATATGCTCTATAAAAGCATACTTGTGGGTGGTGCAAAGAAGACCACCTGAACCTTTACACCGACAAAGGTAAAAACAATAAAAAATAATAAATAAAATAGTATATTAAGTTAAAAAAGCAATTTTACAAGATATGAGATAAATAAATAGTTTTTACAACTATACTGCTGATTATTTCTGGCACAATACCAGATCAAGGTTATATACAGTATTATCTATGTGATAAATGTACCCATCAAACATATATTTTGCATTGGTTGAATAATAAGCTATTATTTCGTAAAGTCATTTTGAATTAAAAATAAGACATTGGATCTGTTTGCCTTCGGGCCGTCGTATTTTATCCCGTCTATGGGGTGTAAAGGACCAGGTAACAAGTTTTTGAAAAACATCAAAAAGAAACACATTTTTACAATTTTGAAGTAGCTGGGAGGTTTACTGAACATAGTCAGATAATTTTTGTTTGATATGTGCTATTTTTTGCGGCACAATTGAAGTATATTGATAAATAATATTTATGTTAATTGTAAAAATTTGTTAGAATAACAATTGTTACAGAAACTGTTTGTTCATACGTATTGCGCATTTGGTTTTTTTAAAATAGAACATTATAAAAAATATAGCATTTTAAAAAAAGATTTCAGAGAACCGTGCACATATAGAACGACATGAAATTGATTTTTATTTGGCGAGTGGCCTTTGAAGAATTTTAGCATATATTGCAAAAGGAATATATATATATATATTATATATATATATATATATATATTTATGTTAACTATATACGTTTGTTTTTGTAGTCCTTTCTTGTGCGAAATAAAATTAAACTTAAAAGGTAATTGAATTTAGCTTAACCTAATATAAAAATAGTGTACCTATTATAACATTATGTAAGACTACGTTATAAGAACATTCAAGTAGTTAATTATTACAATTTAACTAACAGAACCATTAAAGAAAATATATATTTGACCTGTAAATTAACTGAAGGAATAATGATTAAAAAAAATTAAAAGCTATTTTGTAACAAGATTTTAACATATATAAAATTAACTAATTTAAAATTTGAAATTTTAAAAACTATAGTAACATTTTTTCGGCACCCATTATTTATAACTAAATAAACTTCAAAAAACTATCCAAAAACATCTATTTAAATTGGAATGGACTAAAATATCATTGCGTTTATTGATTGCGTTTTTGTTATGTAGTTGAATGAAACAACATTCGGCAAAACATCTATTCAAATAAAGAATATTTGGATTGATAATGTTTTAATGTGATTACGATATTGAAAATTTTCTATTAAGTTTACAAATACATTTGTTAAATGTATTTGTAATCTGAGCAATAAATTCGATAAACTAGATTCCTAAGGAGTTCAATATTGAAAACAGTATTTGTCCTGATAAAAATAAAATTAGTGACGGGGTTCAAATATAAAAAAGTAAAGTATCTTTATGTATAGCAAACAAATGATATGTCCAGTAGAACGTAGTAGTGGTGTCCATTTTCACATGCAAATAAAAATTCAAATATAATATACGAGAGTACTAGTTGACAGATAAAATTTAAAAAAAACTTGGAAGAACAATAGCAAATTTTGGAAAAAAATTAACTGACTTTGTTACTATTTTAGCCAAAAACGCGAAACTAGAAAAAACATTCATAATTATACGTGTCCCACTAAGATGGTCTTAGACAAATAACTGAAAAGGATAATACATTTTAAATCAGAATATATATATCTCAATTTTATTATATTTGGGAACCTCAGCATTAGCAAACCTCTATCTTAAACGCAGATTTAGTGAAGCTTGGAGTTGATATTCATGAAGTGTTAAGTCGACACTAGCAAAACCTCGCAGCAGAGAAATGCACTTAAGTTTAGCATTTCGGATATACGATTTGCTTGTAAAGCATTGTGGGACTTAAGTCAATAAGTCGGATTAAATAGGAACAGAAACACCTTGTAATGCTCCACCTTCATAATCGAAAATAATATAAAAAAATTAGATTATTAACTTTGCGTAGGGTTATAGTAATCGCAAAAAAATTGAAAATGAAAATCTTTATATATCTTTATGTTTCAGAGATTTCTGAACATTTTGGCATACCTTATTTTTAGAAAGAATGGATGTATGTGTGTGTGTATGTGTGTGTGTGCGGATACAAATTTTCGTCTTCGTATTTTTCGTATTTTGATAATTTTAAAATAAATTAAACTAGAATGAAATTAGAATCTACTTTTTCCTACCAAAGTCGATAAATATATATTTATTATAATTATCTAGTAGTTTAATTTCTGTATTATGATCAGTATCATCAACTATCATGCAAAATCTTAATCTAGTATCATGATTTTATGCATGTACCAAAACTAGAGCGTGTCTAAACAGAAGGTAATGGAAAATTTGTACACAAGCATAAACTTGCATTTATGAATTAATATACACATACATATGTGCTAACTTATACTTTATAAAGCACAATATTTTAATTAAATTTGCCGAACAAAGTTGAAACTTCGGTTATAATGGTGAACATAAAGCACACAAACAATCTATCTGAACATTATAGTCCGCACCCACCACCATACCGAACTCCAAAAACACAAGCAATAATGTAATATATATATAATATATATATATATATATATATATATATATATATGCATTTATATTAAACATATTAAAAAAGGAGAAAAATAATTGTACGATTTAGAAACATTTAATTCCTCCTTTGCGATATTGTAAAAGTATTGTATTTCTGCAAACGAGTGAAATTACATGATTATGAAATTACCAAAAAATACAAATAACGCTAATTATTTAAGATAAAAATAGAGTTACTGGATACGAGTAGCTTTTCTTGCTACTCTATAAATATGAAATCAATATGGAGCAGTATATTGTTTCACTATAAATTAAAAGTTTTCAGCTAGAAATCTATCAAAAAAATGTAAATGTAAATTAACTAATATTTAATAACTGCATAAAAAATGTTTTGTAGTGAATTAATTATTAAAAAGTCAAGATAAAAAATTGTATTCAAATTAAAAACTTATTTTAATAATATATACAATTGATGATTGAATTGATTTGAAATAATTTCAATGTGATTCAGTCGTATTCACTAATTAAGAAAGAATTAATTTAGATTTCAAAACAAAATGGTATCTATGTAACAGTTAAATTCCTAAAATTGCCGAAAACACAAAAAATATATATTTTGTTTGACTTATCAAATGAAAATACCTTCCAGTAAGTTGGGTGAAAAAGAACGTCTAGTTATTTCCTTATACTTAGTTAAATTTTACCAAGAATTATATAATTTTATCGCATTTTTCACTTTTTCTTGAACATTAGTTATTGCATCTTGACTCGTGTAGAAATAATTAGTTAAAAATGACTAAACTTGCTAAAAATCTTGAATTTTGATCTGATGATGCAGTTGTAAAATTTTATGCAGTTTTACAAGTGGCCTAAGTTGTCAATCCATTATGGAAAGAATAAAATGAAATTAGTCTAAATTTGCTAAAAAGCAAAAACGCTATCGAGTTTCTAAGCAGGCATTTGTGTAATAAGTAAAGTAATGCAAACGTACTAATTTTGAAGTAGAAGTATCTATAGCAAATTTTATAAAATTGGTCAAAAGGGCGGCTGTATTCATGCAGACAGCAACATACCGTTTTATTATTTTTTTCTATTTTTTCAAAATTTCTGATAACCAATAGCATTTGTGAACTTTAATAAATCACGGATGTTAACTTTTAGACAATAGATTTGGATTCTGCCATAAAATAGATCAATGTTATGGCAAGGCTACGTTACGCAGTATCTCTAATAAAAAATGGCACTAAAAACTATCACAATGCTACGTGGACTTATAAGTGCATCGTTGTGATGTGGCATAATTTCTAAATTTTGATCAATCATTGGCAGTTACTCTTGGACTGATGCAAAAGATTTTACGCAGTTCAGCAAGTGGCTCATCCTTTTCCCATCTACTTTCCACAAGAAAAAGAATATCATCTCCTTAGATAAACTTTTTTGAAAACCACATATGTCATTAAATTTTTGAATCAAGAAGGCCATGTGAGATATCTTGGCATATACCTCGAAAGCTTAATTGGCTAATCCACATTAGAAGAGGCCACAGCTTTAGATAAAAACGAAAAAGTTTTACTGATTATTAGTGACTAAATCCAAATTAAGCTCATAAAATAATAGCTCATAAGACTAATATAGAAATAATACACAAATTTCAAAACAAATTTTTGAAAATTGCCTTAGGAGCACCAAAATATATCCCGAACTGGCTGATTTATCTCGACATGGAAACACCTACCATAAAAGATGTAATAACAAAAATAGCACATAAATATACAAGCAAGCCCATCAGTCTCCCAAATTCACTAGCAAACTCCTTAATAACAAAGAACTATCGACGTAGGTTGGAAAGAAAAGCGCCACTTGATCTAAGTCATCAATTTTCCAGATACAGATTGAAATAACTTAGTTATAAAAAATATTTATAAGTGAATAGTTAAGATTACATCATTGTAATTAAAATATTGTTAATATTAAAACGAATGGAAAAGCAACTATTGAGTTGTTGCATTTAGTATACATGTCCCTTTACGGCTGACAATTGTAAATTCCCCAAATTTACTAAATGTCTTTAACTGGACAGTTTTAAATAAAAAAATGAGTGCGCGCAAGATTCACACGCGATTGAAGTAAAACTTATTTGCTACTGTACAAGATGGCATTTAAGTAAAAATAAATACATCATATAACAATTTTGAATAATGTTTATTAGTAATATGGTAACACTCGTGATGCAAACATTCATCAGTGTCAACAATTTTACACATTTATATAACGATAAATTATAAATTATATATTTAAAATAGCATTGATAATATGTATAATATTTAAAAACAATAATGTAATTAAAGTCATACTTCAATTATGACATGATCCGTTTGTCATTGTAATTAGCATTTAGAAATGAGCCTACATGAGAGAAATGAAGTAATTGCTGATTAATAAATTCTATAATATTCGTTCACACAGTGGATTAATGTTAAACAACACCTAAACAAATATTGTTTTCGCTACTTCTCTCTTCGGGTAATTGTGTTTGAAGAACTTCATGTAATTAAAATTAACATACATTCATTGACTGTTTGTATTTTTTTTACTTTTACGCTGGCGATATACTTATACTTATCCTTTGAACAGCTGTAATATCCGTCTTGCCTAAAAAATATTTTCCATTTTAATAACTTCAAAGATTTATAGAAACTACAAATAACATAGAAATAATTTCTAAGGAACAGGGTGAAATATTAAGCAGAGGAGAGTAGGATAATAAAACTTTAAAATGTTTATGTATCTATGCCGATTTCCTTGTTGATATCGGTAAGCATACAACGACAGATCTCTATTCACATACGCGACGACTAATCACAATCGACCCGTATAGAAATGATATCATCGAGAGCGAATGACGAATCATTGGCACTCGACTCTTATCTGCCGTAACTCACTCTTATTGTGTTTGTACGGATTTACACCCTAGTCGCGCTTAAAGAAGTTTTACTTTAAAAAATCGATTGGCGCTCTATCATGTGTACAAGCCCTTACTCTGGTGTAAATGTATTTATATAAAACCAGAAGCATCGGTAGTGAATTAAATAGAATTTCACGTAGCCCGACAGGCGCCCCTCCGCACCCTCAGCCCCTTCTTCTCCTGGTCGTGTGTGTGGCATTAGCAGAATCAAAACATCTGTCAAAAGTTTTAGTGTGTAACAAACTATGGCCGCAATTAGTGAATTGTTTGTTTAATTCATTCGTCTGTGTTTGTGTCTGTTAGGAAGGAAAAGCGCTAATTTTGAACACTAACACATGGAAGCGGCGTGCATTTTCCCGTCGTATGGGAAAACACCAGAGTTTTCATTTTGTACGACCGCCCCCCACAGAAGATCCGGAAAAGTTTTAAGTCTGTTAGATGAATTTAATTAATATAATATGGTGGATTGCGCATACATGTAATATACTCGAACGTTATATTCTCCAAAGTGATGAGGAGTGAGGGGCGGATTCAATACCGAAAGTGGTCGGTGGAGGTATCAGATGTCTCTGACAGATACTTTGATGATACTTTGATAAATTTCATTAAAGCCAGATTTTTTTCGAGTAATTATTAGAGATTATTATATATAGAGACGCTCTCTCTCTTAACTGTTAATACGCAATAGTTATATTAAGTTTGGTTTATATTTTGCTTTACCTATAAACTATTATTGAGATTTTTCTATTACTGAATGAAATAAATTTCTGTAATAAAATGTTGTGTATATATATATATGTGCCAATTCTCGGAAAACATTGTAAAGTAAAAATATGTTGAAAATATGGTGTTCTCGGTGCACCTATTTTATTTTGACAAATTTCATTTTCTTTATGTTGGGTCTCAATAAGTTGCTAAGACACAAAACTAACTTAAAACTAGTGAGGTGCATAGCATCGTGCCTTAAGGCAAATTGCTGGAACTTCCCGTACCGTAATTAAAATTCTTGGTACGAGACCAAAAAAAAAATTACAAAAAATGTGTACACATTATTAAAATCTCTATAAAATATCTGATAATTCAATGTACATACGTTCAATAAACATGTTTGACCGCCAAATGACATTCCTTTAACTTATTTCCCCTGAGAGTGCATAACCGCTGTACCTGCCTTCCCAAAAATTTAATCAGTTTTTCGTCTGGTTAATATAAGTAAAAAAATTTCTGAATTATTTAAATCAGACGCTCCGTTCTCTTAAAAACTGAGTTACCGTTTTTGGCACTTTTTGCCCCGTATCCTCGAAACGGCTAGACTTGCCTTCGCCAAAAACTTATCAGCACGTCTCATTATCAATACGAATCAAATGTTTTTCAAATTATTCAAATCGGTTGATCGGTGTTCCCAAAATCGTCGACCAAAATTTGTATCCGCACACACACACACACATACACAAACGCACACACACACATACACCATGTTTTCTAAGGTATGCAAAAATATTCAGAAACCTTTGAAACGTAAAGATATATAAAAATTTTCATTTTCAATTTTCTTGCAATTAATATAACTTACCCTACGGGAAGTTAAAAATGGCACATTAATTTCTCTAAGATTTAGGATATAAAATAGAGGTAAAAATTGCTTTCAAACGTTTGGCAGATCTTAAAAATAGTTGATATGAATAATAAATTAATTATCGTGATGTTTTCAAATAGAATATAGTTATACCAAGTGTAACTTGTGTTTTATCTTCAGGCAAGTTCACATATACAAAAATACTAATAAATACAATAATAAAAGATGAACAATAATAAATAAAATTAAGCAAATAGTTCTTGGACTTCCAAATTTTTCAGCAAATCCAAGTTTTCAAAAAAATATCAGTATTTTGAAGCCAAAACAATTTTTTTTTCAATAGTATTCTCAAAACCAATATACATGGTCTGTTCAAAAAGTACCCGGAATTACTAATAATTAAATTTCGCGGGTCTGGAGTGTCTGATTGTCAAAATTTTTTTTTATTGTGTTGGTATACATGCCCCTAAAGTATGATGAAATTTTCAGCTATATTCACTGTTTACTTTGTCTGTGGTAGTCGCTAAGGTTCGACGTGTTTTTCTGAGCTCGGCGATTTTTACAATGGAAGAATTGAAAAAGTCAAAGAATTTGTATTAAATTTTGCGTAAAAAATGAAATAAAGTGTTGCAAAGTGCAAAAATTCACCAGATATGGCTCCGTGTGACTTTTTCCTATTCCCAAAGTTGAAGAGACCCATGAAAGGACGGCGGTTTTCCTCGATTGAAGAAAATCGCCGAGAGTGCTCAAGGACATATCAAAAAGTGAATATCAAGGGTGCTTCGAAAATTGGAAAAAACGCTGGCATAAGTGTATTATATCTGGGGGGGACTACTTTGAAGGGGACCACATTAATGTAGACGAATAAATAAATATTTTTTTGAAAAAACGAAAATTACGAAAACTTTTTGAACAGACCTCGTATTTTTTTTATTTCTGAGCTTTTGCCACCACTACTTTGTATGTATTGTATGTAGCGATTCAATATGTTGCTACAAAAATAAAGTTTAAGTTATTTCAAATATTTCTAATTGACGCATTTATAAACTAAAATGGACTATATAACATAATATACAATAAAATTTGCATACGCTAAAATTAATTTAACTTATCAACAATATATTTTCATAATTATAATTGATGTTTTGACCAACGAAATTTATGAAAATGCGATAATAGGTGCATTTTACTGTAAAAATAAACAAAATATTTTATTAACAGCACTCACATGGAAAATAATTGATTAAATTTAAAATTAAAACGCAAAATGCTTATCGTTATGTTTAATTTTTAATCGAGTGGAGCGGTTTCAGCATCATAATGGATGATTCTAGCAAATAGTTGGAATTTTATATTGTGCTCTATATAGTTTTAATAAATGATATAAGTACTTACACGATTAATAATACCTACAATAAAAATAGCACGTTTGAGAGTAATTTGTGAATTGTCGTTATAATGTATAATGAAAAAGGAGTTTTAGCTTTTTTATAAAAATTTTAACAACTGACTTTGAAAATTCAAGCTTAAGTAAGTTGGAATAGAAATAATAGTAGAGTTCGATTACCAAATGTCTGCGATTCTGATTTAAAAAAATGATTCAAATAAAAAAAATTGATTTTATTGTATTCTTAAATAGCAATAGGCGTTCTGGATTAGCATATCTAAAATTTGCCGGTTTTGACTTTAAAAAATATGGTCACCTTACAACTATGGATACAAAAAAATAATATTGAAAGTGCGAGTAATTAAATTAGGCCAAATAGCTCATATACATGGAATAAACTTCTTCTACACAAAGTCATGTTAAAACCAATTTGGACATACGGAATACAACTTTGGGAAACACCGCGCAAATTGAACATCGCCTTAATTCAAAGATTTCAAAACAGGATTTTTAAAGGAATTATAAATGCACCTAAGTATGTCCCAAACTGGTTGGTTTATACAGATTTGAACATGAGCACTGTTAAGAAAGAAATTGAAAAATTCAGTTGGAGATACAAGGATAGAGTACAGAACCACCCAAACATCATGGTCAAAAACCTAATAAAAAACCATGGCATTAAACGGGTACAATTACTCGTAGGCTTTATTTAATTTTTTTCACATCAGGACTACATCTATAAGCTAAACATATCCAACATCGAATCGGATCACCACTGGGTGACCTTTCGACATTCTTTCCTTATTTAATAAACCATTAAAATTACTAAATGTTGTGCATAACGACAGATTGTAATTCACAAATTTAAAAAAATAGTTCCTAGAATATTGTATACTGAATGCTGTTAAAAATAAACATGATAATGATAAAAAAAACATACGTGCACATGCGCATACACAATGTTTGCCAATTTTGGAAGAAAACAATTCAGAATCGCATGAAACGCAAGAAAACCATAATATAGGCAAATCGGATTTCTAAACAAACTTTTCTTTAAGTAAAAAAATAAGTTTATATTATAGCAAAATGAGCACCACAATGATTACAAATGATAATTATATATCGTCACTAGAATTTCCTAGTTTTATTCGCCTTATTTTGCGTCTCCTTAGAATTCGAGTTGGTCCAATGGTCCAATGCTCATCGGCATATTTACTATATAAATTTTCCAAACGATTTAGTTCGCGAGCCGATCGAATTCTGACAGTATCTCGGTTCGCTAGCTACACAGATTTATTACTAGCATACGCGATTTGCATATGCTGCGTTTTGCATATACACAAATTTGATTCATCGCATTATGGGGAATACCTTCCCATCGGTTCAAATTTGTATACGTACACAAATATACACGTTACATACTAAATATATAGATATCGAAATGTATATTCCAATCTGCAACAATTTTACGTTCGAGCGATCCCCAAGTGCATAAATTACACTGATATATCAATTGGCCCGAAATTTATTTTTAATATCTCACAGCGTTCCATATGCAATTAATGTACATGTCCCATGGCAGATTTCAAATTTATATGAACTAGCTATAAGCGACGCGTAAATGTTGGAATTGATGTGTCATAATTGTTTTAGTATTCGAAATGGCCATAAAAGTGATAAAAATGGTTCACGTTGATTAAAAGCTTCACGGGATGATAGTAGGGAACCACAAACGATGCTACTTTTTTCTGGTATTCAAATAGGTTTTTATGTAAAATTCTGTAGAAATACATTATTGAGATAATAAATTCTTATTTTTTAGAGTCATGTTTTGGAGAAAAAGAATATTTCAAAAGACAGTATTCGAGGCATGTAACTTTACTAATCTTTGGACAACTGAACAAATTGACGAATCACTCATTGAAGTGACAACTATTGACATACTAAAATCATGCAGTAGTGGTGCCCATTTTGAAAATACGGTTAAAAAATATATTAGCAATTGAAAATAGCCCATTTTGGGCAGCGTGGTGTGAAATGGCAAGGGAAAATCTCTCACACTATTCTTCCCCAAATCGAGTTGGAGTTTATCTTAGTTTTTGGACCTAAGGCAGTACTACTCATTATGATTTGACGTAAAACAAAATAAACTGCATAAAATTAGATATGATTATAAAATAAAAATGTATATGAAAGAAATGTAATTGCTAACTGTATATTATTATTATTCGCGCCAGAACGACGGTGAATGGCGCGAGCAAGCTGCATTGGTCGGAGTCGGACAATACTTAGTTTCTGGCAATACCGTAAGAAGACGATTTGCATATAAACGCTAATCATGAGCGTTTTTGAGGGCTCGCTTAATTCATGCACGATGTTCAATTGTTTTTCCATATGAGTTTTTGTTGTATTTTCCGGGTGTTAGATGTTATTTGTGTGAATAAGTACTTTATTAATCGCAGCCAGTGCTCCTTATTGTGCTTCTGGAGTCAATTTCATCCTCAGCATCCAATTCGCTGTAGAGCGATCTGAGAATTCTGGACTTCAAGCCACCATCCGACTGGGCCGCCTTCCAAGCAGATAACATCAAGTTTTTCCTTAATATATTCAATAGTACAAAATCCTCGGAATAGCTATTGAATAAAATACAATAAGCTATTCCAAAAGGGTCTAGCACTGATTTCAAAAAAAATCTGCCAGAGCATAAATTTACAACTAAATTCAGAATTACTTTTAAATATAAACAATTGAAAAATAGAAGAAATTAATTTTAGGGAGTATTTGTCTTGCAATCTTGAGGTTCGGTTGCCGATTCTGCATTTCAACCTGATAAAATAGGGTACAAATATCCTTGACATGCATAACTTACTTGAAAATAGAAATCTTGAAAGACGACTAAGTGAAAAGATTCGTTCCTACTACTGATGCAAAAAGTTGTTCAAGTGTTATCTAATTGTAAGTCAAAAATAGTAAATTGAAGAAATGCAACAAGAAAGTCACAACTAGTAACAAATCAACCATTACTTTTCCTTCAAGGCAGACTGGTAAGTGGCTAGAATGTCTGAACCTGAATCAGGGCTCGCCGGTTCTATCCCGCTTTGGGCAGCCTGTTGTCAAGCAGTAGTAACAACGGTTTTCAATTGAAAATGTATAGACAGCAATATGTTTTCAAGTAAAGATAGCCTTGCTCTGGCATTGCTGCATCAGCAAATATTCGCCCTATTACAGAAATTGTAATAATAATTTATCACACAGAGGTGGTACAAGTGTTTGGGCTGCCATTTGAAGAACCGACTTGTTTTAGTCGAATCAGCCCAACAACTTATAGGACTACTAAGTTTTGATTGCTGTTCAAAACAATAATAATAAATACAAAAAATCCATTTAATAGCTATATGTAAGAACTAACAAACCAATTACTAAATGCCTTCATTGAATGGAGAGATTGCAACTACTATGAAAATAAAACTAGTATTCTGTATCTTCAATGTTCTCTGAAAATATGAAAGCACAATGATGATTCTAATAGAAAAGTTTACCGCAAGAAGAAAAACAAATTCCAATTGTATATTTTTTCTAGCATCATTGTGATTAATTGTACGTGAATATAATAAATCTTTATAGTTACATGAGCATGACTCACTCACCTATTTGCAATATTCAATGATCAACTAACCGTATCGCGTCTAAAATCAGTCTGGAATCAAGAAAGCGTAAATAACAAGATGATGAACGAAAATGAGTCCCTGGTACTGGTACAGAATTGCTTTTGAAAATATTATGTAGTAAAATACCACTGTTATTGGTATGTAATGACAATGATTTTATTTTCATGGTATGCCAATCATAGTCGTCTTCAGAATCCTAGACATCTTTACGATTTTTTTTATTCTGTATATGTGAATACAACTTTTGGTTGTCTAATTATTTAATAATATATTTTCAATCAATTTACTCTAAAATTAATACCTGTACAATTACCAATAATAAAACTAATACTTTTAATACAGAATTATAACTTAGATAAACAATCAACGTCTCAGATAGGGTAACAAAAATAACTGCCAAAACCAAAGTTATAATAAAGTAGAAAGAATTGATAAAATAGTTCATTTATTATGTTTAAAAATACATATTCACAATAGGATTTTTCATTTTGTTGTTCAACCTAATAATTACATTGCTTTGCATTAATTGAATAATGCAACTATTATTCAATAAAACCTTTTTAAAATTAAAAATAAAATGGTGGATCATTTTGCCTCCTGGTTATCTTGTCTATGGGGTGAAAATGTCCAGGTTAGGAGTTTTTGAAATACAGCAAAAAACATGTTGCAATGGTGATTTAGCTGAGAGTTTTATTGAACCTAGTCAGATAGTTGTTTGTTCGGTATGTGGAACTTGTTGTGATGTAATTGGTTTGGTATTTACAATATAATTGTTGCTTAAAGCCAAATTGGACCTTTGTGACCTTTTCTATAATTATTTACAGCAATTTTTTTCTCTGTACAAATACTTATTATTCGAAAAAAATATATTATACTCGAAAGCGATTTGATGTTTTTGCCAGAAAACATATTTGTTAATTTTATGCTTCTAAAGGTGTTGGATTCTTTTAGCACCAAAATTGAAAAAAATATGTGTGTGTATGTAGGAAAGCCAAAATTTGACATTTCATCGATTTTTCTCAAAAAACGCCTGCGCCAATTTCATAAATTTACACTTGGTACAACTCATTTATGATTACTAAAAAAAAATTAGAAATTCCATAAATTTAGATGTAAAGTCTTAGATCTGAGTGTAAAGTAATGTTATGTGCAGAACCTTGACAAATAAGATTTGAATATAATTTGAATATAAAAGTTCCGTAAATTTAAATATATACTAAGTTAATCCCACACTTTTATATAGTTTACAAATTTATTATGTTATATATTTGTTAGTTAAATAAAAAAGGGTGCCCCGGACAAAGTTTTCGACAGAATCCATATAATGTAAATTGTTACAATACATTAAGGCGTGATTACACTAGTTTCATTTTCGTATAGAACTATATCAATTTATTTATATAGCATGTAATTAAATTTTATCTAATTTCTGCTAACCTAAATTAAAAATTGTGTTCCTGAGGATTTTTTAAAATTATTTAACAGAATGTAGAAAAATGTCCCGACAGAATTCATATATTTAATATTCAATATCAATTTTGATCCGTTAGACTGCGATGCGGCGCTTACGCGCTTTGATAGTTTTTTTCTAATACAGCCACGCAGCACGATTGCTTCGAAAAAAAAGCTCAAAATTTTTAGATAAATTCAATGTATAAAAAATGGAGAAATATAAAAAAATAAAGGTTTCATAAAAGTCAATTTTTTAAAAAAAAATTCAAAATTCTCAAATAATTTATTATTAAGTTTTCAATAAATTTCAAAGGTTTTATAGAGATTTTAATTTTCGGTACGGGAAGTACCGGCAATTTGCCTTAAGGCACGATGCTATGCATCTCTAGATTATAAAGTATGCCAAAATATTCAGAAACCTCTAAAACGTGAAGATATATAAAAATTTTAATTTTCGATGTTTTTGCGATTACTACAACTTACCCTATGAAAAGTCAAAAATACGTCACCGATTCATGTATCTAAAATTTTGCATTGAAACGAGTAGGAATGAATATGAAATATCGTATATATTTTTAACAAATACCATCGAAGCATTTTCCCGTGATACCATTGCAATTCATTCGCATGACGACTAGTTTATTCCATTATTTTGTAAAAATCGAATGCGAGAAGCAAAATTGACTGAATTTCGCGTAAATTATTTAAAAGCGCGCTGTTGTCGGCCATCAAAGAGACTTTCGTATGATGAGAAAAAATAAAAACGGTCTATTTACGGACACAGGAAAATCTGTCATTAGTCGCGCACATCGAGGAAAAAGTATCTACTTAAAGTTGGAGCTTGTTATAGGCACTGATGCTTTTATTTTATCTCGTATAATTGGCTACTTTTAAAATATATATAAGCCCGAGTAAAGTATTGAGAAAATATTTGGATTTATGTACTCCAATTTTATATTAATGAGGCATGTTTAGAAAATTAATTCGGATTCGTTTGAAGAAGCGTTTCATGGACAAACAAATTAAAAAAACATATACTGATAATAAACTACCGATATATATTTGTTCAATATGAGCTCATGACATCGAAATGTATGGATGTTTCAAAACTCGATGTACTTAATCTGTGTATCTTAATATTTCAAAAATAAGATTTAGCTACTTAGATAAAATTTCCATCCGTCTACTGCGAAAATAGGGTTTTTAGTTTTATTAAAAAGCTTATTATCAACGAGGTTTGCTATTGATATGTTTCAAACAAACTTGTAATGTAATAATTAATGTAATTGCGTATTAAGTGTCTCCTTGGAGTAGCTGTGGACTGTATTAAACACTAATGTATTTGTTGCACTTTTTTATAACACTAATGATTTGTCACTATTTTTAATTGAAGAAGATAAATTTATTAATTATTTATTACATATGTTGTTACGTAGACTTTAGTTTTATATGTGAGAAAAATAGGTCTGATTTAAATCCGCTACTCGCTCTACAGAGTGACATCAATTCGGTGTAAAAGCTCAATGGCATGAAGATTGCCTGCCTAATTAGATTATAATACGTTTGAACAATATCAGTAAATTAATGAATAGTGCACAAACACGATCCTGTATGTCACAAAATCGCGGCCCGTAATTCTAACCATGAATGAATTTATGTAAATCAACTGCTTTTCGTAAGATCATAATGTTTTAGAATAATCCTTTGGAGCATGAACTCGGTCTCCATGTAAAATTTTAATAAAAAACGCAAAATCCCGCTATTTGTCGAAAATTTTTAAAATTTTCAAAGTTGGTTTAGGATTCTTTGCAAAAGCATACACGAAATTTTTTGCACTTTTCTGTTAATTCTAGAGAAATGACTTGACCGTTTGTCTTTCAAAACTAATAAAAGCGAGTCTTCATTGAGTTTCAAAGATTGGTTTAAATTTTCGAAAACGGTGCAGCCGTTTTTGAGAAAACATCGATAAAAGTTCAAATGTTGACTAACAAAAAAATAAGTATTCTTAAAATTTTAAATACTTTTGAATTTAAAGTTCTCACTACAAAAACACAATATTTTTTTTTCAAACTATATATAAGGAAGGAGCTAGGGGCTATCTGTAACAGAGGTTAATAGTAACAAACTTTTTTCAATAGGATCTCAAACGATATTAAAATATTATTTTTTCTCCATTGAACATGTAAACGGTCCCGTATATAAACAAAACTGTCAGGCAATATCAAATCGAAATATCATAAAACTTTGGTTTGCATTATTATTATCGAACAACTTTACATTTTATATCTCATTTTGATTCAAATTAATCAAATTTTGATAATGTGTAAAAATTTTTGTGATTGTTAAATAGTATAAATAGTTATCTTAATGAATGCAACAAAATCACACCGTGTAAGTTGTAATACCGCTCTTTTTCTAAAAATTGATTAATTGTAAAATAATGGAGATGCGGCAAATATTTTTACTTGATTCGGTAGAAAATAACAGCAACTATTCATTCTTAATTCGTCGAAATATAAGCAGTGGATTTCAAGATATATTAAATTAAAAAAAAAACTGTTACAAAAATTCCCTAGCCCCCCTCTATAGAATAATACGCAAAGATACACACAATATAATTATTAAAATATAAATACACCAATATTCACATAAATAACTATATATATGTATATATATATATATATATATATGTGTGTGTGTGTGTGTGTGTGTGTGTGTGCGCGTGTGTGTATAAGAAAGAACAATTTAAGTATGTACTGCAATTTAAGTATGTAAAAATGTACTCAATCAGTCATTTCATATCTTCTAGGGATTAGGTGAAAAATAACTGTACGCAATAACAACAAGTTGATGTTACCAGAAGAAAAAGCAATTAAGAAAATATCTCGATTCGATATTATTACCGAATCCCATGGATTTGCGGTCAGTCACACACAATCGTATAAATTCACTTCGTTCTGTCAAGGAGGAGCAATTGTAATCTTTCCATTTAACCGTTCTTATGAACGATTATTTCGCAATACTTTAATTATAGAATAAAAAGACAAATTAAAGTTATAGTTAACTGTTTAATTGTAATTGAAATACGTATACATAAGTATAATGATATAATGCTGGATATAATTGGTAATGTTGTCGAGCAAACCTTGTCCTATAATATGCTTCGTTAGATATTATAAAATATTGTAAAACACTACATTCAATCACTAGTTCTGACTATGTAAAAATAATTTTTGTTCCCTAATTTTAACATTACCACTGTAGTTTAGAAATTTAAGAGATTTGAGACGCTTTTCATAAAATTCTTGAGGTATTGTGAAACTTGAAGCAATTCTTTGCAACTTTAAGTAAGACTCATACTGAAATTTGTCACCAACTGCATGCCAAAGCTAAAGAAGTGCTTTAATAGCACGACAACATATCACCAAAAAAGGTTTTGTATGAACTATTAACTCTAAATAACTCCAAATTTTTTGAAAAAAAAAAATAAATAAATAAAAAAAAAACTTCCCAAAAGCAAATGTTTCATCAATACAAGCAAAGAGTTTTCTAAATGGTTCAAATTGGAGGCATAGTTCTCTCAAAAACTGCCATTTTTGCACATGTAGCTCCGTATTTCCAAAACGGCTGGACCTGTCTTTGCCAAAAATTAATCACCACTTTTCCCTATCATTACGAATTGAATAAACTTCAAATGTGGCTTGCCAAATGGAAGATTTGCATAAATGAAACCAAATCAGCTCATATCACATTTACCCTGAGAGAAGGTACGTGTCCTCCAATTTATATAAATAACGTCCAGATTCCGAAGCAGAACATAGTGAAATACCTTGGTCTCCATTTAGACAGCAGACTTACTTGGAAAAGCCACATAAAAACAAAAAAGCAGCAAATAATGATGAAAATGAAAGAATTTAATTGGTTACTGCGTAAAAAGTCTAAGCTCTCTGTTGAAAATAAGTTGCTGCTATATAAATCAATCATTAAACCAACCTGGACCTACGGAATTGAACTCTGGGGATGTGCTTACAAATCAAATATAGCTATAATGCAGAGAACTCAGTCAAAAATTTTACGTACAATACTTAATTCTCCGTGGCATGTGACAAACGAAACCATTCACAGCGACCTCAACATGAAAACGATGCAATTAACCTTCATAGTAGAGGTAATGGAAAAATACAAACGTAAATTGGAATCACATTCAAACCCATCAATAAGCGACATTACCCTGGTTGCTGAATAAAACAGAGTTTAAAAAAAAATTACGAATTGAATGTTTTTTTGATCATTCATATCGGATGCTTTGTTCTTTCAAAAACTCAATTTCGATTTTCTGCATTCTAATCATATCTCCGAAACAGCTGGACCAACTTTCGCCAAAAACTAATCAGCACGTCTCTTTATCAATAAGAATTGATTGTTTTTTGAGCAATTTAAATCGGTTGTTCACATATACACACACATAAGTTTTTTCTGAGGTATGCCAAAATGTTCAGAAACCTCTAAAACGTAAAGATATGCAAAATTTTCAATTGTGATTTTTGGACGATTACACTAACCTGCCTTACGGGAAGTTAATAAATAACTACATACTCATCAACATTAAAATTTTAGTACAAATCGAGATTCCTCCCCCAAATTTGCCGTTATCATATCATCTTGGTCGTTGTCGTGTGTTACTAGTATTTCGTAGTAAGACTTTTCCTCCCTTATATCTGACCCGACGGAGTCGCTCCTATGAACGTATGAACGTATGAACCCCTGAAAGCGCGCGGCTAATGAAATAACATCATAAATATTACATGACTAATCTAGCCACTGGCTCTATTCTATTAATAACGGTTGATCGCGAAATGCCATAATCGAGTTCGGGCTCACTAATAAATCACAAGTGTGGCTTTAGCGGTATAATTAAATTTTCTTATTACCTAACAGATACAAAAGTAATAATAATCGTATCGATGGGTATACTCTGTCAGTATTTGGGATATACCGTAGGCCCGTTTCAAATATTATTTATCGGTATGCAGGAGACACTGATGTTAGAGAAAGCAGTGTTTATGGTTTAAACTTGATGATTCTTCATGTAACTAGAATTGATCATTAAATGTGTATTTTGCAGAAAATATTTAAAAATTTTGATAATCTATCATTGAGTTCAGATTAGGCTTGCAACGAATAGTATATTAGACAAAATGCCGAATACCAAGTTGTGACATATTTAGACTATATTTAACAGTATTTATTGATTTTACATTAATGTACAGCAATGCCTATGAAAGTCGATTTTCCTTCGAAATTATATTTAAGATCATGATCTTAAGCGGAAATTTGATACCATACTGCTTTATACTAAGCTGGCCGAGTTTAGGATCGAACCAGGAGATAGAACAACTGCGTGTACATAATCGATAAGAAGTGACATTAAGGGGCACACCTAGTGTGAATTTTTCAAAAAATTGAATTCTCAATTTTTCTATATTTCGATAGGTTAATAATAATAATAAATGGTGGTCTGCCCGAAGGCAGGTCCATGGTGTGAGAGCCACCACAACAAATGATTTCCTTGCCCTTTATCCCCCCCCCCTTTATTTCACGTATTTTCCTTTCCAAACGTTTGTTTCCATGCTTCTTGATCGTGTGCTTCGGCTTTCAGTTCCCTGTATTTTCTCTTCTCGCGTAAGTCGTCAATCGTCTGCATTCTTCTTCTTCCCATTCCTTTTGTTCCTTCTATTTTACCCTCGACGACGTCGTGTAGGAGGCACTCTTTTTGCAAAAATGGTCCGATCCAGTTTCCTTTCCTTCTGAGAATTGTGCTCAGTAGAATCCTTTCTTCGCCCACTCTTCTCAGTACTTCTTCATTTGTTACTTTGTCTGTCCACTTTATCTTTTCCATTCGCCTCCAGCACCACATTTCAAAACTTTCGAGGTAGTTCTTATCGGCCTTTCTCAGAGTCCATGTCTCCGATCCGTACAGAGCTATGCTCCAGACGTAGCACTTTATTAGTCTCTTCCGTAAGTCAAGACTCAGTTTGCTCGTCAGTAGCGTTCTCTTCTTTGTGAATGCCGCCTTGGCGCTTGCGATCCTTGTCCTGATCTCTTTCGTGCAGTATCCGTCTCTGGTTAGTATGCTTTCGATAGGTTAACCTTCAAAAATAACATACCGAAATTTTAATTCGATATCTTAAATAGTTTTTGAGTTACAGCCATTTAAAGAGTATATATAATACATAGTATAACGATCATTTTATCTTTAAACGCGTTTTTCTCGAAACAGAATTTTCCGAATTTGTTGCAGCAATTACTCAAAAACAAATGATCCTATCACTATCAATTTTTGTCCAAAAACGGCCAAAATTTTGGGTAAAATTGGACTTTTTTTAAAACGCCATTTTGTCAATATTTGATTTTTTTTATTGTAGGTCATTTTACAGACAATATTATCTAGTTTAATGAGATTTTTTTTTAGATTTCAGCCACGTAGAAGGCTGGAATCACTGCAGCAGTAAAGGGCCATTTATCTTTCGCGCCGTTGGAGATCGAGGATAACTTAAAATATATTTAACTTTTTCTTCAAAAATGTTACTATGTATTCTTAAAATATGTGTAAATATATTCTTAAAATTTTGAAAAGATTGATGAAGTATTATTTAGGCGGTTACAATAGTTGTGTCCCTTAAGCTATTTAGATAAAATTTTCACAGGACTATAATATTTAAGAAATTCGGTCAGATCAACGCTTGTTAATCATTAAAAACATTAGAAAAATATCATTTCACTTTTCGCAGGTCTATAATGTTTAGAATATTCGTTCAAAACAAAATTGTTCTGAAAATCTAATCAGAAAATATGTGTTTTCGAACAGGATTTGAAAATTTTGAAAAACAGAGTTAAAATTGTTTTGAAAATCTAATCAGAAAACGTGTATTTTCAAACAGAATTTGAAAATATTTTTCAAAAATTAGTCAATTAAAATTCCAATTCCAATCTTCATATCTCGACATATTTTTTAATAATTATAATTCGCATATTCATATATTGTGATATGATGAATTTATTTATTTACACTTACTTGGAAAGTAGTTATGGTTTCAAATGGGTATAATGTTTATCAAAACAACCTGTTTCTAAGTAATTGATGCACTAGTAATTTCTGTAAAATATTAGTGCTTGTTAGTTTTTTTCATTTACAAGTGAATTATTTAGAATGATTTCATATTTCATATACTATATACAAGGCACGCAACAAGTGCATGCAAAATTATAATGCAAAAATTATCCGAGTGGAGCATTTTTATTTGCACGTTATTTGAAATGTGTGTTTGCTGCTTCGTACGCTCTAATTATTTTAATGAGAAATTTTATGAATGGTGTTAATTTTTTAGAAATTTAATTACGGTAAAGTATTACTGTCAATTAAAATATTATTCAGTGCACGAGAAGCAAATGAAAATAATAGTCGTTTTACGGTTATATTAATTCACTTTAAAAATATGTACTGTTTTTGCAACAGGTCGAGAGAGTATTTTGGGATTATTTCAGCTAGCTAGGTAAATCCAACCTAGATTAGAAATGTTTTGCTGTTATATGTAATAAAAAATGTAAAAAGAAAAGCTTAAATGGCTCGAGTATTAGATATTTGGATAATCAAAGTTTCAATTATTTGAATCACACTTCTTGCCCGGATGTCTGTCAATGAGCACATATGTCTGTCAATAAAAATCAAATGTTTATTTAATCATTCAAATCGGTTGATCCGTGCTCACAAAATCGTCGATAAAAATTTTTATCCGCACACACGCACACATAAATACATCCTCTTTTGTAAGGTTTGCCAAAACGTTCAAGAGGTCTTGAAACGTAAAGATATGCAAAAATTTTAATTTTCGATTTTTTTGAGATTAGTATAACTTATCTTGATGGAAGTTAAAAATATAGAAGTCAGAAAACTATTTCTTCAGTAGATACTTTGGTAATCAAAGTTTTTATTTAAAAAGTTGCGTTCAGTAATTTTGCAGACTGTAATTGGTCTTTCAACAATTTCTAACATAATGAAATGATAGGATTATTTAAAAAATTGCTTTGTGTTTATAATCATCATATTCAATTAAACAAATCAAATTTATATATTGAGCTTATTATTTTGTGCGAAGAAAAGTTGAAATTTGTCATTTGATGAGAAGAAATATTTGGCTTAAATCAGACACATGAAATTATAAAGTTTAGAATTAACGTATTAACAAAATTCATTGCATTTTAAAATCTGCAGGAGTGCATACGAAGATTTGCTTATAAAAAATACTCTGAAGTTCAAATGTGAAAATAATTATTTAAATTGTGTACAAATACATGAATATGATAAAATCATAGCGAACCAACAGAAGATTCAATTAAAAATAAAAATACTAAGTAGAGAAATAAATTGTTTTTTTTCTTAAAATGAAATAATATAAGATGGTTTTAAAACCAATTTCTCGAAAAAAATTACTTTTTCAAATGTTTCATACATTGCCATAATGAAACTTTGAAAGATGTTTTTAATATATGTTGTTTTATACGAATATTATGAAAGAAACCAAAATAATCAAATTTCCCAAAAATAGACAAAAAAAATCAAAAAGCTCATTAATGTAATTCATATAATATTGTTCACTCTCTAAAAATTTTTGGCAATTTCTTATTTAGATTTTTGCAATAATTCAATTTCTATGATCTTTAAGTAAATGCAAATATTTAAAAACAATAAGTATTAGCTGAGTTTATTATTTATTTTCAACGTTTCGGAACTAGATGTGTTCCATAACTTGGTATATCTGATCAAAAAAAATACTCATAGATTTAGTCAAGATAAATATCGTAAATGTATGTTAAGTTAAAAAGTTAATAAGTTAAAAAAATTAAAGTAAAGTGAAGTTACAAGTTGATAAAAAAATAGCGAAATATATGTATGCATGTAAATAATTTTTATTCCCTATTTTATTACATAATAAATTACATTATTAGTCAGTGCTCTCTTATTAACTTCCCGAAGGAGAAGTTTATGTTTTCATCAAAAAACCCGATTCGCTAATTTTATGTTTTCTCGACGTTTCAAGCCATTCTGAATCGAATGAGACCAAATTTGGAAAAAGTATGTGTGTGTGTGTGTGTGTGTGTGTGTGTGTGTGTGTGTGTGTGTGTGTGTGTGTATGTGAACAGATTTTTTGCCGTAAATCGACGTTTTCTCGAAAACGGCTGGACCGATTTCAAAAATTTAAAAGCCATTCGATGTATCTCGACGAGAACTATTGTTTGTCAGTTTTGTGCGACGATCGGCCAAGCCGTTTCTTTATAAATGGCAGAAAAGTGAAAAATTTTTCGTCTACGTTTTAGCCCGCAATTCTGAATCGATTTTGAAAATTCAAAAACCGTTCGAAAGATATTGGTTGGGAATCGTGCTGATTAGTTTTTGGTAGAGATCGGCCGGGCCGTTTTCTTGTAATAAAGTTTTTAAAAAAAAAATTTCGACGATTTTTATGATTATTTTTTTGACGATAGATACCATAGTCTTCTAGATCATACTAAAATATTACGGCCCTACGACAACTGGTTCAGCTTTAAAAATTCGTCAAAGTTTGCAAAAATCAGTATGGTCTTTTTGGCATTTGTCAAAATTAGACTTTTGATCGACGTTTTCTCAAAAACGCCTGAACCGATTTTAGAAATTTAAAAGCCATTTGATGTATTTCGGTGAGGACTATCGTTTGTCAGTTTTGTGCAACGATCTGCCAAGCCGTTTCTTTGTAATTTGAAAAAAACTTTTCGTCCACATTTAAGCTCATCCTACCGAACGATTTTAAAAAATCAAAAACTGTTCGAAAGATATTAGTTGGGAATGATACTGATTAATTTTAGGTGAAATCTACCGAGCCGTTTTATTGTAATTGACTGTTGAAAAAAAGTGTTAAATTTTCGTCGACAATTAAGCTCATCCTACCGAACCGATTTTAAAAAATCAAAAACTGTTCGAAAGATATTAGTTGGGAATGATACTGATTAATTTTAGGTGAAAATCTACCGAGCCGTTTTCTTGTAATTAACTGTTGAAAAAAAGTGTTAAATTTTCGTCGACAATTAAGCTCATCCTACCGAACCGATTTTGAAAAATCAAAAACTGTTCGAAAGATATTAGTTGGGAATGATACTGATTAATTTTAGGTGAAAATCTACCGAGCCGTTTTCTTGTAATTAACTGTTGAAAAAAAGTGTTAAATTTTCGTCGACTATTAAGCTCATCCTACCGAACCGATTTTGAAAAATCAAAAACTGTTCGAAAGATATTAGTTGGGAATGATACTGATTAATTTAAGGTGAAAATCTACCGAGCCGTTTTCTTGTAATTAACTGTTGAAAAAAAGTGTTAAATTTTCGTCGACATTTAAGCTCATCCTACCGAACCGATTTTGAAAAATCAAAAACTGTTCGAAAGATATTAGTTGGGAATGATACTGATTAATTTTAGGTGAAAATCTACCGAGCCGTTTTCTCGTAATTAACTGTTGAAAAAAAGTGTTAAATTTTCGTCGACATTTAAGCTCATCCTACCGAACCGATTTTAAAAAATCAAAAACTGTTAGAAAGATATTACTTGGGAATGATACTGATTAATTTTAGGTGAAAATCTACCGAGCCGTTTTCTTGTAATTAACTGTTGAAAAAAAAAATTTAAGCCGATTTTCATGGAAATTTTTTTGGCGATATACATCATGGTCTTATAGAACTTACTGTAATATTACGGCCTAACGACAAGTAGTTTAATTTTAAAAATTCCAAAAAAAGTCAAAGTTTGCTAAAATTATTATCGTTTTTTTTTAAAGTAGGATTAATGAAGTATATTAATTACACTTTTTTTTTGATTAAGTCGATTATTTACACATTTCGGGAAGTTCATGTAACTTGCCTCAAGGCTAAATACCAAACCAACTAGTTATATGAAAGACTCAACATATCGAAGTCAAGCGAAATTACGCCCTTTTGATTATGGTATATTAGAAATTATTTACATATATATATATATATATATATATATATATATAAGTATGTGTGTGTATATATAAATATATACAAGTCGTATAAGTACCCTTATACATTTTGTATCTTTCCAAACTTGCAATATATATATTTTATATCAAAACTTCTGCACTCAGATGTCCGTATCATGGCATTGCAGCGTGTAGTAAAAATAATGCTCGGATTTCTAGAACAATAAATAACAGGCATTTAGGTAGAAAAACGTATACGCACACACGGATTCCTTCCCATTTTAAGGGTGAGAAATGCGTGAGTTCAATCAAAAACTTGAAAGCTTGGCCACGTGGCACTATCGAAAGTATCTACTAGTGGTTAGTACAACTACCTACCACCCGCAACACACCATTCATCGTTATAGTGGAGAGGAATGGATAGATATTCGATTATGTCGACGATTAAGAAGAAATTATATCACTCAACTATAATCATTTTGATATTAATATTATGTGGATTAAAGGACACAATGGTACGGAAGGTAATAAAACGGTGGATAAATTCGTTAAAATAGCAACAAAACAAGGAGAAAATATGGACTATGTGTAGTGTGAAAAGATTTGTGGAAAAATTTAAGTAAAAGAAATGTAGAAGAGGAATGGCAAAAAGTTTGGGATGACATAGTAAGGGGCAAAACATATAAGACAACAAAGAAAAAATTAGAAAAAAAAACATGGTTTCAAAACCTTAAAAATGAAGATAGAAAATTTGTAACTATGTTATGTAGAATGAAATTAAAACATGGTAATTTTCCAAAGCCATTCAAATAAATATTATTAAATTAGTATTAAATCTTCAGCTATCTGTGAATGTGGAGAAGAAGCCGGAACTATAGAACATATTATAATAAAATGTAACAGATTTATTAAACAACAAGAAGAATTGCTGGACAAATATTATGACGACAAAAGTATAACAAAACCAATTGCATGGAATTATAAAATATTATACGAATTTATAATAAAATCTAAAATTGCTATATAATTTTAATTTAGTGATAAAATGTTATGTATTTATCTCGAATGTACTTGTATTATATGACCAACTGTGGTATAACAATGTCAATTAATTTTTTTTTTTTTTTTGAAAAAAAACTATAATCTTTTAAATACTTTTTGCAACAATTTTTTCATAAAAACATTAGAGGTGCGTAAGTATGCCCCAATTTTGCTGATCCACCAATACTTCAATTTGTATAACAGAAAATATCAAAAGACTTAAGTACAAGGGAAAACTTGTGAATTATCCGAATCAACCCGTGAAAGACTTGTTTTCTTCAAATATAAAGATGACTCAAAAGAACAACTTTAGATTCAGAATTGTTAACATGTATAATTAAGATTTTTAAAGTATAACTGCTTTAGACGCTACGAAAGACTAACTCAGCGAAAATGCAACGGAAATGCGTTACGCCACAAATACTGAATTGTTTTTGGACATCGATGGGATCATTTGAAATAAGTTGATGTGATTGGTCGAGATCGTCTTGTCACGTGTATGTAGATATCTATTCTCGCAATTAATTTCAAAATGTTGGTATAATGGTAGACATTAATAAATGTTTATATTACAATTATTACTATATTACCAGTAAACGATATTTTAAAATCAATAATATAAAAAAAATCACAATAATATTGCAAACATAGTTCTACAATAATGAACATTAACGGTTAGCCACCCTTAGTTTTTAATTTTTTTAACCAAATTTACATACAGCTCTACATTTTCATCTTCCTATACAAACCCCTATTTTGTACTAGTAATTTTGGTAAGCAAATCAATTTTCATCAGGCATTCAGTAGTTGAATATTTTTCACTGAAAATCGATTAGGATTTTTTCGAGCTTATAGAAAAGCTTAAATTTTACTTTAAAATTTTTTTTATTAAGTTTTATTTATCCTTATAACTGTTTGAATTTTGTAAACCATTTTACTTATTATTATTTTTTCATAATGTGAAATTCAAAAATACATACAACTCTAGATTTTTGCCCTCTTACCCATATTTTGTAATATGCTCGATAACTGATTGATCATAAATACTTCTCAGCAGCAATTTTATCATTAAACATAGATCAATAGTTGTTTCAACAAAAATTGCAATTACAATCAACTTATTAATTTATATAGGATAGGACGGGACACAAAGATCCAAATTGACTTCAAGCAATTATATTGTGTAAACCAAAACAATTACATCACAACAAATAACACATATCAAACAAACAATTAGCTGAATATGTTCATGAAAAATTCCAAGTAATTCATCATTCTAGAAATGTTTTTTTGCTGTTTTTCAAAAATGTGTAACCTGGTCTTTTTTACCCCATATGTGGGGTAAAGTTGGTCCGTTTTACCCTACCCAGGTATAAGCTTTTATAGAGGTTATATAAAAAAACTGTTGAATCTAACTTAAAATTAACAATATATCTTATGAAAAAATTAAATAAAGTATACTTTTTTATTTTATTTTTTATTTATTTTATTAACAATTAGCAATCAGAATAAATAAATTCGATGAGCTAATGTGTGACGTCAATACAAAAAAATAAAAATAAAATAAAGTAATTAAATTACAAACAATGATATAGATACAAATTAATTAAAACAAAAGTTTTAAGTATAAAAATTAAATTAAAACAAAAGTTATAAATGAATACAAAAAATATAATTATAAGCAAATAAAGAAAATACCTCCATTGAGTAACTATCCTAAGTGCAATAACGTATACCTAAAAATTATATTAATGTCTCGTAAACTAAACAACAGTGCTCACAATCAATACAAATAATAACGAAAGGAAATACTTTTGTTATTCATTTTTAAACAATGTTGTTTTTATTACGATAGCAATGTTGTAAGAATCAAGATAATGACTTGTTATACATCTTTTGCCCTCTACTTTCAAATATTGTTGTTAAAAAATTCTTAAATTTACTGATTAAGATTTACTGGTGAGATAGAGGTGGTGGTTCTTTTTACCCGCGGACCTTTAAACGCCGCTATACAAAAATGACTTTAAAACTTATGTCAAGAACAAGAAAATAAAACATCGAAAATTGGGCGTCAAATCAAAGCTTTGAGTTTCACATCGAAATGTTTCCCCTGCGCGTAGACGATCTTTGGAAATGTACACACATTGACACATTTGTACAGGTACGTATATATACAAATATACAAATATATATATATATATATATATATATATATATATATGTATGTATGTGTGTGTATATTACATGTGTGAGTTTGAGCGTGTGTCAGGGATTTAGGCATGATTATGCATCATGCAACTCTGGAAATGAAGGGGACTTAACATGAAAGCATGCAATACGAGTTAAAGGGCGAGGGACTATTTATATGTCGCGTGGCCTATACATTTATGAGAATAAAGGACCCTTAGGCCTAAACAGAGCCACCCTCACAGCAAAATACACATTTACATTCGAGAGCTTTTAATTAAAACAAAATAAATTCAGTTACTCATTCTATGTCCGAAATCTATTTATTACAACCTGCTATAGTAGATGGACTTGGGTAAAATAAATTTTTAGTTTGTTATTTAGGATCTTGTGTCTGATGAGACTAATTTAGACTGTATTTATTTTATTCGGGCATTGCAGCTTATTATCAACTATAGATGCTTACCTTTATTTGTTTGGAATGCTTTAGTACCAGTGTATCGAAAATTCTGAAAAAAATTAAAAGAATATTTGAATAAAGTTGAATAGTATAATTAAAAATAAAAAAAATTGGTTACTAAATAAGTTAATGTTGTCATAAAATATTATGAAATAATTCACATTTAGATTAATGTATATTAATTATTGAATTATTATCAAAAACATAATTTTCAAAAAATAAGTTTAATAATAATTTTCAAAAAATAAGTTGTTCTAGTGAAAGATATTTTTGACAAAGCATAAACTACTTTTGACAAAGGCCTGAGATAATATTTATTATTATTGATTACGGCTTGCTTATAAATAAATGAATTAATTAATTAAATAAATAAATAAAGCTATTGCTATTGATAAATAGCAATTTATTGTCAATATTTTTCTTAATTTTTATTTGGTAATCTAAATATAAATAAACTTTGGAAGAATAAAGAATTAGTGTTTTGCCATGCATTTTCAGGTCATGTATTTAGTTTTTTTTATAAAACATCTATGCATTGTTAAAGTTCTAATCCAATGTAAAATTTGGTAATATTTGTGAAAAAATCTAAGCCTTTAGATTAAAAACAACTGTGAAACAAATATGAAAATGTATACTATTTTTACTCGGACAGAATTTGTTTTAAAAGATTAATTGTTAATTTTAAGTTAAATTGAACTTTTTTATATAATCTCTATAAAATCTTAAACGTGAGTGGGGTCAAAAGATCTAACTGAGCATTTACACTGGCAAAGCTGTAAACAATATAGAAGGGTAGTAAATTTAAAAGTAAATTAAGTTTAAAAAAGCAATTTTACAGGAAATGAATATTTTTGATCAATACCAGATCAAGGTTATATACAGTGTGATCTCTAAAAAATGTACCCATAAAAATTATATTTTGCTTTAATATACTAGTAAAAATTCCTTCAATATTAAAAATGAGACCTTGCACCTTTTATTGTCCCTTGGCCGTTACATTTTACCCCGCCTATGGGGTAAAAAGGACCAGTTGAAAATTTTTTGAAAAACAGCAAAAAAGCACATTTTTACAATGATAAATTAGCTGGGAGTTTTACTGAGCATAGTCAGATGGTTGTTTGTTTGATATGTGTTGTAATATGATTTGTTTGGTTTTCACAATATAATTACTCAAATTTTAATTAGACCTTTGTGCTCCGCCCTACCCTATTAAACATTTTTATTTAAGTAAATGCTAAATATATAGTTTTACAATTATTTTGCAATTATACTTATTTAAAAACAATGCTATTATATGGTTAATTTTGAAATTATTTTTATAATTTATGTTTTTTCATATTCGCTTATAAATGAATAAATATATTAAATAATAAATGTTGATAATTTACTATAAAATAACGCCATAAACTTTAATTCTAACTAAAAAATTAATTATGAATTTCAAATAACTGATATTAAAAATCACAAAAGTGAAGCATTGTATTATAATTATATATCTCTTTTATTTGGGTTGTTTTTACTAAATTTCTTGCTTTTTATTTTTACTACTTTTTTATTAGTATCTAATAAGTAGAAAAAAATAAAATGAAAATAAACATAATAACTAATACAGAGCATATATATCCTCTTTATATATTTTTATATTGGTCTATTAATTCAAATAAATGCGTATTGTTAATTTCAAAAATAAAAAACTAGTGCATTGTGCATTTATCCAAATTGTTGGAACTTACCGCGCCGAAAATTAAATTTTTTAAAAAATATTCAATTATCAAAACCTTGAAAAAATTAAGTTTTTGAGAATTTTAAAATTTTTGAAAATAATGGCATTGAAAAGTTGAAACACACACACACATATACACACATGCATTTTTTCAAAGGTATACCAAAATGTTCAGAAACTTTTGAAATATATAAAAAAATTCATTTTCGATTTTTTTGCGATTACTATAACTTACCATATAGAAATTTAACAAATAAACTTGAAAAATTAAAATGAACAGTCAAAAATCAATGTTGATGAATAGAATCAATTAAATAAAAAAAATTCAAAAATTTAAAAAATAATCAAAGTTTTATTATTAGTATCAGCCTAAAGAACATTTCCTATATCCCGATTCAGTCCTGCCGGCTCATATATTTACGGTTTTGTCTTTCCCCAAAGGCGATTGCCGCCGAAAATAGTAGTTTGAAATGTGCACACGAAATTGTGTTGTCAGGCATTGTATTTATGCATTGGTGGACTGAGGGGTTTATTTCATGTCTATTACATATATTGCTGACGTATTACATTTATAGCTCTTTGACAATATCGGAGAACCAGCTTCAAAGGATTTGAGAATTTGAACATGTTCCATTTACTGAACAAGGATAATTGCATACAAGCACCATATACGACTGCAGATAGGTCTAGAAGTGATGAATGATCTTAGACTTTAGGAGTCACATTTATTCAAATATTCAAATCGTTTTGTAATACTTAAATCGTTGAAGCATTAAGTGCAATTTTACAAGAATTGAAAGCAGAAATATATAGGGGTTTTGAAGAATCGAACATAATTGTTTTTTTTTGCATATCTTTACGTTTCAGAGGTTTCTGAACATTTTGGCATACCTCAGAAAAAATCGATATGTATGTATGTAGTATGTATGTATGTATGGATACACTTTTTCGTCGACGTTTTCGGGAGGATCTCAATAACAATGATATGTGAAAAAAATTAAAATATGTGGATTGAACTAAGCTAAAGAATGATCGAAAATATGTTAAGATCTTAGCAAAATTCAGACCTAAAATGCTAAATATTATTTTCTCAATCAGGTGAATGATTTTTGCTTCCAAATTTTATTACATTTACTTTTTAAGTAAAACGTCTTTAGGCGCGACTAGGGTGTAA
This sequence comes from Ctenocephalides felis, assembly GCF_003426905.1. NCBI lineage: Eukaryota > Metazoa > Arthropoda > Insecta > Siphonaptera > Pulicidae > Ctenocephalides > Ctenocephalides felis. Next base: position 34,906,481 of record NW_020538040.1, on the reverse strand, counting down.
ATCCGTACAAATGCAACGGAAGTGCGTTACGGCAGATAAGATAAGATAAGAGTCGAGTGCCAATGATTTGTCATTCGCTCTCGATGATATCATTTCTATACGGGTCGATTGTGATTAGTCGTCGCGTATGTGATCTGTCGTTGTATGCGTACCGGCATCAACGTTGTATGCGTAACGATATCAACAAGGAATTCGGCATAACTAAATAAACATTTTAAAGTTACATCGTAGTACAAATCTTGATTTAATGAAAAATGCCTGAATCAGAAGAATATTTTACCCTACCCCAGTAAATAATTATAATAAAAATAATAAAACAAATGTAGCAATTGAGCCGTGTATGAAACGAAAGTTTATTGAAATAATTTCTATATTATTCGTAGTTTCTATAAATTTTTGAAGTTATTGAAATAGAAAATATTTTTTAGGCAAAACAGATATTACAGCTGTTCAAAAAATGAGATATCGCCAGCGAAATAGTAAAAAAATACCATCAGTCAATAAATTTATGTTAATTTCAATTACATGAAGTTCTTCAAACATTCTAGGCGTTGTTTAACATAATCGTGTAAACAAATATTATAAAAGTTATTAATCTGCAATTACTTCATTTCTCCAATGAAGGTTCATTTCTAAATGCTAATTACAATGACAAACCGATCATGTCATATTTGAAGTATGACTTCAATTACATTTTTGTTTTAAAATATTATACATATTTTTAATGCTATTATAAATATATAATGTTCAATTTATCATTATATAAATATGTACTTATAATAGTTGACACTAATAAATGTGTGCATCACGAGTGTTACCATATTACTAATAAACATTATTCAAAATTGTTATATTTATTTCTACTTAAATGCATCTTGTACATTATACATTACTGTAACTTTATCCAATGATTTGAAAATTTCAAATTCACTTGAATAATCATTCTATTAAAAAATTTTCTGCCACTTCACTTTATTAAACCATTATTTTACGACACTTTTTGTATCGCAAAATAATTATTTGTATTGAAAATAGATTATACGTAGAAAAGACAAATATAAGTAATGGAAAACTACTATTATTACAATATAAAAAACCTTTCTAATAAAATAATACATCTAAAAAATCGATAGAACAACTCTAGAAAATATTTTTATTTCTTCAAGTTATATTTCTTTGCAAGAACAAATATAAACAAGTTCTGTTTTGATGATTTTGATTGAGATTAATAGTTTCACTTGAATAAAATTTAATACATAAGTTACTTATTTATAATTTAAACGATTTTAAGTTAGAGAAACAATAATATTAGTAAATATTTTTTTAAAAAATTAATGATTAGCATATGCTAATCTTCAAAAAATCCACATATTCATTTTGTTAATATCTGCTTCAATTTCCAAAGCCCTTCATTACGCAATGATTTTCTTGAGGATTTTAGTGAAATCAAATACTTGTATCTATTTTCTGATTTCCCTTGGTGACATTTTCAATCACATATACCAATCATATAAAATATATATGTTCGTATCCAATCACTTTATATGCACATATTATTCGGAAAGGTCATTGCTTTTACCAACTCCAAAAGTTACCATTGGGATATTAGACAGGTTGTAGACTTGCCCTTTGAAATTGCAAATCTGGATTAAAAATTTAAGTCTTGAATAAAGTAGTAAGTGTTTGAGAAGTTTAAAATCATTTATTTCAGGATATACTAATGTGGATAATAAATATTTTAATATTAATGTACACGTTAATTGAAAATTTTATTTTGAGAACAGATATATCGTATTGATAGCGATAGGATATTTTTGCAACATAAATTCAAAATTAATGTTATAGATAAATTCAAAAAAATGTCAAGTTAACAACACATTTACTAAAGTGATTCTCAAACATTTTTATTTGAATTACAATATGTCTGTTTCATGAAGGCATTGAGTAATTGTTTTGTTAGTTTGTTTTACAGATGGCTTTCCACATTGTCTTTGTAGTTGTGATTATATTTCTACATTACATTTGACTAAATTTTTTCGCAGTAATGTCTCAAATAGGGCTCGCCCGTAGGTAAGCGGTTGAGAGCGACGGGACCTGAATCAGAGGTCCCGGGTTCGATACCCACTTCGAGCAGCCTGTTGTCAGGCAACAGTGACAACGATTTTCACTTGGAAATATAGATAGTAATATGTTTGAAAGTGAAAATAGCCCTTGCCCGGCATTGCTGCACCAATAAAAAAATGTCAGCCCTATTAGATTAATTCTAATAACAAAATCATCAAATATGGATGGATTAACCATTGGGTTACCATCTAAAAAATGCGAAGTAAGGAGAAGTTTCAGCCCAATAGCTCATAGGACGTAAGGTTCTGATTGCTGTTAAAAAAAAACACTATATATTTTATTTGTATTAATTATAGTATACATTGATTTATGAGAAAAATTACTACAATTTTCTTAAAAAATGACTGACTTGTTTTTTGTTTGATGTTACTACTTGCCCCGGTAGATGTTACAACTAGCCCCAAACACGCGGATAAGTTGCAATAATGCTCATTTTCTGCAAAATTATTCGCAAAATAATGAACAATAGTTATGAAATTATTTTTAGTTGGCTCGGTAGAGGAATAGATAGTTACAGCATATACCCATCTTTATTTTGCAGAAATATAATCAGTCGATCTCAAGATATATTAATTTAAAAAAAATTGTTACAACAAGCCTCTACCTCTCCTACATCATAAATTGAAATATATGTATTGAATCTAAAAAAATACAGAAAATAGTTTCATTATTCTTAATACAGTCAGCATTCAATAAATGTGCACTATATGTTAACATGCCGCAGTTTTAATAAAAATGTTTACATATTTTAGTAACTAATATTATAATTATATTATGTTTCATTGATAACGGACTATCTATTTTTAATACAATATATTCGGTAATGCCGATTTTCCATTAGCATGCTTCAAATTGTTTATGAAATTTAATAAACTATATTATATATATAGACGATTAAATAATATTATGTGTAAATATACATAGATTTATGTACATATAATGTTTCGTCAGACTGCGATGGATTATCGAGTACGCGGAAAAGCTTTTAGATTTGCGTTGAATCATTTTTGCCTTCCTCCTGATTCATTAGGATATTTCATTCATGGGTTTGATGCGTAAACGGACCCCGAATCAGCTAATAATAAATTTACGCCGTCCAGTTAAAGAATGTTTACGGGTACGAAATACACATTTGGAATACATTTATACAAATAAACAAATATTGGACATATCTGCTGCTGAAAATTAAAAACTGATGCTGTATCTCACTGTGCATTAAAGCAACTTATATAAAATTTCTAATATGCAAAAATATTACTAACCCTATTATTCTTGTATAATTATTAAGCTAATTCCTGTGTTATTAACTTTCCGCAGGGTCAGAGAATTCCCAACATTTTGCTATACCTTAGAAAAATTGATATATGTGTGTGTGTATGTATTGTGTGTGTGTGTTTTTTTTTGTATAGCGAAGGAAATGCGTTTACGCATCCCAGACTAGGTCTTTTGCCTCGGTATTTTGGACTCAATACTGCCTACTGCCTAGGTATAATACCGACTAAAACCTCTGCTCATCTCTTGCCTCTGGTCCCCCTGTGTTGTGCGTGTGCGTGTGAATGTGCAGATACATTTTTTTTTTTTTTATTGTACTTAGCAAACTATACACACAGCACATTCAGCTAAGATACAATTTTTGTCGACAATTTCGAGAACACCTATCAACTTATTTGAATAATTTAAAAAACATCCGATTTATATAGATAAGGAAACGTGCTTATTCGTTTTTGGCAAAGACAAGTCAAGCTGTTCCGAAGATACGAATCAAAAAGTTCCAAAATTGATAATTCAATTGTTAAAAGAACACAGCGTCCGATTTGAATTATTCAAAAAACATATAATTTGTATTGACAAAATAAAGAACTGATGAAATTTTTAGAAATGCGTGTTTAGCGGTTTCGAAGATCCAATAAAAAAAGTGAAAGAAATGCCCATCATATTATCAGATATTTTGTAGATACAATAAAAACAAATTTTGTTTACATTTCTATGGTTTCTGTACCAATTTTAGACTGCGACGCGGCGCTCACGCGCTTCGATATTTTGTTTCCACGCGCCTAACGTATTGCGTTTGCTTTGAAAAAAAGCAATAGTCAAACATTTAAACAGTCAAACAATTTTGATGAATAACCCATAGAAAATCATTGAAATTTGTAAAATCTATATCGTAAAAAAGTAACACAGTCATAATACTACTATTAGATATTTAATATTGTGTTTTTTTTTAATTATAAAACTGATGACATTAGACATTGTGCATTAAATCTGAAATTTTTGATATATGAAAAATATTTATAATAAAACATTAAAAAGTGAAATAAATCAAATTCACGGTATTTACGATAGAAACGTATCATGTTTTTTTGGAAATTTATATTAGGGAAAGGCGGGCCACAAAGGTCCACTTTGATTTTGAACAAATATATTGTGAAAACCAAAACAAATTCATCATGGTAGAAATGTGTTTTTTTACTGTTTTTCAAAAATTTGTCACCTGGTCTTTTGTACCCCAAAAGCGGGGTAAAAACAAAATACTTTCGTTATGAATTTTCAAACATTACTGCTTATCTCCCATATTTTTGCCTCTAATTTCAAATACTGTTGTTAAAAATTCTTAACATCACTTGTTTTTTGAGATATCGGTGGTGGACCTTCTTTATGCGCGAGCCTTTCATAGCTCCGCTCTACCCTATTTTTTCAACCCTATATATAAAAAAGAATGATGATTTTAAAACAACAAATAAACAGATTTGAATGATTTTAAAAAGTTGTTGATTTTGTTTGTTTGATGTGATAATTCAATTAGTTTTTAGGACAAGGTTTGTAGTTTTTAAATGAGGAGAAATAAAATAACACTTTATAGGTCATAAAACATTTCAAATTAAATTTAGTTCAAGAAAACCTATTGATCTTGATGCCAATACTCCAATACTTGCGAGATCGATCTATAAAATCGTTGGAAGTGTCTTTTACAAGCAAGGACTGAAACAAATTTTTGTTACATCTACAATAAGAGTCCACTTTAACTAAAATCTACACGCATTGATGAGCAGGCAGGCATATACTTTCTACAAAATAAAGAGAAAAAAATACAATATTGTAATCTGACATTGTTTCCTGTCGCTCTTCTTAGTCAACCAACCGTAAGACATTAGTGCTCGGATAATAGTGAATCATCATCGCTGAGCATTTTAAGAATAAATAAGAAACTGGTCTTAAAAAATATCCCGTAAATTATTTTAGATCGTGCAGGGGACAATTTTATAATTCGAAATACGTCGAGTCTATCCAGTCATGGTTAATATAGAACAGTGATTCCCAAAGTGGTCTACATGGTCCCCCAGGAGTCGATGACAACATTCAGAAGGCTCACATCAGCGAAAAAAAATTTAGGATCCACAAAGTGATAATGGGGGTCCTCGGTAAAGAATCACAATACACCAGCTTAATATCTAATTACTAATATATTGTACTACCAACAATAAATCATCTTATACAATATTTATAAATAGAACTAAAAAGTAAATAAAAATATTGTTTTTCATAGTTGTAGCATAAGTAGGCATTCGATTTGTGGTTGCAATAAGGTTGAGCTTGTACAAACCCAATTCGCTGACAATTAAAAGACTTGGCAATATTCCTTGCGTTTATTTAGACTCTCATGGTATTTCTGGATACTAAAGATAAAAAACGATTTAATAGTTGTAAAATGGTAATCTCCTAACAAAAAAGATGTTGGCTGAAGATCATTAGCCGAGGGATGTTAGTTTAATGGGCCGATTCTACCGTAACATAGACCAATGTTATAGCAAGGCTATGTTACGTAGCAGCTTTCATATAAAATCGTACTAAATACTATCATAATGCAATGTATTTGCTATGCGATCACATGTACACATAAAATGCAACTTTACTCATATCTTATCAAACCAATATCACAAAGATCCAGTTATGACATCATCGTTTTTTGACATTTGCGGATTTTCTAAGTTAAGATTTCTATCTAAAACGACTAACTGCACAGCAACCACATAGGATTTGAGAGGTTTTAGTACCACTTTATGTCATAAACGATACGTAATATATCCTTGCCATAACATTGGTCTCTTTTAAGGCAAAAATGGCCCTTAAACCATACAAAATTGTTGCCAAATGTTGATAATTGAACATTTACTTTTCGTTACTTTATTTTTTTAATATTATTTTTAATTCAATTAATAATTGTATACAAAAACATGTATTTTTACTTTAAATATATAATAATAAACTTTAGTACAGTACAAATTTATAAAAAAAAAACGATATCGGGTAAATAAGGGAATAATGGCATAGCCCAAGAGGTCCATGATAGAAAAAAGTTTGGGAATAAGTCATAACTTCTAGAAACTTGTTGATCAAAAATTTAGTTACGTGTACCAGATTGAAAATTGAATGGCAAATTTAAAAAAAATTGTATTATTCATATGAAATGTGAAAACAAAACACAAGGATACACTTTGCTTTATTGTCTTTCGAAAATTTTGCTGGAGTAAAAATTGAATTTGAAATACAGACAGATTATGAATAATTTTTGCTGCACGTGTGTAAAATGTGAAAATATGCACTTTGCTCAAAATCTTTCTGTTTAGAACATATATATAGACCAAAAAGCACCAACGATTCTTCACTTTATCTACAGAACGCGCCGTTCGTGTTACACAATAAACTTTGTAATACATAAGATATTTAAATATAATAATATATAGTTTTCGATTGGAATAGAAGATAGTTTCAACATATATTTTTCTATGACCTCTATAAAAGCTTACACCTGGTAGAGTAAGAAGGACCAATTAAACCTTTACCCTGGCAAAGACGTAAACAATAAAAAATAGTAAATAAAATTAAAAAATGCAATTTTACAAGAGATAAATTTAACAAATAATTATTCGAAATCTGCTGATGAATATTTCTGACAAAATACCAGATCAAGATTATTTACAGTGTTATCTCTGTAAAAAAATCTGCTGATGAATATTTCTGACAAAATACCAGATCAAGATTATTTACAGTGTTATCTCTGTAAAAAATGCACCCATAAAACTTATATTTTGCATTGGTTGAATAATTTAGCTATTATTTTGTAAAATAACGTTAAAATTAAAAATAAGACGAATTAGAAATAAGGATCTGTTTGTACCCTGACCGTCCCAATTTACCCCGCCTATGAATAATCATTAAAAAAACACATTTCTACAATAATGAAATATCTGGGAGTTTTACTGAACATAGTCATATAATTGTTTGTTTGATATGTATTATTTGTTGTGAACTTGACTTGGTTTTTACAATATAATTTCTTAAAGTCAAATTGGACCTTCGTACCCTACCCTACCCTTATTCATATCACGGTGTGATTCGTAAGCAGTATTTTATTTTAGATCATTACACACTCTTAACTAGTGTCTCTGCGATTCAGTATCATTAACAAACCTATCCTGTAGCATTTTCGTAACAGTAAAATAAAATTTAAAATAATTGTCTAGTGTAGAGAAAATCTGAAAAATAAAAATAAAGCGACATTAAACAGTAATGAAACCCATGCAATGCCCGCTGAACGAGATGAACGTACCGTGAAATGCTACGAAGGAAATCGCGACAGGAAAGCCCTTACTACAGTATTTCTCAACTTTTACATATCAAAATTACTCAATTCTTGGATTAAAACACGTATTTACCATTGTTTGAGTATTACAATTAATAAATAAGACAATGAAGTTATTATGGTTTTAAGCATTGTTTGTTTAACAGAAAGACATTGCATGAAAATCCTACTTAATGGCCGCAGAAAAGTTACATATGTTAAAACATACAGTAGAAACTTGATTAACCGGACTAATCGTTGTCGATAGGCATTCGGATAACAAAAAATTCGGATTATTGAATGTATAAAGAATAATGTTGTGTATTCATTAAAAATAACAAATACATACATAGATATCAACGAAAATAATGTTTATTAAAAATTTGAAACTTTCTTATGTATGTAAATACATATTTTCTTAGATTACATTACACAAATACTAAATAGCAGCATTAATCATGCAAAAATTCGAATTGTAGCTATGTACATACATATAAATTGGTCGTGATTGGGAGTCCGGATAATCGCGAATCCGTATAACTGAGGTCCGGATAAACGAGTTACTACTGTATTAAAAGGCGATTTCAGTCGATTTGTAGCAGTTTATGTGGAAAACAATATACTAAATTCAATAATAATATATTCTAAATTCGTCAGACAACCCAGAAAACAACACTGTTAAAACAAATTTTTATATGTATAAGATGTCCAAACACAAAGCAATATATTTGGTTAAAACATCATTTTGGCTCTATTGAAAAGTTTAATATAAAAGCATTTACATAAAAAATACTTAATTTTGTTATTTTTATGTCAATGTGTCATTCAAAATATATAGAGTAAAGACCTCTAGATAGCAATTGTACGATTAATTTTATCTAATCTAACTGTATCTAATTTGAATATTCTATATGGGGTCCATTTGCCTCTCTATTAGACTTCACACTTGTTTATATTCAAAAATTGAAAATGTGTTTAAAAAAATGCATAATTGACAATAGAGCAATATCATATTTAGGCTTTGCAACTACAATATTTTGAGTTCAGAAATCTATTATGTGCCACCTGATATCAACCAACATTGATATCAATTTTCATTTCAACATAAAGACCAAAAATATGTTACCATGTGCATAATAATTGTCGTAAAGAAAAACTAAAATTGGACTTTGCAACTATAAGATTTTGAGTTTAGGTGCCGTTTCCACCAACCTGATATCAAGCAGTGTTGATATCAAATTTCACTTGAAAATATATATCAAATATATGTTTTGTACAATTTTTTTTTCATTTGGAGCATTCCTATACAAAGTTAGAATAAATATATTTATATCAAAAATGGAATGAGACAACTATAGAGTTGCCTTCTAATTGGCATTAGAAATAATCACATTTCTGATTGCAAATAAAAAAATAAAAGTCGTCAAGTATATAATGTTTTGTGAAAAGTAAGATAAATAAAAGTATTTGTTATTTTTTGAAAGACGTTTTCATTTGAAATATACATACATACATACATATAGTCAAGTATATGATAAGAGTAGACAAAATAAATTGGATTATTTTAGTTAGATGCCATAAATTAGAGTAAAATTTATTTTTAACTTGTGATTCCATTTTTACTAGCAATAAAAGAAGTATTTAAGTACTTCTGAAAGAATTAGTGTTTCTGCTACAAATCCAATTTGCTAATTTTATTCATTCTTAATCGTGTATGTGTGTATGTTGTCCAAAATGATCAAAAACGGCTGCACAAAATTCAAAAATTAAAAAATTATTTGTTAAAACTCAAAAAAGAATTGTTATTATTTTTATTTGCAAGACGATCGACGATTGAGCTAAAATCCTAAACCGATTTTGTAAATTCTCGAGACGGTTCTTTCATTGATTTTTTAAGACCATTTACATCTAGTTTTTGTATATTATTGCGATTTTTTTCAAAAACAATATTTCAAAGCTGAAGAATGTGCAAATCAAGAATATGATTACAAAACTTCTTTTAATACTAGCAGATTTTATCATAAAGCCATGAATTAGTTTTAGTAAATGGGTATTTGCATAAAACTTTTAGTATATAAACTCATTTGGTGCTCTTTGTTATAATTTAAAATTAATTTGATGGTACCATTAAAATTATAGCTTTTTAAATAGAAACAATAAAACTGTCAACTAATATTTTCAGTAACAATTAATCTAGAATCTAACATTACACATGTTGGAGACAGATATTTTGACAGTTTTTGATGTGTTTTGATAAAATATAAATGTGAAAATAATAGCTCAGTACCGAAAAGCATAAAACATTGAAATTTAATCTTGATAACATTGTTTTTAGATTTAATGAAATCTATTTCGTATGACAAAATAATCACTGTTTTGAAATCTCTAAGAGGTCGAATGTTCCGCTCAAAGCCGCTGAAGAAAAACAGGAAATTCTGTGCGTTGCGTTTTTTTTGCTACTATTGTTGTCGTTCTTCTGTTACTTATGTGTACAGTGATTTAAAACAGTTGCACGTACTTAAGATTTCAACAGGGACGTACTTGGGAATTAAAAATTTGGTAATTCAAAAAAAAATAAAAAAAATTGTTAATTGATGATTACGTTTGGTAGAACTAAACTTAATGTTATGTATCAGCTCAAAATAAAATAATTCAAAAAAAAAATTTAAAGCCAACAGTTGTTTTTTTTTCAAGATCAAATTTTCTTATTTTATGTTTTCTCGACTTTTTGAGCCACCTATGTTTTTTTTTTTTTTTTTATATCGACGGAAATGCATTTACGCATCCCATACTAGGTCTTTTGCCTGGGTATGTCGGACTCAATACCCCCCTGGTATAATACCGACTAAAACCTTTGCTTTGCCCTTGCCTCTGATCCCCACGGATACCGCCGTTAGGCAATACTTCGTGGGGGGAGGATCCAAAGTTATGTATGTATGCGTGTATATATGATTATATGTATGTATGCATAAAGTGTATGTATGTATGTATGTATGTGTATAAGTATGTTAGATCAAACTTGACGTTTTCTCAAAAAATTCTCAAAATATTTAAAGCCATTTGATGAAACTCTATAGGACTCACATTGAATAGCTTTAGGAGATAATCGGCAGAATCGTTTCTTCGGCAAAAATCCAAAATTTTTGGACCAAAATTATCGACTAAATTTTATCGTTTCTACAAAAAAGCCTGAATCATCTACGAAATTTTTTGGAAGAATATCAATTACGAATTCCTGCTGATTAATTTCAGTCAGATCTAGATAGGCCAGGTCATTCTTTGTAAATCATTGTTAAGCACTTAATTTTGGTGATTTCAATATTTTTTACAGAAAAAGGGTTGTGCTGGTATTAATGAAAACACTAAATTATTATAGACCTACAACAAGTGCTTTAATTATAATTATTCATTAATGTTTTGAATGACGGATCGTATCAAAGTGTGAAAAATCTTATTGCCACGTAATTGGTAAACGTTGCTAAATATCAATACCTAGTGTCCCTCAAATCTAAGTTAATTATTTACACAAATCGTGTAATTTATGCTACTTGCCTTAAGGCAAAATGCCTATCACTTCCAGTTTTGCATTATTTTTTTAATCTGATCAGAATGTAGCAATAATTAATGTTATTTACAAAAAAAAATCTAGTAAAAATAGACATATTTCAATGCTAAAACAATGATAAGCTATGGCAACGTGGTGAAAACGTAGATTAGCAACCACTGGTTAAGAATTCGATGCCCACCTTGGCTAGCTTGATATCAAGCAGTAGTAATATTTGAGGTTTACTTGAAACTAAAGATCTTAAATATAATATCAAGAGAAGATAGTCTTTCGTAACTTTGTTGCAATATATATTTACATCACTAATAGAAAGATATCCAATATAATCTCATCACAAAAAATATTAATACATATTAGAAAAATATCTGAAATGATCTCAATAAGTAACACTAAGTTGTCAAAAATCGAATACCAATGAATTTTTTTTTTATTTATATATATATATATATATATATACGAATACTAATACTAATAATTAAATTTCGCGGGTCTGGAGTGTCTGATTGTCAAAAATTTTTTTTTATTGTGTTGGTATACATGCCCCTAAAGTATGATGAAATTTTCAGCTATATTCACTGTTTACTTTGTCTGTGGTAGTCGCTAAGGTTCGACGTGTTTTTCTGAGCTCGGCGATTTTTACAATGGAAGAATTGAAAAGTCAAAGAATTTGTATTAAATTTTGCGTAAAAAATGAAATAAAGTGTTGCAAAGTGCAAAAATTCACCAGATATGGCTCCGTGTGACATTCTCCTATTCCCAAAGTTGAAGAGACCCATGAAAGGACGGCGGTTTTCCTCGATTGAAGAAAATCGCTGAGAGTGCTCAAGGACATATCAAAAAGTGAATATCAAGGGTGCTTCGAAAATTGGAAAAAACGCTGGCATAAGTGTATTATATCTGGGGGGGACTACTTTGAAGGGGACCACATTAATGTAGACGAATAAATAAATATTTTTTTGAAAAAACGAAAATTCCGGGTACTTTTTGAACAGACCTCGTATATACATTATTTTCATATCTCAGACAGACAGAAGTGCCTGGTGTGAGAGATTATGAAAACAGTTTACATAATTTATATATACATTTCATTTGACTATAATATCTATTTCATTAATATGATATCTATTATAATTAAAATATTTTTATATAACTCTTCAGTCTTCTTTGTCTTCAATTTTCTTATAATATTTTTTTATTTTTCTTTTAAATTTATCGTCATCATTGGTCATCTTAACATCGTTTGGCAATTCATTATATATTTTACTGGCGCTTCATATGAATTTCATCCAATTTCAAAATGAATTTTAAAAATCAATTATCTGCGATATTGATTGTACAACAAAATTGTAATAACTCCTTTGTCATGAAAATTTCATTATATGCATGCATATGTGTGTTTATGTATGTACGCATATGTATATATCTATATCGGTTCGGCGTATGTGTGTAACCTTTTAAAAAGGCAAAAAAAAGTTTATCAAAGCAATGACGGCAATTTCTTTTGTGAGAGTGTAGACAAAATTTAAAAATGCGTGTGTCGCATTTTATAATATAGAGTCGTGTGCCTCTGATTTACCCAGCTTTTCTTTGTTCGAGCTTCCTGTGATTTCACGCTACAGCGATTCTTGTGCTACGCTAAACTATACAAAGAATTACACACACACCCGATCACACACACCAGTGAAGTATACGATATATTAGATATATATATATATATATATATATATATATATATATATATATATATATATATATATATGGTGGAACGGGTCATAAAAGTCCGCGAGTAAAGAAGTCTACCTACGGTTATCTCAAAAACAAGTAAAGTTAGGAATTTTTTAACAACACTATTTGAAAGTAAAAGGAAGAAGATTTATAACCCACCATCACCTTGAGGCTTGCAACATTGCTATCGGCAGATAAACGGCAATGTATAAAAATCCATAACAAAAGTATTTCCTTTCGTTGTTAGTTTTTCTGCTCGTGAGCACTGTAGTTTAGTTTACGAGAACTTAATATAATTTTTAAGTATAGGTTATTTAGTTGTTTCATAAGATGTATTTTTATTTTTAAGTTGGATTTAACGGTTTTCTTATTAACTTTAAAAAAATGTGAATGGGATAAAAAGGATGAACTAAAACTAAACCTTTATCTTGGCCAAAGTGTGAACTATTAAAAATTGTGAATAAAGTAATGTAAAAAGTAAATTAAGTTAAAAAATCAGTCTTACAAGAGATAAATAAGTAGTTATTCCAACTCTGCGGACAAATATTTCTGACAAAATACCAGATAAAGATTATATACGGTGTTATCTTTGTAAAAAATGTACTCATAAAATTTATATTTTATATTAATTGAATAATGTAGCTATTATTTTGTAAAATCCATTGAAAATTAAGAATGAGACATTGAACCCGTTTGCCCCTAGCCGTTCCATTTTCCTCCGTTTGGGAGTAAAAAAGACCAGGTGACAATTTTTTTAAAAACAGCTGGAAGTTTTATTGATCATACTCAGATAGTTAATTTGTTGTGTTATACCTGGTTTGGTTTTTAAATTGGACCTTTTAGCCCTATACCCGTCAGCAAATAACTTCATTGAACCCAAGGTTCAGATTGGTTATAAGAAATAAATAAAAAAAAAATTAAAAAAAATAATAAATTGGGCCTTTGTGTCCTGCACTACCCTACCTGTTAACTTCCCGTAAGGTAAGTTATTGTAATCGTCCAAAAATCGAAATTGAAAATTGTTGCACATCTTTACGTTTCAGAGGTTTCTGAACATTTAGGCAATGTCTGAGAAAAAATATGGATGTGTGTGTATGTATATGTGTGTGGATAAAGATTTTCGTCGACGATTTCGGGAACAACCGATTTGAATGATTCAAAAAACAATCGATTCTTATTAATAGGGAAATGTACTGATTAGATTTTGACAAAAGTTGTTCCAGCCGTTCTGGAGATACTGAGCTAAATGTGCAAAAATGACAGTTTTTGAGAGAACTATGCAACTGATATCAATGATTTAAAAAGCTTGCTGCTTGTATTGACGAAACGATTGCTTTTGTGATTTTTTTTTATTTAATTTTTGTTTATATTTCTAAAAAACATAAAATAATTTGGATTTTAATTCTAATTCTAGCTAAAGTTGTAAACATCACTTATATACAATATTAACTTTGCAATTCAGTTTATATAATTCTTACAAATATTAGACAATATCCTTCATTGTAAATACAAATAATTAAGTTTGATAAACGTCGTCGTCCAATTTATATGCACATATTATATTTTATCTATAAAATAAGAATAAAAAAAGTAACAATATTTATAATAATCTCTTTGAAAACGTTTAACATTTCTCGAATATTCATCAATGTACGGGAAGTTCCTGCAATTGGCCTTAAAACACGATCCCATACACCACTAGTTTTATTAATTAATTTAATTTATAAAAGCACTCTTTATAGCACATGTATTTGTATATATATATGATTATAGTAATAATCATTAATGAATGTTTGCATAATTTTAATCAGATATAACTGGCATTAAAATGTATCATGTTTTATATTTATACAATTTAACTATTACCATTAGTTACTATTAGAATAATTTTCATATTATATTCAAAAGCTTATATCTAAAAAAAAACTCAAATTTGTAATATATTATCATCAGTGTTCTCGTGACATATTATATCCCTTTAAATAAACAATTATATTTGAATCAAGATCAAAATTACTATTGTTATAGCAATGATATAAATAAATAGTTATATACTCGTTTTATGAGCGAATGAAAGCGGATCGCGAAAAGAATATATGAAGAATTTTGCATTTCATAAAGCCAGCTCTTTACAATCGTAAAAATAAACTACGAAAAAACATAATAGATTTCCATACAAATGCAGTTTACTCAGCTCCGTAGTGTAATATATTTCTTTAGATATGAAATGCAGAGAGGCATAAATCTATAATCTGATTGTCTGCTGCATAAATGTATGTAAATATAATATATATATATATATATATATATATATATATATACATGTATCCTTTATAATTTGATCCCTCTTTATATGCACCCTCGGGTGCTTCTGGATTTCGGCGTGCATCCCTTATTGTTTTGTATAACTTTTCTACTCCTGTTTCCTTCCTATCTTTTAGGCAAGTGATAAATCCTAGAGCAGCCGAAGTCACCCTGTGATTTTCACGGGCTGTAAAAGCTAAACTAATGCACATTGACAACGAAAGCCGACTCAAATCCTAAAATCCGTTTATACACGACAGTGAAAATGATAATATTGCATTCAATCAAAAACAAACTAAGTGCCTCTCAAGTGGGGGTTGAAGGAGATCAGTTCGGTTTTATTAAAGTCACGAGTTTTGAAAAAAACATTACAAAAATTGGTGAAGTATAGTTAGGACCCAGACAATGCACAACGTGATTAAGATTTATTTTAACTTTGGCCTTAAGTTGTCAAAATCGAACTATGACGAGTATATTCGTCAAACACAATAAAAGTTGCACTGCTAAGATATGGTTTAAAAAAGATGGGTTAGTTTTACAAAATTGAATTTTTTCAGTACTACATTTTACTACTACTAAATAAATTTATTTTGTAACGTATTGTCCTATTTGATCAACTTCTAGGCATCTTGCAAGCACATGCTGCATAATCTCACTTTCTTGTTCTTATTAGCAAAAAACAGAATCAGATAAAATTTGACACCATCATAATTATGGAATTGCTGATCATCCAAGGAATTTTGTTAGAAAATTAAAGGCATATTTTTCTTTAACTAAAAAACTTCATTTTGTAACGTATTGTCCTATTTGATCAATGATTTTTGATCATCTTCCAAGCAGATGCTGCATAATCTCACTTTCTGGCTCTTATTAGCAAAAAACAGAATCAGATGCAATTTGACACCATTATAATCATGGAATTGTTGACCATCCAAGGAATTTTGTTAGAAAACGAAAGATATATTTTTCATGGAACTAAATAACTATTTTGTAACGTATTGTCCGTTTTGATCAATGATTTTTGTTATCTTCCAAGCAGCATCATCATCTCACTTTCATAAAACTTCTGATTCTTATTAGCAAAAAACACAATCAGATACTACAATTTGACACCATCATAATCATGGAATTGTTGGAATTATGTAAAAAGTAACCAAAATGTCAATCAAGGAATAAATCACCGTTTCCATTTGCCAATCGAGGTTGCCTTTTTCTGCATTGTGTGATTTTGTTAGTAGACATCAGAACTGATCATTCAAAATTTGTAAAAAGTAGACAATTTCTTTTTAATCAACTTCAACCAGACGACCAGAGCGTTTTTCATCTCTTGTGTGAAAAATCACAAGAACAAAATTTAGCAAGCCGTTTTTGACACTGCCGTTTTTGACAATTTGTTTAAGGCTTCGTCACCATGAACAATTTATAACTTTTCGTAAGCTTAAGATGCTTCTTTAGTCGAAATAAAAAAGCTAAATATGACAAAACTACCAAAAGAAAACTACGCAGTAGAACAAAAAACTTATTTAACTAATGGGTATCTATCTAAAATGCCCGATATCCATTCACAAAAGGTATTTTACATTTGTACTACGTCAGCAAATTTATTAATTTTGGATTTAGTATCTACAACTCGATAAGATTTATTTCGTTTTGTATTTGGTACTGATCATCGTTGACGAGAACTCGTAAATAAAATATATTTTTACATATGAAATGTGTTTATTAAAGCAAATTAAAATAATACAATAATGTGATTTTTGTAAGTTTGTGAATCGTAAAATTAAAAAAGTTATCTGAATATGTAATTTTCAACTATTTATTATTTACTCATACCGCAAAGTGCATGCAACTTTCCTTAAGGTAAAATGCCAAAGCTTTGCTGCTTCAAATTAAATGTATAAGAAATATTTTTTTAGTATAAGAAAAAATCTAATAATAAAAATTAATCACATATAGAAAATAGGTACGTCAATCATTGGCATGCTTACTAAGAAAATATGTAGTTAAGAAATCTTATAACATTCTTGAATTTAATATATCTGATCTAATTTGTACATATTCTATAGATTGAGTAATTTGGAAAAGTCGTTGAACATGCTATTTTGTGAACAATATTTGCAGTTCGAGCTCACTCTTTGTATAACTTTTATGTTGTGAATAAATGAATATATTTTCTTTTCCAAATATGGATAAAAAAAATTCAGTCAGTAATTGTAAATTTACATTGAAAATTTATTATTATTATTATATAGAAAAACATAACAAAATTTATTACAAAAATCACAGTGCAAATAGTTAGAAAAGAAAATGGTAATTTAATGAGAAAATGGTAATGGTAATTTAATGAGAAAACATGGACATGTGACATATGATTATATTCAGATGTTTATTGAGATTTTAACACTTTGTTTAAAATTCGACTTATGTTTCTGTAACATCAGAAACAGGATTGAAAAAAAAGATTGTGAAGTTGAATTGTATGGAAATGTAATAGAGATTATGATCAGCAAATTAACTTACTATGTTTTATTAACTTCGCGCAATGTAAGCAAGCAGTTTTTTGAGAGAACGACACATCCGATTAGAATGATTCAAAAAGCATGTGATTTAAATCGATTGAGTGAATAATTGATCACATTTTAAAAATGGCAGATTCAGCGGTTTTGGAGATGCAAAGCAAAAAGTGTAAAGAATAGCAGTGTGATTCAAAAACCATATGACTGATGTCGACGGTGTTTGTTTATGTTTTTTTTTTCTTGTAGATAAACGTAGATAAATGCCGAAATATAAGCACTTATACTAAATTGTATTTATAAAATAGAAAATAAAATATTTAAAATAATTGTTATTGAACATTGATAGATTTTTATTGATGACTAATTATTTTTATTTCGCGAATGTTTAAACGCTGTACAGGTAAGATCCAACATTTGCTTCAAGACTCAATGCAATGCACCACTAGTTTTAATGTCTATTTACAAAACTTTTGGTCGCATACGAGTGATAAAATTTAAATAATAAACAGAACTACAAAAAATTTCAAAGAAAATTGCTACTCCAGGAACTTTACAAAACTGCCATTATATTCCCAATCAATATAACAATGCCCATTGCTTCCAATGATGAAAAGATTTATAATATTTTAGTGAGTTTTTTGCGAAGATGTTATATAAAAGTATAGAATAGACAATTGAATGTTACAATAACTATTAAGTAGTATTAAATAAGTACATATTCCTTGTTCATTTTGAATACATTTTGTTAAAATGTATTTACAAAAATTGTAATGGTGGGCTAAATGACCGACTGGTTTAAGAACTTAAATAAATAAAAAACTAGTGGGGCGCATGGCATCGTGCCTCAAGGCAAATTGCTAGAACTTCCCGTACCAAATTTTTTTTTTTTTTAAAAAGATTAACATTTTTGAATAAAATTTACTCTGAAAAATTAGATTTTTGAGAAAATATAAATTTTTGACAAAAATTTACTTTTTTTGAATAAAAGACTTTTTGAAGTGTATTTTGAAATATTTTGGAAATCCTGAACTTTTTTTCAAAGCAATGGTACTGCTTTAACTGCATAGTCTAACGGATAAGCATTGGTATGGAACCCATAGGGATGTAAACAAAATTTATACTTATTGTTAAAATCTCTATAAAATATCTGATAATTTGATATGCATATGTCTAATAATCATTTTTGACCGCCAGGTGGCATTTTTTTTATTTTTTTACTAGATTTCCGAAACCGCTAGACCTGCCTTCATGAAAATTTGATCAGTTCTTCATCTTGTTAATACAAGTAAAATGATTTTGAATTATTTAAATCGGACGCTCCGTTCTCTTAAAAACTGAGTTACCGTTTTTGACACTTTTTGCCCCATATCTTCGGAACGGCTAGACCTGCTTTTGCTAAAAACTAATCAGCACGTCTCCTTATCAGAACGAATCGAATGTTTTTTGAATTATTCAAATTGCTTCATCCGTGTTCCCGAAATCGTCGACAAAAATTTGTATCCGAACACACATACACACACGCACACACACACATACAAACACACACTTACACACACACACATCCATTTTTTAAAGGTTCAGAAAGTTTTGAAACGTAAAGATCTACAAAAATTTTCATTTTCGATTTTTTTGCGATTACTATAACTTACCCTACGGGAAGTTAAAAACTACTAAAAATTTAAGGCATTTATACTGAATATATATGTCTATAAAAAAAAATATTTTATATCAGAATCCATCTCCTCTGTCATGTGTAGTATATGTACCATCATAGTTCTGCATGGTCGAATTTATTCCGAAGTGTTTGATTTGTATCATATAGCAAGAGGCATATTTGCGGTCTCCATGTGCGGTGGGTTTGCTAATCCCCCGGCCCTGGGCCAGACGTCGGCCTTAGGTGGTCCATTTCGGATACGCAAACAGACGTGTATAATTGGTATTGGCGGCCTATAGGCATCGATGCCAGCAACCAGCTATCATACAGATGTTTACCGTTAAAAGTTGTAGAAAAAAATTGCCAAGCATATCTGGTATTCGTGTGTGTCCGTGTGTTTTTTTTATATGAATCGTTAGAGAGCGTTCACATTGCGTTGTGGCGGTTTTTTTTGTAAATTGAGTTGATGTGGTTGAGTTTTAATCCCTTTCTTTTCTTTTGTCTTTGATGTTCAATAGATGTCGTATGTTTAATAGATAACCAACTAAAAATGCGTTTTTCAAATGTAGATTTTTACAATAGTATTTTTAGACTAGAGATATTGTCAGAAAACGAAGTACAATGTTCTACAAAAAAATGGAAAATGATTCTAGTCTTGTTTTGCAAGAACTGAATTAACAAGAGTGTCCACGTTATCGAAAAAAAATCGGGGTCCAAGTAATGAAAATGGGGGTATTATCTATACAATATTTATAAATAGAAATAAAATCAAATAGATATATTGTTCTCTTATAAAATTATGTAAGTAGCATAAGTATGCATTCGATTTAAAGTCGCAATAAGCACCTTATTAACTTCCCGTTTTCCGTTTCACCGCAAAAAATCTAAAATGAAAATGTTTATATAACTTTACGTTCGTGGCATACCTTTGACAAAATGGATGTGGCATACCATTGAAATGTGTGTGTGTGCATGTATGTGCGGATACATTTTCCAACATTCGATTTCTATTGATATTGATAAGGCGTGCTGATTAGTTTTCGGCAAAGGCAGTTTAATGGTAATTCAGTTTTTGAAAGAACGGCGGGGCGTTCAATTTGAATTATATAAATAACATTTTATTTGTATTGATAAAATGAAGAACTGATTAAATTTTTGGAAAGACGGGTCTAACTGTTTCGGAGATTGAATAAAAAAAGCCAAAAATGTCAAAAATGATTATTAGTCATATGCACATCAAATTATCAGATCTTTTAATGGTATTTTAACAGTAAGTACTTTTGTGCACAGTTCTATAGGATCCACACAAATGTGAACATTTCCGTTAGTCTCCGATGCAGCGCTTACGCGCTTAGATATTTTATCTCTAAAACTGTAACGCAATGCGATGGCTTTGAAAAGATAAAAGAAGTTCAACATTTTTTAAAATTTCAAAAAATGAAAAAAGATTCAAATCTTTCAAAAAAGTCGATTTTTTTTTCAAATATTTCAAAAGTTTAAACCTTTTTTTAGTTTGCTGGTTATTGAAAGCATTAACAATATACTTTGCGCTTTTTGAGTCTGTCCTAGTAAATCTAGATACTAACAATAAAAAGTACCTAATATTTAGAAAAAAGTGATCTTTTTACAAAAACAATGTAGACTGGATATCATTAGCCGCAAATGTAAGATTAAAAATTTTGCAAAATTGTTGCCAAATGTTTATGATTAAACATTTAATTTTTGCGTACTTGATATTTTTATTAATATTTCAAATTCACTTAATAAATCGATAATGGGTAAACAGAGGGTCCATGGCAAAGCCCAAGGGGTCCACGACCCACAAAAGTTTTAAAACTTATGATGTAAATGGGCCTAGGTGCAAAAATTTAGCTTAATGCAATTTTTCTATATATTATTATCTATAAAGTTTATAGGTTTGTGTTATTTTATTAATGCAATATTTGTACTTATAAATATGCATTTACAATATATGAACTTAGATGAGGAGTATTAAAGTGAACATATTAAACATGACCATAAACTCATAAACAAAGATTCACAAGAAATGTAAAAACAATTTGAAACTTGAAGAAAAACTGAGAAAGGAAAATTAGCAAATCCGATTTTATGACAAATACAAACTTTTCCTGCAGAAGTTAAAATTATGATAAACTGTGTAACTCACAAAAATATTAAGTATAGTTACTAAAATACATAAGAAAGCGTGTGAAAATATGATTGTATTAAATTATAAATTTCAAATTATATTTTTATTAGAAAAGAAATTGCAATGAATTTAATAATATATTATAAAGGTAAAAGAAGTCGTAAGTCAAATATGATTTTTTTTTTCGTTTTATTTACAATAGCATTCAGAATACATTACAAAAATATGAAATCTAGAAATATATGAAGTACAATATAAAATATCCCATGAAGTGTGATTAGTGATTGGATCGCACGATAAAAAATTCCCACTGAATGCTTTCCCACAAAAATAATCTGGAAATTATGACATAATTAATTTATCAATGCAATATGATACACCTGATAAACTTAAAATCATCAATGTAATAGCATTTGTTTTGAGTTTTTGTATTTTAATCTCACATATAATAAGTGAATGCAAAATAATTCCGTCGATAGATAATAATGTGTATATTATCTATATCCTTAAATCGTATAAACACGAAATTTGATGCCAAACGTGAGTGCTGGGCTAAACTAACAGTTCTCACACTTGCAAACAATGTAATATTATATATATATATATATATATATATATATATATATATATATATATACACTTCAAATATAGTCGTCTATGTATACAATATGCATATCTAGTTTCAAACATGTCTCATATCTCAAAAACTCGTGGGGGTGTTTTAGTAAAGAACCCATGATATCTATAGAAAAACCGTGCCCTATGATGTTCAGTCATGCTCAATCTGTTCTTAGATATTTTTTACCTAAAAATCATATAAAAATGAACTAACCATTTTATAAACATCAATGCAATTTCTGATTTTATAAACAAAAAATGGTTTAACTAGATTTGGCTAAAATGGTTGAAAAACTGGCAATGGTTCGAATTGTTGAAAAATTGACAATATTTTACTGATGCGAAACTCAACCCATATCTTAGCAATTTTTTTTTATAATTTTTATACAACAATCAAAATTTATATTCATATAAGCTGTTTTGCTAATTTGACTTAATACTGTTCAACAGATGGCAGCCCAAACCGTTGTACCATCTCTGTATAATAAATTATTACAATTTTAGTAATAGGTCGAATAAAAGTTATTAATGTATTATTATTATTATTAATATTATTAACTATCATCTGAATCAACTTGCTAAAGGCCTGCTTTCCTCAAACATCTTCTTTAGACTTTAGAAAATCGAAATTGAAAATTTTTGCATTTCTCGACGTTTTGAAGGTTTCTGAACATTTTGGCATACCTCAGAAAAAATGTGTGTGTGCGTATGGATACAAATTTCCAGTCACGTTTCCAGGCGCATGAATCAACCGATTTGAATGGTTCAAAAAACATTCGATTCCTATCGATAGGGAGAAGAGCTGATTAGTTTTTGGCAAAGGCAGGTCCAGCCGTTTTGGGGATACGGAGCAAGGAGTGCAGAAAATAGAAATCGAGTTTTTGAGTGAACGGAGCGCAGTCGATTTGAATGATCTAAAAAACATTCAATTAGTAATGACTGGGAGAAGTGATTATTAGTTTTTGGCAATGGCATTCCCAGCCATTTCGAAGATACAGAGCTAAATGTGCAAAAAATGGCAGTTTTTGAGAGAACTAAGTGTCCAATTTAAATGATTCGACAAACGTTCAGCTTGTTTTAACAAAATAATTGATTTTGGAAAAAAAAATTGTATCATTTTTTTTTTTTAGTTTTGTTTGTATATCGAAAATAATTCAAATTATATTTTTAATTCTGACAAAAGTTCTAATATACTTTAAACAAATAATTTTAACTTTGCAATTGAGTTTATACAATTCTTATAAATATTACACAATGTTACTATTATTAATAATAATATTAATAATAATCTATTTGAAAACATTCTGTATTCCTCGAACATTTCGTTACGATACGGGAAGCTCCAGCAATTTGCCTCAAGGCACGATGCCATACACTCCATTAGTTTTTTCTATAAATTTATCTCATCAATTTTTAACAAACTTTGACTACGACAGGGCAGTATTTTAGAATCTAATCTCTACATATTAGTCACCAAAATTACTTAAACGGGAAATAAAAATTATTCACACGAGATTGAAGTAGAACTTACTTGCTACTGTACAAGATGGCATTTAGGTAAAAATAAATACATCATATAACAATTTTGAATAATGTTTATCAGTAATATGGTAACACTCGTTTATGCACACATTTATTAGTGTCAACCATTATACACAATTATATAATAATAAATTATAAATTATATATTTATAATAGCATTAAAAATATGTATAATATTTAAACACAATAATGTAATTAAAGTCATAGTTCCAATATGACATGATTGGTTTGTCATTGTAATCAGCATTTAGAAATTAATCTTCATCAGAGAAATGAAGTAATTGCTGATTAATAACTTCTATAATATTCGTTCACACAGTGGATTATGTTAAACAACGCCTAAACAAATATTGTTTTTGCAACTTTATGTAATAATTGTGTTTGAAGAACTTCGTGTAGTTAAAATTAACATACATTTATTTATTGCTTGTATTGTTTTTACTTTTTCGCTGGCGATATAATCTCATTCTTTGAACAGCTGTAATATCTGTCTTGCCTAAAAATATTTTCCGTTTTAATCACTTCAAAGATTTATAGAAACTACGAATAAGATAGAAATAATTTCTAATCAATAAACTTACGTTTAGTTCACGAAACAAATGTTTAATTTGTTTTATAATTCTATAATATTTTAAGGAGTTCGTTTCAACTATCAACCCTAACATCATGCAAAGTTTTATCAAAATCTCAGAAGATTAATCCTAAGGTTACCCTTGTTAAGCAAATTTATCTTAATGAATAAAAAATCATTATTATATATTTTACAACATTTAAAATTCGTTTTTTTTATCTCAATTTCACCTTCCCAGTTGTAACATCTGTGAAATAGTGTTGTACACATATTATTTATCTTATTCCTTGTCATTAAGGTCATGTTTTTGGGTCCGCGTTACGACGGTACCCATTTTGCGTGCATGAATGAGTGATGAATGAAGATAAAACGTTGGTAGGAAGGATGAATATGTTTTATTTCATACATTGTGGAGAAAAATATGAGTCCTGTGTGCTTTGTTGGGTCATGTGAGTAATATGAAACTACGAATAAGATAGAAATAATTTCTAATCAATAAACTTACGTTTAGTTCACGAAACAAATGTTTAATTTGTTTTATAATTCTATAATATTTTAAGAGTTCGTTTCAACTATCAACCACCCTAACATCATGCAAAGTTTTATCAAAAATCTCAGAAGATTATTCCTAAGGTTACCCTTGTTAAGCAATTTATCTTAATGAATAAAAAATCATTATTATATATTTTACAACATTTAAAATTCGTTTTTTATCTGAATTTCACCTTCCCAGTTGTAACATCTGTGAAATAGTGTTGTACACATATTATTTATCTTATTCCTTGTCATTAAGGTCATGTTTTTGGGTCCGCGTTACGACGGTACCCATTTTGCGTGCATGAATGAGTGATGAATGAAGATAAAACGTTGGTAGGAAGGATGAATATGTTTTATTTCATACATTGTGGAGAAAAATATGAGTCCTGTGTGCTTTGTTGGGTCATGTGAGTAATATGAGTAATGCGAATACGTGTTTAATAAGACAGAATGAATTAATTGAAAGAAATACTCGCAAACAACATTAGTCTGATGAAAACCGCGTTGTTATCATTTAGATAAGTGACGTGTGGAGTATGGAATTAATATTCAACAAAAATTGTATGAAAGTTTCGTAAAAGTTGCAAAACAACCTCAAAAAATACCGCTATAAAAATCCATTTACATGCAAAGGCTTCATTCGTACCATGGTTGTATCATATTAATTATTTATTTATTGCTTCACATGGGAATTATGTTTGCTATGCGACCTAGCGCACTTTGAATTATTTCATTCGAATGGATTAAATAATTCATATAATAATTCATGTTGCCAATTGACAAATAATTTACATAGTTGTAATGCAAACGATGAGGACCTCATATTTTGAGTTAATGTACGTTTCTTGAATTAAAAAATTCAAAAATCATCATAATACGGATATCATTTTAATGAAAATACTACCCTCTATTTTGTACTCTATTTTATTTATATTTATGTTATGTTCATTAATGTTACTAGATGTTATTATTTACCAGTTGCAATAAATATTGTAATTACAAAAAAAAATCAAATGTTTGGTGTTTTATAGTTATATATTTAAGTAAAATCATTTAAAATTAGCAGTTTTCTTTAATTATGGCTAACATTTAAATACTGTCTTCGGATCCGTCGTGTGTGCGTCGAAAATAAAAAAAAAATCTAAATACTATCCATTTTATTGAAACTAAAAGAAATAAGTAATAAAAATATAAGTATATCATGAATTAAATATGGTACAGAATAGATCATTCTTCTAAAGTATTTAACACTTAGTTGTAAGTTAGATAATTCCATCGATTAACATATTTTTTGTAGAAAATTAGAATTGCAATTTTTTTTATGAAATTAAGCCTTTCTCATGTTTTCAAAGAAATTTGATTTTCTATTAATGATAACTAATATTTAAAAAATAAAAAATCCTACCTAAAAAATTTTATTTTGGGAAAAGAACAAATATCAGCGGAACTAACTAAATAACCTGAATACTTGATTAATTTTGATGTAAATCTGAATATTTAACACAAATGTACTTAATTCACAATTATTTTTTAGAAGTAAAGAAAAAACTAATTTGAATTTAAATGGGGTTTTATTTAGAAGCTGTATAATATGAGAATATATAAAAAATCATAACAAATTTTGCATTAAGATAAGATAAAATAGAAGGGAAATTGAAAGAAAAACAATAAATAAACTAATTAACTTTGTTGGTAAATTTTACGGAGACCAAATAGCGGGTAAAGTTAGATAATATACAAAAATTATTCTAAAATAAAAGCAGACCAAGTTACGTCCAATTACATTAACTAATACCTGACGAAAAAAGTCCAGTCAAAATCGGCACAGCCGTTTCGAAGATTAGCCCAAACTATATGAAACAGACATAAAAAAATTAATTTAGTTTAATTCCAATTATATTTTTTATTCAATTATATATTTATATAAATAAATAAGAGTTAATTCTACAATAAAATAGAAATGTTACAGCAACATATATATTTATAAGAATTTTACAAAACAAAGTTCATTGATAGATTATAAACAATTAAGTTTTAATTACAATAAAAAATGATCTGTCCTGTAAAATATTGAAATTGTTTTATATTTATATTTTTAGTTCTTATTTTTTCGAATTTTACAAAATTATGGTTTCTAGATTCTATTTATACTTAGGAGAATTGGCCCCATAATTTTATAACTTTATATAAATTCTGATATAAATTTTGACATAGTTTCTTGATATTTATGCCATTTGTTTCGCTGTTGTACAGTTTCATATAATTCCGAAGGAGAGACGTGATTTCATAAAAAAATAGTTAAATAATTAAACAAATAAATAGTATTATTTTGTGCTACAGTCGAGTATTAAAAACTAACATAAATAAAAAACCAAGTTCCCACGTTAAAAAAACTTCAAACACCTCGTAAATTTTTTTTATTATTATTTTTTATATTAATTACAATCTGTCTTTATACAAAAAAAGACATTCAGTAATTTGGAGGATACATTCTAACTCAGTAGCCTTTTAAACTTTGATAAATAAATGAAATTGAATTGCTGTCATATGAAGAACTCGTGAATAAATAACATTTTTTTCTATTAATATCTATTAATACCTATCTCATCATGAACATCAGCATTTTTAAGAGTACTTATAATATCTAAATCAGATGCCAATCCATTGATTGGGCCATCCGGATATGATAATAAACAAGATATAACGAAATAAGAGTGATCATGAGGCATCTGCACTACGTAATTTGATTCCACGCAGAATGCAATCAATAATTCAACGGCATTTGCGGTATTTTGGGAATAGCATCAGCATCAGAGTGGTGAATTTATTTTCTAACTGTTTATAAAAGTTGAACACCTTGTGGGCAAACAGTGGCCATCTGTCAAATGTTCGCCCGCAGCTTGGCGTGTGTCTCGCACGCGCTCGCCGGGAGACATGCAACCGCAAGCTCTCTTGCTTGTCGGATGCTAGAGACCAGTGGCGCCCGAAAGGAAGGATGAACTAGCTGTAAGTGGAATTCTGTCTTAAGGCAATTAAGGCATCGTGCCTTAAGGCAAATTGCAGAAACTTCCCGTACCAAAAATTATTATTTTTTAAAAACGATTAATATTTTAGAAAAAAAAATTCTTCGAAAAAATTAGATTTTTGAGAAACTATAAATTTTTGACAAAGATTTACTTTTTTTTGATTTTTTTTTTTTTTTTTTGAAAACAAAATTTTTTTAAAAAGAAAAATGTTTTCTTTATTTTGACATATTTTAGAAATTCTGAACTTTTTTCGAAGCAATCGTACTGCTTTAACTGCATAAAGACGAAATATCTAAGCGCGTAAGCGCCGCGTCGCCGTCTAACGCATAAGCATTGGTACGGAACCCATAGAAATGTAAAAAAATTTTATACTTATTGTTAAAATCTCTATAAAATATCTGATAATTTGATGTGCATATGTCTAATGATCATTTTTGACCCCCAAATGGCATTTTTTTACTTTTTTACTAGATCTCCGACACCGCTAGATCTGCCTTCATAAAAATTGAATCAGTTCTTCATCTTGTCAATAAAAGTAAAATGTTTTTTGAATTATTATTGAAAATCGGACATTACGTTCTCTTAAAAACTAAGTTACCGTTTTTGGCACTTTTTGCCCCATATCTTCGGAACGGCTATACCTGCCTTCGCCAAAAACTAATCAGCACGTCTCCTTATCAATACGAATCGAATTATTCAAATCGCTTATTCCGTGTTCCCGAAATCGTCGACATCGACGAAAATTTGTATCCGCACACACACATACACACACACATATATCCATTGTTTCTAAGGTATGTCAAAATATTCAGAAACCTTTGAAACGTAATGATATATATAAAAATTTTTATTTTTGATTTTTTTGCGATTACTATAACTTACCCTACGAGAAGCTAACTAGTGGTGAATGGCATCGTGTCTTAAAGCAAATTGCTGGAACTTTCCGTACCAGAATTAAATATTCGAGAAAATAATTAGTAATCAATAAATATTGATTAATGGTTAGTTAATAACAATTGTTTGAAACATTTTCAAATAGATAATTATAATCACTATATATTGTTCATAAAATATACAGTCACGATCTTATCGCTCAAAGCACTTGAGAAAGTTTACATTACCAAGTGGTGCCGAATGAATCCATCTAAGGATATATTTCTTACGATGAAATATATACATTTTCAAACTGAATAGTAAATTTGAAATTCATATTTGAAGTTTAAAACTTTGTATATTTTTGAAAAAAAAAATCTGAAAATTGCTTGAACCGCATAAGTAAACTATAAAAATAAATATCTTGGTACGGAATCTTACAAAATTGAAATAAAATTATTATTTTTTATAAAATTTATCATATATGTCATAATTTGATGTGCATATGTCTGAAGATCATTTTTGACCGCCAAATATCTTTTTATTTTCACTTTTTTTTTGTACCTCTGAAACCTGCCTTACCAGAAATTTAATAAGTTCTTCATTTCGTCAATACAAGTAAAATGTATTTTGAATCATTCAAATTGAACGCTCCGTTCTCTCAAAAACTGAATTGCCCTTTTTGTTTTATTCGCCCCGAATCTTCAAAACGGCTGGACCTGCCTTTGCCAAAAACTGATCAGCACGTCTCCTCAATAGTAGAAATAGAATGTTTTTTTAATTATTTAAATCGGAAGATCGATGCTCTCGAAATCGTCGACAAAAATTTGTATCCGCACATACATATATACAAATATGCCAAAATGTTCAGAAACGTAAAGATATGCGAAAAAAATATTTTCGATTACTATAACTTACCCTACGGAAAGTTAAAAATATTATATTAACGCAACGCATGTATATTTATGGATTATATACCTTTATCGACACATTGCAATGCATAAGACACAACATTTTTTTTTTTCATTTTTATCGTACTTTCTTAGTTCTTTAGATTTTATTTCCTTATCTTAAGTAATAGTGTTTATATATATATATTTAAATTTATATAAAAGAAAATATTCTGAGCTATTAAAAGAATCAAAAATACAGTTAAAAAATATAGAATTAAAAAATAAAATCATAAATTGATATATTGCAAAACAATGAATTCTGGTAAATAAAATAATATTAATTACAAACTTGTATGATTGTGAACTACACAACTTATAAAGTCAATGTAAAAAGAAATATCTTTGATTGAACATAAGAAATCACAAAAGTAACAGTAATAAACAGGAATATTCAAAATAATAAAAACTATTAAGATAATACAGTGCAATAATAAGTATTGTACTTCATTATAAATATATTATTAATTATGAACTTGTCGTATTTACTTAATTATATAATGCATTATATTGGCCACTATTGAACATATCAAAAAATTGTAAAAAAGGAGTTAGATATTTTACTTGAATTTCTAAATGATCTGGGAATGATATGGTAAAGGATATTTTATTAACTATTACTGTTATATATATATATATATATATATATATATATATATATATATATATATATATATATATACATGATCGTTTATATCGTTTGTGTGTAACCACACATGTGTTAGACTTTTTTTTCAAAAAGGTCGTTAATGTCCTGTCATTAACAGAAGTCTTTCCGTATGCCAGAATAAGCACAAAGTTGCAAGTTTCGATGAGTATTATATTTTATCGGACTCGATATATAAACTTTTATATAGACAAACACAATCGCAAAATTTCATTCTCTGACATTATTGTTACCATATCCCAATAACTCAATAAACCCTCTGTTATTTTACACAATAGACTGGCAATATTATATATATATATATATATATATATATATAATCATTTATAATGTGTAAATACATCCAAAATGTGTGCCTGATATTTGATATCTCCCCAGTTATTTGAAGATTTGTGAAATAGTACCGCTGTTTCCAAAATTATACATATAGGTTTATGTACTTCAGCTGCTGTTAGATAGTAATATATATGATCATTCATAGATTTTTTCATTCAAAACCGAAATACCGAACATGCACCCGGCAATTCCACATAAATTCCTATACTTAACGGTACTATTTAAAAATACTAATATATAATAGAAATGCGTATTTAAAAGTCTTCCAAAGTAGAAATGTCAAAAGTTAATGAGACGAGTCGACTATTTTTACAATGAAAAATAGTGAAAACTATCTAGGTTTGTCATCATGTAATTTGACGCTAATGAAGATGAATGTGGTGCATTTTTGGATGGAAATAGAATTTTAAGAAAATTAGAACGTGTGTAAGAAAATCATATACGTTTAAGAAGTGCACTGACCCGAAAAAATATTCCAAGTATATTATTATATATTTCGATCAAATTTAGCAATTATATTGTAAACAACAACTATTTTTATCCAATTTGGAACTATTTTTCTAACAATGTAAATATATGAAGACTGAAAAGATTTTGGCCAGGCGGCATTTAACAAGACTATAAACTTCTCTCTATGGAGTCATATTTAAATTATCCTATTTTGATATACATTTTCTCTTCTTTTCAGTATCTTAATACATCTTAGAGATTCTTGCAAAAAAGGCATAATATGAAAAAAATTGGGCATCAAATGTTACTTCAAAAATAATGTATGATTCTAAGTGGAAATTACAAATATATTTCAAATAAGCTGTTAACAAAATACCACTGATACTTATAAGAGATCAATATAATAAATTTCATTGAATTTAAAACAGTTATATAAAAAAAATTTATTACCAAATTAATAAACCTATAATCAATTATATGTAATGAGTGCAAACATTCCACTTAATACTTTTGAAAACAACTTTTAACATCTAAAAATTAAATTAAAATACTAATAATACTAATAATATTTTTAAAAATATATAGAAATCACATAAGCCAGCATTTTTAAAGATTCTTATAGCAGAAATTATAAAAAATATATTTATATTTATTTTTAAATTATAAAAAAGAAACATTGAAAAAAACCGTATTGTGATTAACTTGTAATGATTTCTTGAAAATAATTAATACAATTAATATTAGTGCTTCTATTTCAGTTATTTTTTTATTTGTGTATTACTATTTATATAACAAAAAATAATCTTGCAAACTTTCACATAATATATTTAAAGCTAACTTGATCCATTTCATATAAGGTTGTTATGTTCTTCTTCCTAAAATCTAAACTCTTATTCAATTAGCAATATATTCAAAAATAAGTTAATTACTCTGTGAAAAATAATTTAATAAGTATTACTAAATGTTACAAAATAAAAGAAATTTATAAATATAAATTCCATATATATTATGCTTTTATCAAGTGTACCTGATGTTTGATAAAAAATTTTCAAGTTCAATTTAGTCTTTTAAAAGACAATAATTCTTATAGCTTTTATAATTTAAAAAGATGTGAAATATTTGGGGCAATTTAAATATTATAGTTTCATCAAATACAAAAAATTGAGTTTTACTTCTTATATGCAGTAAATTTTATTAGTTTAGCAGTTTTTAAATCGAATCTATGTAAATAAATATATCGTTTTGAATTAACATTTTATCTCATTAAAAAAAATTATATCTAATGTCCAAATGATGGATTTGAATATTAAATTTATTTCAAACAAATTGAATTTTTTTTTAAACAAAATTATTGATAGAGTTCTGATTTTACAATGAAACTTCAATTAGAGTAAAATTCGTAGTTTGAAATTTTATTTCAGTTATTAATCAACATTTTCTAAAAATGTGTTAGATAAAGGAGATTCCTTGTGAAAGAATAAAATTTTGCATAAAACGATTAAGAAAAATTAACGACACAAAGAAGTAAAATGATTATCCTGCTGCAGAATCAAATCCATTACTAGTAAAAAATCAGGAATAAAATAAAAAACATTATTTTTGCAAACTCAAAACTTTGCCAAATACTAAAAAAAGTAGTTAATAATATGTTGATTCTGATTGCTAATTATTAATGAAAAAATAATAATAATAATAATATGTTGGTAATTAAACATATTTCAGCATTCCTCGTCACAATATATAAAGACATTATCAATGAATGAATACCGAATTGTGTTTTATTTTTAGAAAGGACCGAGAAAGTCTAGACTCTGCTGAATTCTCTTAGAATAATGTATATCATATAATTCTTGTTGATACGTATTTATTAGTTCCCATTCAGTGATCAAAGGTTTGCCTTAGGAACAATCAGAAGTAATTCTACTTTCAATTGTTTTGAGGGATATAAACCGTCTTTGAGGATTTAAAGGAGAATAATTGTCTTGATAATTTATAGAAGAATATATTTCATAGACTCACACCAATATGTTTTAGTAATAATTATAACTAATTAATTTTAGCACACATTTTTATGTATTCTCTCTATGAAGATCTTATAATAACTGCCTTTGTTTAAAACTCAGAAAATGTTTTACAGACTTCGAATAATTTATCAAAATGCTCTTTTATATCTTAATACATAATTTATTCATGTAATTAATTAGTATTAGTTTACAATTACTAAATATTAATCAAAAGTCATGTCACTAATTAACAAATAATGTATATGACTGATTTATTTATCAAAACATGCTATATTTATGAATAAGCCTGTTTCGAATTTTGAATGCAGATTTTTCATTTTTAAAATTACTTTCGAATTTTAAATACTTTAAAATTATGTGTTTTGATAAAACATTAAATAATAAATTAAAATTTAATTTTATTTGATTATACAAAATAATATTGATTTTTGAAAATTACAAAAAAAAATCTAATAAACTAAAATACTAAGCAAAAAAGAAAGAAATGAAAATATTTAACAAATGTTTAGTTTTAATTTTGTCAAATTTTTTCATTTCGTCAAAATTTTATAGACAGGATGACGCTGTTCAGTTTTTGGCAATGGCAGGTCCACGAGTTACAGAGATACGGGTCCAAAATTGCAAAAATTGGAAATTCAGTTTTTGACAGAACAAAATGCCTAGCTTGAATGTTTTAAAAAAACATTTTACTTGTATTGACGGAATGAAGAATTTTTTTTTTTTTTTGTTTTTTTTTGTTTATTTATCATAGCAATCTATACAATGTACATTAGGCTAAAATTTTTGACAATTATGGAAAATGGCGTGAGAAGGATAACTACCCACTGATAGCTCCTTCTAATTACAATGTCTTAATTAATAATTATAAAATATTCTTTTAATACACTTATTTATATATATTTATATATTCAATTAATATTATGTAGTATTTCATTGCAAGTTTGTTTCTTAAGTCGCTTAGGTGGAACTGGTCTGAGCAGGTCATTCGCCAATTGGTTGGGATGATGTGTTAGTCGGTTCTTGTATTTGGTGCAATACTGGAAAATCTCTTCCTCAATGGTTCGTATGCGCAGATCTCGATGTAACAGCCAGGTAGGAACATAATTTGGGGCGTTTGCAATCTGTTTTAAAATTTTATTCTGGAATCTCTGCAAAATTGTAATATTTGACTTGCTGGCCGCTCCCCAGAGTTGCAAGCCGTAAGTCCAAATTGGTTTGATAATAGTTTTGTAAATTAGTATTTTGTTTTCAATGGAAACTTTCGATCTCCAGCCAATTAGCCAGTATAGTTGCCTGCGCGTAAGTTCAAGCTGCTGGCGTTTCTTGATTATGTGTTCTCGCCAGGTGAGTCTCCGATCCAAGTGGATCCCCAGATACTTAACTGCATTTGTTTGAGGTACCGGCACATTATTAAATGTGACTGTGGGACACGAATTATGGCGGAGGGTGAAAGTAATGTGCGCTGATTTAGTGGTGTTAACTTTTATTCTCCAGGTATTTAGCCAAATTTCTAGCTGGTTGATATGCTGCTGTAAAACTGTGGATGCGAGTATATGGTCATCGTGTTGGGCTAAAATACCCGTATCATCGGCAAAGGTGGCAATCATTGTATTTGGATTTACTGGTATATCTGCGGTAAAAATGATGTACAGCAGTGGTCCCAAGACGCTACCCTGTGGTACTCCAGAGGAAATATTTCTGATGCTGGAAGTCTCGTCTTTATAGCTGACAATAAACTTTCTTTCAGTCAAGTATTCTTTTATCAGGAGGTAGTAATTATATGGCAATATCTTTTTCAGTTTGTAAAATAGGCCTTGGTGCCAGACTTTGTCAAATGCTTGACTAATATCCAAAAAGACTGCTGAACAATATTTTTTGTGGTGGAAGGCATTATATATGAAATCAGCGACTCTGTGTACTTGTTCGATGGTAGAGTGTTTTCTCTGGAAACCAAATTGATGTTTCGGCAGAAAATTTATCTCCTCCAGTATATGGCTAATTCTTTTATGAATGATCTTTTCAAAGACTTTTGAGAGGCATGATAAAAGGCTAATTGGTCTGTAGGAAGCTGCGTCAATAGGATTTTTACCTGGCTTTAGGATTAAGATTATTTTAGCCAGTTTCCATTGGGATGGATAATAGTTTAGGAATGAAGAATTGATTCAATTTTTAAGTAAGCCTAGAGCTTTGAAATATTTAGAAAAATGCCATTTGGCGGTCCAAAATAATCAATGGGCAGATGCATATCAAATTACAAGATATTTTAAGGAGATTTTATTGATAAATACAATATTTGTTTCTATTGTCATGAGTCACGTACTAAGATTTTTAAACTTTAAGGTTCACTATAGTTCAAAAAAACGAATGACTTCGGCATTTTTAACATCATAGATCAGATAACAATCAACTTACTTGAATGGGTTTCAAAAATATTAAGAAAGTCCAAAATTTTCTAAAACTTACCAATTACTAAACTACTATTGATTTGCAAAACGTACCAAAATTTACAATGTTTAAAGTTCACTTATATAGTTCAAAAAAGAATATATTCGGCATTTTTAACAGTATAGATCTGTTAACATTCAACTGACTCGAATAGGTTTCAAAGGTATCAAAACATTTCAAAATTTTCTAAAAACTACTAATTATTAAATTACTAAATTGCTAAATTACTAAATTACTATTAATTTTCTAAACGTACGTAAATTCATAATGTTTAAAGTTCCTTTATATAGTTCAAAAGACGAATGTCTTCAGCATTCTTAACAGTATGGATCAGTTAATATTCAACTGACTTGAATGAGTTACAAAAGTATTAAGAAAGTTCAAAATTTTCACAGATTCAAAATTTTCACTAATTACTAAATAACTATTAATTTTCAAAACGTACCAAAATTTATAATGCTTATATTCACTTATATAATTCAAAAGATGTATTATCAACAGTATAGATTTGTGAACATTCAACTGACTAGAATGGGTGTCAAAGCTAACAAAAAAATTCGAAATATTCAGAAAATTGCTAATTAATAAATTACTATTAATTTTCAAAACGTACCAAGATTTATAATGATTAAAAAGTTCACTTATATAGTTCAAAAGACGAATGTCTTCGGCATTTTTAACAGTATGTATATATCTTTATCTACTAACATTCAACTGACTTGAATGAATTTCAAAAGTGACATAAAATTTCAAAATTTTCAAAAAATTAATAATTAATTACTAAATTGCTAAATTTCTGTTAATTTTCAAAACAAACCAAGATTTATTATGTTTAAAGTCACTCATATAATTCAAAAAACGAATGTCTTCAGCATTCAAAATTCCCATAAAATTTCAACATTTTCAAAAAAAAAAATTACAATTTTCAAATATTAATTTTCAAAAATTTCAAAATTTAAAAAATAAAACAAAATTAAAAAAAAAATCAAATTTTCGAAAAAATCGAATTTATTCAATAATTGAAAAACTCTCAATGCACCACTATTTTATTATAGCTTTTCACGTTAGATTTTCGTAAAATGTCATAAAAGTGTCGTTATACTATCTATATTTAGAATGTTATAAAAAATTACAAAATTGTAACTGAAATAAATCACAAGAGTAATTGAATCACTACTATTGCTGCTATATAAAATTTCCAATGTAATTTTCGAACTTTTTGCAATTCAGACAAAAGCATCGGACCTCGGGTGTTCTGTGTTCTGATTATGATTTGTACACAGCGTTTAATATGATATATTGTGAGACATAAGGAAGTTTCCTCGGGACAGAGGAAAATACTCGTAGCATCGTATCGCATTTGTAAAAGTTGAACAAAACGTACGGGAAAAGTTTCGCCTCTTGATATTTGCCGTTGAGAGTTTTCCCATCTCTGTTCCGCTGCAAGATCGTATATAAAATTACATGCACGTATGGCTGAAATAATCTTTTACTTCAACTTTTGCCATGTTTAAGCTTTCGCAGCGTTAATAAAGCAGAAATTAAAAACATTTATTGCTACTAAAAAAAAATCGAAATTTATCACATGTCTTTACGTTTCATGGTTTTCTGAACATTTTGGCATACCTTAGACAAAATCAATGTATGTATTGTAAAAATACAATTTTCGGTCGACGAAAAACACAAATCAACCGATTTGAATGATTCAAAAAACATTCGATATCTGTTGATGGGAAGACGTACTGATTAGATTTGGCCAAGGCCAAGGATGGCCCGAAGATATGAGGCAAAAAATGCCAAAAATATTAATTTAGTTATGAGAGTACACTTTACTTGTATTGACAAAAAGAAGGACCGATGTAATTTTTGGGACGACAGGTCCATCGATTTTGAAAATCCAATGTAAAAAGTAAAAAAATGCCATTTGGCAGTTAATAGAATTATTAAACATATGCGCATCGAATTATCAGATATTTTATAGAGATTTTAGTAATAAGTACATATATTGTATCGGCATCATAGATAAGGATACATATTTTAATTTATGCCTTTGTTTACATATACACTTTTTATATACATATATGTATGCATATTGCATACATACATATATGGGGGCGTCCATTAATCACGTGAGCGAATTTTTAATGATTTTTGAACCCCTCTCCCCCTTGGTGATACATGGTGATATTCAAAATTGCCACCCCCCTCCCCCACCAAACATAATGTGTATTTTTGGTTACGTGATAAAACTGTAAAATTTTTGCTTTTTTTTGAAAATATTTGAATTTTTTTAAAAAATCAGTTAAAAAGTAAATACACGTGATCTTTTACTATACCCCTCCCTCCCCCACGTGATTTTTTGTGATTTTTTGTTAACCCCCCCGTCCCCCTAAAAACCTCATGTGATTAATGGACGCCCCCTATACATATGTATATTTCGTTTCTATTTGATTGAAAGTTTTTCGAGACGCTATTATTATAATATTATTAACTTCCAGAAGGAGAAGTTTATGTTTTCATAAAAAAATCTGATTCGCTAATTTTATGTTTTCTCAACGTTTCAAGCCATTCTGAATCGAATGAAACCAAATTTGGAAAAAGTACGTGTGCGTGTATATGAACAGATTTTTTGCCGTAAATCGCCGTCTTCTCAAAAACGACTAGACCGATTTCAAAAATTTAAAAACCATTCGATGTATCTCGATGAGGACTATTGTTTGTCAGTGTGCGACGATTAGCCGAGCCGTTTCTTTATAAATAGCAGAAAAGTGAAAAATTTTTCGTCCACGTTTTAGCCCGCAATTCTGAATCGATTTTGAAAATTCAAAAACAATTCGAAAGATATTGGCTGGGAATCGTGTTGATTAGTTTTTGGTAGAGATCGACCGAGACGTTTTCTTGTAATAGTGTTAAAAAAAAATTTTCGGCGATTTTATTACTTTTTTGGCGGTAGATACCATAGTCTTCTAGATCATACTAAAATATTACGGCCCTACGACAACTCGTTTAATTTTAAAAATTTGTCAATGTTTGCAAAAATTAGTATAGTTTTTTTGGAATTTGTCAAAATTAGACCTTTCATCGACGTTTGCTCAAAAACGCTTAAATCGATTTTAGAAATTTAAAATCCATTTGATGTATCTTGATGAGGATTATCGTTTTTCAGTTTTGTGTTTCGTGAAAATTATGAAATTAGAAAACCGTTCTTTTTGTAGAAAATATCGATTTTCAATGCATGAATAGTATATGACAATGTACCAGAACCAGATAGATCAAAATTGTTGCAAACTGTTTGGTTCTTGGAATTATCACTCCGATAAGATTCCATGAAACGTTGTGAGATATTTATGTAGGAATGAATTTATATTATCAGTTTGATATACAGTGTCTTCTGTGTATAGTTCAATGAAATTGAAGCTCATTATAAATCATATATCGTTGAACAAAAAATAAATAGAATATAAAAATTTGTATTAAAATTGCTAGGAATAGAAAAGACTCGGTCTTTTGCATAATTGTTTTTAAAACTAATTGTTTTTAGTAAATATGTATCAATATATACCTAATAGATGTTGTTTTGTTGAATTTAACTTTTTTTTGAAAATATATTGTTTTTATTTATTTAAACCCATTGTTTAAAGACTCCTCACTCCTTCCTCTGTTATAAAAATATATAAATCTTATTATGAAAAATTATGTATATACAAACAATAATTTTTAAAGTTGTGTAATTTATTATCTCAGGTCATGTAATATATCTCAGGTAATCTATTATTTAATTGCATAATTAATAATAATTGCATAAAAAAATTACCATAAAAAATTCTAAATCTAAATTTCCTGTTATATTTGTTTGCTTGAACTATAAAATATTCGAGAAAAAAAAAGTTATAAAAATTAGATAGTTATATGTTAAATTCATTTAGTATAGACAGTATAATTACTGAAAGTCGCATTGGACCTTACTGCCCCACTCTACTCTATTAAAAAATTATTATACTAAATTGAATATTTGATTTGCGATACTGATTGGTTATTTTGACAGTCTATTTTATTGTCTCAATTCTTCTTAAGCACATGTCGAAACCCTCATGGTAGCTTTTACCTGTCATCCATGTCTCTGATCTGTCCAGAGACTAATTCAACATATAAATAGCATAGATCTAGGTTTCATTCATCACGCACGTAGGTTGCCGTTTATGTATCTCAATAATAATAATCTATTTGTATTAGGGTGGTCTTTAATATGGACATTTTCGAATTTCCTTGCTCCCAAGGGCTCAAATAATAATAAAAAACAAAAATCTGAAAGTTATAGCTCTTAATATTGTCTTTTATATTGTCTTTTAGATAGAGCGCAATTCAATCAAAGTTTTGTATGGAAATAGCATAAACAAATTTTCAAAAACTTTGCAGGGCGTCGAATTTTCAATGAAAAATAAAACAAATTTCACTTTTAATTCATTTGTCGCTAAGTTATACCTAATTTTTTTTTTTAATTTTCAAAATTTTTTCTATGCTATTTTTATACGAAGTTTGATTGAATTGCGCACTATCTAATAGTTAATATTAAGAGCTAAAACTTTCAGAGAATTGTTTTTTATCAATTTGAAACCATTTGAGCCCTTGGCAGCAAGGAAATTCAAAAACGTCCATATTAAGGACCACCCTATTTGCATTCAATTTTGATGTTTTCCATCTGCTACGGTTTAAATATCGTAGAGTCTTGAGCGTAACCAATTCAATAACGTCTCATGGCTTGTGTTTGCCTAGTGCATTTCGTATTTGCGTCAAGTTCCGTTTATAGCGTCGAAACAGAAGCCTATAAAGCGTTATAAACAATAAAGCCCCATCAACTAACTTATTCCGGGGGTAGGTACATGCATCGTGAATATCTAATGAGATTTGCGCGTCAGAGTTCGAAACTTTCTCAACAGAAATGCGACGAACGAGGAGGACAGTGCTTTGCAACTTATACAACTTTTCAATGAAAATATTTGGCGAAATTAAAATTTATTGATTTGACATTTTGTCGATAGGACTGCAAGTTTATTGCTACAAAAAAATTCTACAGATAACGCGGATAACTTTAGATTAGATGAAAAATCTACAGTGCTAAACTGTGCACCAAAGAGAATGGCTGGAGCTTCACGTTTTGCAAGAAAATATAAACTATTGGTTTTACCTTAGAAATTGAAGGTCACTGCATATTTTTTCCGTAAGATAAGTTGTAGTAATCGCAAAAAATTGAAAATGAAATTTTTTATATATTTTTACGTTTCATAGGTTTCTGAACATTTTGGCTTACTTTAAAAAATATCGGAGAACACGGATCAACCAAATTAAATTATTCAAAAAAACATTTGATTTCTATTGATGGGGAGACGATATTGATGATTGGTTTTTGGCAAAGGCAGGTCCAGCCGTTTCGAAGAGTGAAAAAAGCAAATCAGTTTTTAAGAGAACGGTTTTCGTCCGATTAGAATTATTCAAAATATATTATAGTTATATTGATAAAATAAAGAACTGATTAAATTTTTGGGTAGGCAATTCTAGTGGTTTTGGAAATCTAGGAAAAATCTAAAAAAAATTCATTTAACAGTGAAAAATAATCATTAAACATAGGCACATCAAATTATTAGATATCTTATAAAAATTTTAATCTTTACTTTAACAAACTTCGTTTCCAACTATTTGGATTTCGTATCAAAATTTATAATGTTTAAAGTTCATTTATATTTAAGTTTAAGAAAATTTTCTCGACATTTTTTGTTAAAAGTTTTTTCATGAATATCAAATGTTTGATTTTTCAAAATTTAAAAAAAATCTCAAAAATAGCAAAAAGAATTTTTTTTTCTAAAAATTATATACTTTCAAAATTATTAAATTATGGTATGAAAAGTTCTAGCAATTAGGCTTTACGCAAGATGTCATGCTCCACTAGTTCAAAATTTAGATTTTTTATATTGTAATCTATGGTTTATTTTAATGATAATTTCATAGAATAAAAAAATTGTATAACAGTAGGTATAAAATTTAAACTTACCAAATAAAAAGGCAGCATTGACAATGATCATCTGCAAAAGAAATTAATAAAATTAGATCAATAATATAAATTATAAAATTAATGTAATTTATTTATACTTTAATCTTTACTTAAATCTATTTAGAAACTATAAATAACACAATACTTTGTGGTATAATGACTTATTATTTATTATAAATTATTATTAACTCACTCATATAATATTTTTATTTCATCCTTTTTTCTCATTGCATTTAATCATTTCATATGACATTCTTCTGATATTCTAAATATACTAATTTTAAAATGTAATGCAAAAACCTGGGCTGAAATTCCTGATGACGCAGAAATTTTGGCAACATTTCAGAGATTGATTTGATATCGTAAACGAATTAAGGGGTCACATAAAACCTAACCTACAAAACGCACAAACGTCAAATAACAATTTTATTACAAGTGCATCTATCTGATGTCTTCTTGATAACACATACGCGAAGTTAGGTTTTATGTGTAAAACGCCTGATTGCATAGCAAATGCATAGCTTTTGGACAACAAACTAATGGGAAGATAGATCCGTAACATAGCATTATCATAACATTTTTATTTTATCTGAGAATTGGCCCCGAAAATCAAGTGAGGTACTTGTGATAGTTATTTAATTAAGAACTATATTTAATTTCTAAGTTAAATTGAACCTTCAACTGTGCATAGCATTTAGTATTAATTTTTTTTATTACAATATTTATTACAACTGTTAAATAATTTAACATCTAGCAATAATAATAAAACAATAGCATATATTTAAATAAAAAAAAGTACAAAGTAGTATTATAATATGATTTAAATGAGAAGAATAAGCCAATATCTTGAAGTTGCAATAATCTTGCTTTGCTTACAGTCAGCAATTAGTATCATTGACTACATATTTTTATTGTAAGAACCAAAAAATTATATTCGAATAGCCCTAGCCAATTACTACGTTATGGTAAATGTTTCATTCCAGAATTATTTTTGGTGCAGAACCTTTGAATTTAATATCTCCGGCCATTAATTTTGAAAAGCCCTGGCAACGTGTATATTACACGATAGAGCATATAGATGCCTTGTGTAACTGATTATGTCAAGATACTAGTTGCAAATTTATGGTAAATATTATAATATCACCAGATAATAGAGAGTACAATAGACGCGAGCAAATATACATAGTTTTGGCAATCAATAAAGTTAGAGAAGCGAAATTATGCAGAGTCATTCGCAATTATTCTAAATTGTTAGAAGTTAGTAAAATTTTGTATGAAAATATTGTTTGCAATTGTTTTTATATGATTGTATGTATCTTGAAGTCTTCAATGTATCTTGAAGTTCAAACTTGAATTTTGTTAGAAACTGACTTACTTTTAATACTGTGAAATTTTTGAACTTCCCGAAGGAGTTCATGTTTTAGCCAAAAAATCCGGATCGCTAATTTTATGTTTTCTTGACGTTTCAAGTCATTCTGAATCGATCGAGATTAATTTTGAAAGTAGTATATATGCGTGAACCGATTTTCCATGTTTTCCTCCAAGGTTTTTTTAGTAAACGCCTGGACCGATTTCAAAAATTTAAAAGTCATTCGATGTATCTCAATAAGACTCCTGTTGGGTAGTTTTGCACAAGTTTGCCATGTCGTTTCTTTGTAATTATCCAAAGAGTGAAAACAAAATTATTCACGTTTTTTAGTCCTCAATCTTGAATCTATTTTGAAAATTCAAAAGTTGTTCAAAAGATATTGGTTGGGAATCTCGTTGATTAGTTTTTGGTAAAGATCGGACTGGTCGTGTCACCGTAATTATATGTTGAAAATTTTTGAACGATTTTATGAATTTTTATGATGATAGAGATCATGGTCATACTAAACATACTTAAATTTTGTTTTTTTTAATTCATCAAAAAGTTAAAAAAAAACTGTCAAAATTTGTGTCAAAAAATAATTATCTAAATAGATTCTTAATTATTTAAATCTATCTAAATAGATTATTTAAATAGATATCTTTGTCACTTAATGAAAAAACTTCGAATGATTCTACAAAATAATTTATTAAGTTTTTTAAGGAACGTTTCGAGGTTTTCAATAAAATGAATGATGCACAAATATAAGGACAAAAAAAAACTTATATTTGAACAAAATGTAGTTTATTACAAAAACTTGTAAGAATAGTTGTAAAAATTGTTTTGTATGTGTTAAGTAGTTGATAGATGTTAGCTATAGCTGTAATAATAATAGCATGAAAAACTTCACATAGTTGTTACGTTTTTTTTCTTAAACTTATCAAACAATATCAACACAGATAGAAATCAGTTTATCGATTAATAATAAATTTATAAAAAAAGACCTATTCGGTCTTGGAAATAAAATTTAAAATTTAAAATTTTAATACTATTTTAATAATACATATAACTCGAGGTAAAGTTACAATTTTTAGCAAATGTACGATTTGATTTAAAGTAATTGCTCACTTAGAAAAAAAAATGATTATAATGATTTAGGTAACAAATGATATCTCTCAATTATAAACTAATTAAAAATGTCTATAAATTTATAAAAATGTTTGATTGTTTTGAACTGTTTCTGAGGATTCATATCTACTTTTATTATAATATAAAATTAATTTTTATAAAAAAACTTTTTGTTCATAAAAATAAAATCCAATACTAACATACACAAATACATACATACATACATACACAAATACATACCATACATAATATTTATACACTTAGTTTTATTACACATTTCATCAACTATTGGTCCGCGGGTAAAAAGGTCCCCTCAAAAATAGATATCTCAAAAA
The DNA here is from genome assembly GCF_003426905.1 of Ctenocephalides felis. NCBI lineage: Eukaryota > Metazoa > Arthropoda > Insecta > Siphonaptera > Pulicidae > Ctenocephalides > Ctenocephalides felis. The sequence goes on along the minus strand of NW_020538040.1, from coordinate 34,861,928 downwards.
TAAGAAAAGTTAAAAAATTTTAACAAAATATCTGAAATATAGAAAAAAAGATGTATAACCAACCATCACATTGATTCTTACAATGTTCATATAGAGAGAAAAACGGCAATATTTGAAAATCCATAGCAGAATTATCCCATTTCGTTGTTAGTTTTTTTGGTTGTGAGCACTGTTGTTTAGTTTACGAGACCCTGATATAGTTTTTAAGTATACGCTTTTAAAATGTTTTATAAGATGCACTGTTAATTTTAACTTAAATTCAAAAGTTTTTTTTATATAACCTCTATAAAATCTTACACGAGGGTGATGCAAAAAGGACCAACTAAAGCTTTACCCTGGCAAAGGTGTAAACAATAAAAGATAGTAAATAAAAAAAATAGCAAATAGAAACAAGAGATCAATTGAATAAATAGTTATTTCAAATCTGCTGATGATTATTTGTGACGAACATCAGATCAAGGCTATATGCAGCGTTATTTTTGTAAAAACTGTATCAATGAAGTTTATATTTTGCATTTATTGAATATTGTAGCTATTATTTCGTGGAATTCCTTTGAAATTAAAAATAAGACATTGGACCTGTTTGCGCCTAGCCATCCCTTTTTACGCCGCCTATGGGGTAAAAAAGACCAGGTTACATTTTGTTTTTACAATAGAAAAAAAATATTTATACAATGACGAAGTAGCTGGGAGTTTTACTGAACATAGTCAGATAATTGTTTGTTTGATATGATTTATTTGTTGTGATATGATTGGTTTGGTTTGGTTTGCACAATATAATTGTTTAAAGTCAAATTAGACCTTTTTGCCACGCCCCTACTCTATACCGATTGGAAAACGCCCTGATTAATTTTTAATGGAAAGTAGAAGTAACACTGGCAACTACTATTTTTGAATTATTTATCATATGCAATCTAATTATATTATCTTTAAACTTACTAGATGTCGACTGAAGACACTTGTAAATTATATGGCGTAATAAAAAAAAATTAATGGAAACAAAGATTTTATTTTTGCTGAATCTAATTTCTTATCGACTAATTTGATAATGCACAACGTTCACAATTCCATCATTTTCTGTAATTTGGATAAATCCGAAAGTTTGACAATCGTCTAGTATACTAGTAGTGCAGAAATGTGTGCCCGAACCGCAGCATGCGTGTATGTTAGCCCTTAAGCGGATCATAGCTCGCACTCGAATTGCGTCTTTTATGTACGCAATAAGATTTCATTTGTTAATTAAACACAAAATTAGCGGCGCTTAGAAACAGCGCAATTTAGCGAGCGTTTCCTTTGATGGATTTGCTTTGGATCTATCTCAAGAAGCCCGCTGTGTGCTGCACACCAACGCCACATGTGAGGAAATGATAGACGGGGAGACGGTGGTAAAATTGTTAAATAGTTTATTTGATCAGAAATGTCTATGATGCTATACATCGCTTTGTTACCAATTTATGTGGGTGAAACATATCTATCTTCATTTCTCACTATATTTCATTAAAAATTAGGAATTTGCAACTATTACAACGTTCCCAAAATAAAATACTTTGGCAAGCAATATCTGCACAAAGATATGTCCCGACATGGTCAATTTATGAGGACACGAATACTTTCACAATCAAGGAAAAAATTATAAGGTCGACCAACATGAAAATGAACTTGAAGCAAATCTGTATAATACCACGTATAATCTAAGACTCCATTTAGAATCCATTTAATTGAATTAACACAATAGTCGAAAACAAATTATTTAGCTTATGTCTCAACCTACTACTAGGTATAGGCGTAGTGTTTTTTTTTTGTATAGCGAAGGAAATGCGTTTACGCATCCCAGACTAGGTCTTTTGTCTGAGTATGTCGGACTCAATACCGCCTGGGTATAATACCGACTAAAACCTCCGCTTTGCCCTTCCCTCTGGTCCCCACGGAAACTGTCGTTAGGCATTACTTCGTGGGGGGAGGATCTAAAATGTTATCATTCTTGTACTGATTTTATACTTCACTTTTAACTGAGCAAAGTCCCACTCGCCTTTTCTCTGAAGTGTAGTGTATATGCGCGTGTATATATACGTATGTGTATGTGAAGCGTTCTTGTGTTTATAATTTTATGTGTATATTATAGTTTATTCATTTTTGTGAAATAAGATAAAATTTAGATTAAAATGTAGTACGAAAATACAAGGCAAACCATTGTGTTTCTCTTCAAGAAAATGCCAAAGCAAGTACTCAATGTCTATCTATAGACAGATTGTAATTTATATGTAAAAATAAAATAAATTTATTGCTATAAATTGGGTTCGATTAAATTCATACTAAGCTTATATGACAAACAAACGATGTATGATGTTATGTTAAAATGCAACACATGAATATAAGGTAACTAATTTAAAATAAACCAAAATACAAATAGCCAATACATATCTAAATTATCAAAAAATTAGTTGACCCGTGCTCTTGAAATCGTCGACAAAAATTTGAATCCGCACATACGCACGCACACTTACATAAAACCTATTTTTTTAAAAGTATGCCAAAATGTTCGAAATATCTTAAAACATTTAACGAATACTGGAACTTACCATACGAGAAGTTAATAATAATGTAAGATCGTAAAGAAAATAAAAAAATATCTGTATAGAATAAAATACATATATTACAATTTTTCATAAGTTTTCGAGAAAAATCATTATTCTCAACACTTGAATTAAAGATAAAAAAAATTTAAAAACTTGCAAAACTACGCCTTCAACCAAGATATTCTTGTATGAACTGCATACGTCAAATTTGAAAGGTATTACATGCATTATGTGGCATTTTATACTAAATACTAATTCATAATAGCTACAACTCATATTTCTTATAATAGTTAACATTTTAATTCAACATGGTTTTATAAGCCTATATAACTAATTGCCATTAGTTTTTTTGTATATTAATGAATTGAAAAAAGTACTTTTACGAAAGATTATTCATTTATATATCATAAATAGTTAAATTGATTAGAAAATTAATAATGGTTGAAAGTGTTAATTTAAACAAAATTATGAGCACACTATAAAAAATCTGTATAATTTTTTTTTTTTCACTTTCTGTTTACAAAATCAACACGCCTCAAATTATATTGGCAAAATACAAACGGTCCTATATCTTCATAGTTGTTCAATAATTTTTTATTAATATAATAATTATTATGTTTTGTATTTAATTAAAAGTTGGAGTAAAACTCTACATAAATTACTCAATGTATCAAATTCCTCAACATATTTTCAGTAGACTACTTTTAATCATTTTCTAATTTTTTGATTATTATTTTAAAATGAAAATAGCTTTTGCTGTTACTTTATCAAAAGTTAATAAGTTATTATACAGAATGTAGAAGATTATTCAGTGATCAAGTACGATTTTTTTATTAAATTATATGTTGAAGAGTACAAAGTCTCATGGCCCTATCATGAGTAACCAAAATTGTAATTTATTCACTAAGGACGCAAATATTTATTTTTTTATTTATCTAGTTTAATCGTGAAAAGATACAGCACATTATTGGCATATTTTAATGTTAAAATTTTTGATAACGGTTCTAGAATAAAAAGTACAAGAACTTAGTGAACGCACTCAAAATCAGATGCCACAACACATGTGTGGTATCTTCAAAAAATGTGATTACAAGGTTCAGTTGCAGATTTTAGTGGAAATTATAAGACACTGTCCAAAATCAATAGAGCAACTGTACAACTTAACCGTTTAGCAAAACATAATTAGATTAAATTAAAAACAAAATAATCAAAAATGTAGAGTAAACAAAGAAAAAATAATCATTTCAGTAAATCTGCTTCACAGTCAAAAGTTAATAGGACTAACAGTACATGCTAATAGGTTGGAAATTAAATGATTAGATCAAAACTAAAACTGAAGAATCAAAAACAACTTTTCATAATAATCCATGTTAAGTTAAACAAGTATACAAAATAAACCTATAACAATAAAAATCTGCTTCACAGTCAAAATACAATTACCGGACTAACTGTACAAACAATTAGGTAAGAATGAAACATATTGTGACGAGTTGATTGTTGAAGCCCCTTTCGGGGATATTGCAAAGACTGCCAAATATTATATTTTAGCATTGCATCCGCATTACGAAAGGGTTACTCCAACTCCTTATCACAACTTCTAAGGACCCCCTTCAATTATCGGTGGAAACTGATATAACTAACTATACGAATAAAGCATAATGTACTTACTATCTTATTTAATACACCTAATTATAATTACAGGTGTGCGGGCATCGTCACAATATTAGATCAACATCAAAACTAAAAAATGTAAAAATTTCTATTAACTGATTAAACAAGTAAGCAAAAAAATACAAAGTATCATCATAGTAAAAACCTTTGCTGAACTGATGATTTGTTAGTAATTTCCCACAATTGATTTATTATAGATTGTAGACAGATGTATCAATTAAAACACGCAGCTTATTGCTTTTAATCCAAATGCAGTACACAACAAGTATTTATAATCACTTGTGAAGATGCGCGTATCTACTAATTTGTAAATAATCAATTGTAAACAACTTGTCAGCATTCTCTGCTAGATATAATTATTTTTATAGATTGCAGAATTAAAATAAAATAAAAAAAAAACTTGTGAAGTATGCACCTAAGCAACTTTTCCCCCAGCTCTCCGCCTATATGTCTCTGCATGTGGGCTCCAAACCGCACGCATTCCCTTTGCAGCGCAGGGAGGATTCCAGGCATATTGTGCAATTACATAATAGCTCCTAATATGCGTTGTGCACTGTGGAAATGCATGCAAATTCGTACCGAGGTGAGCGCAGAGCACAAGAATTTGCGGGAAACCCATCACAATGCATATCAACGAATATGCGGTCGCCCTGACTGGATATAGAAGAATGGAAGGATCTAAGGATCCAAGGATCCAAGGATGCACGGTTGCAAGGATGCAAAGGACCGAGACTAAGGACTTCGACAGTAAGATGCATATCGAGAAAATTGCATGGAAGAATTGTTAGAACAAGATTGTTAGGAACAATCGGCAAAGCAATGTATTTGATCAAAAGTAGAAAAGTACCATGTAGCAATCTTGCACCTAATAGAACTAGAAAAAAATCGCTAAAAATAAGATTTTATTTTGTATATATATATGGGTGGTCCTTAATATGGACATTTTTGAATTTTCTTGCTCTCAAGGGCTCAAAAGGTTTCAAATTGATAAAAAAACAATTCTCTGAAAGTTTTAGCTCTCAATATTGTCATTTAGATAGAGCGCAATTCAATCGAAGATTTGTATGGAAAAAGCATGAAAAAATTTTCAAAAATTTTCAATAAAAAATGACACGAATTTTCACTTTTAATTCATTTGTCGCTAAGTTATACCTAAAAATTTTTTTTAATTTTTAACATTTTTTCCATGCTATTTCCATACGGAGTTTGATTGAATTCTAATATTAAATAAGTCCCAATTGTTTTTACTGATCTTAGATTCATTGGCTACCAGCAACATAGTCATTTATGTAAATAGGAACTATAATAGTATGTTTCTTAAAAAAAAGCAACTACATACAAAATCTATTATATCCATATAGCACCGAAAATATCACGTATACGGTTGAGATATTCAAATACTTCTGATTTTGAAGAAGACAATTCACAAAACATCAGATGGTCCTCTTTGGTACATCAGCACATAAAGCATGAGTCCAAATGAAAAATTGATCATACATCGTAACCAATCGTAACGAATATTGGTCTGTTTTTTTATAATCATACTTTATTTCTTAAATATCTATAAAATGTCAACAAATACTTCGAGTATAGTTAATTAGTCATAATTGGATTGTACAACTTCTGTCCAATCCAAGGTAGAAAATCATGTACATAATTATGAAAAAAACTGTTATGTACATTAGAGATATGTCAATTTTATTTTTTGACATAAATCTCGAATATCTAGTATATTATCGAAGTGCCATAGTATGCTACATTTATTAACGTCAAATTAAAAACAAAAGCAAAATTCGCAATATGCATCCTTAGCCACGATGCTGATTTCAAAAAAATTGGAATAAAATTTACAATCTAACAGTTAACTGATTTTTACTATATGATATAACTTAACAATGAAATATTTATAAATAAGCATTGATTGAACTGATGTGTGATCTTATGAAGAACTCACAGATATTCAGCCTCCTGTATAGAGATCTCTTCTTTTATATAGACTGGAATATGTTCATCACCAGGATTGAATTGGCAACTAAAATATGGTAACTATCGTCAGCATTTGTGTGAAATGATTGAACTGGTGTGTGATTTTATGAAGAAATGACAGATATTCAGCCTCCAGTATTGAAATCTATTTTCTTATATAGACTGGTATATGTTCACCAGCAGGATTTAATTGGCATCTAAAATATTTTAACTTTCTTCAGCATTTGTGTGAAATTAATAAACTGGTATGTGAACTTATGAAGAACTGACAGATAATCAGCCTTCAGTATAGATTTCTTTTTTCATATAAAGGCTGGAATATGTCCATCAGCAGGATTGAATTGGCAACTAAAATATGGTAACCATCATCAGCTTTTGTATGAAATCATTGAACTGGTGTGGTATCTTATGAAAAACTGACAATTATTCATCCACCTTTGTAGAGATCTCTGTTTCTATATAACCAGGAATATTCTCATTAGCAGGATTTAATTCGCAACTAATTCATGGTAACAATCGTCAGCATTTGTGTGTAATCAATGAACTGGTGTGGGATTTTATGAAGAACTGCTAGGTATCGGATTGAATTGGCAACTAAAATATGGTAACTATCATCAACATTTGTGTGAGATTAATGAACTGGTATGTGATTTTATGAAAAACTGACAGATATTCATCCACCTTTGTAAAGATTTCTGTTTCTATATAACCAGGAATATTCTCATCAGCAGGATTGAATTGGCAACTAAAATATGGTAACTTTGTCAGCATTTGTGTGAGATAAAAGAACTGGTGTGTGATCTTATGAAGAACTGACAGATATTCAGCTTCCTGTATAGAGATTTCTGTCCCTATATTGGCAGTAATAGATTTTCACCAGCAGGATTGAGTTGGCAACTGATTCATGGTAACAATCGTCAGCATTTGTGTGAGATGAATGAACTGGTGTGTGATCTTATGAAAAACTGACAGATATTCATCCACCTTTGTAAAGATTTCTGTTTCTATATAACCAGGAATATTCTCATCAGCAGGATTGAGTTGGCAACTGATTCATGGTAACAATCGTCAGCATTTGTGTGAGATGAATGAACTGGTGTGTGATCTTATGAAAAACTGACAGATATTCATCCACCTTTGTAAAGATTTCTGTTTCTATATAACCAGGAATATTCTCATCAGCAGGATTGAATTGGCAACTGTAGATATTTGGATTGCAGATAAATAAACAGGTGTGTGATTTTATGATAAACTAACAGGTAACCAGCCTCATGTATAGAGATCTTTTTACTTACGTAGATAGAAGAAATATAATCACCAGCAGGATTAAATTCGTAACAAATTCATGGTAACAATCGTCAGCATTTGTGTGAGGTGGTCAGAACTGGTGTGAGATTTTATTAAGAATTAACAGATTTTCAGTCTCCTGTATATAGATATCTGTTTTTTCATTGACAAGGATATGTTCATCAGCAGGATTGTATTCGCAACTGAAATATGGTAACTATCGTCAACATTTGTATAAAATTAATGAACTGGTGTGTGATTTTATGAAGAAGTGACAGATATTCAACCTCCAGTATAGAGACTTCTGTTCTATATAGCCAGGAATATTCTCATCAGCAGGATTGAATTGGCAACTAAAATGTGGTAACTATGGCCAACATTTGTGAGAAATTAATGAACTGATGTGTGATCTTATGAAGAACTGACAGATATTCAGCTTCCAGTATTGAGATCTCTTTTCTTACGTAGATAGAACTGTTCATCATCAGTATTGAATTTCTAACTAATATATGGTAACAATCGTCAACATTTGTTTGAGATAAATAAACTGGTGTGTGACCTTATGAAGAACTAACAGATATTCAGCCACCTGTATAGAAATCTTTTTTCTCACGTAGATAGAAATACGATTATCAGCAGTATTGAATTTGAAACTAATATATGGTGAATATCGTCATCATTCACCAGAGATCTGCATTTCTGCTGGTATTTTGGTAATTTATGTCATTGAATTAATACAACACAATTTATGATTAATATAGTTAAATAGTATTTCCACACAATTCTTATATAAAAAATGAAAAACATAAAGAATGGAAACAGAGACAAACTATTGGGATTTACTTTAACGTTTGTCTACCAGGGCGAAAAATTCCCAGACCAACTACTCTATTCTTGGATAAATACATACTTCTTTTTTCGCGGAAATTTCCTACACAAAATTTTATATGCGCAGCCAGAAGATGAAGATAAAGTGATTATGGTTTTTGATGCTTCAGCAAATTTGTTTGATATCATGCAAAACATAAATTGTGGACCAATAATGATAAAATTTGAACGACATAATTATAAATACCAAATTACAAGTATAGAAATAGACAAAAATGATACAAAACTAAGTGTTCTGGAATTATCGCCCCCTCATACATCACCGTTCATCGACTTAAAGACACTTGACAAACATTTATCAGAATTTGGCCTAATATTTGCAATTTCACGTGAGAAAAAACAAGGTGTTTGCACTGGAGTAATTAGAGCGCTGATGATTTTGTATGACGATTCAAAAATTCCTGAAGCAGATGAAATACATGGCAATTTTAAACTTGTTCCATACCTTTCACACATGTTTGATTATTGGACTGAGGAAACAACGACGAAATTTCAGGAAATATTTTGTGCCTATACTGCAAAAAGACTGAACAAGACAGAAGCTGAAGGAGAAGGAGAATACAGTGGTAAAGTTACTATAGATACAAACGAAACAAAGTTTCAATAATGCCAATTGATGTGAACTAAATTCTATAAAATAACAAAACAATATGTTTTTCAAGTATCACAAATTGATAATGTATATATACATATTCATTACAAGATCTCATTGATATAATCAGGGTAATATATTATAATCAACACTTGGATTTTTTTTATTCATTTTTTTTATTATTTTTTTATTAATTTTTTATTTGTTTTAGCATCACTTTTAAGTTCCTGTAAGGGGTGCCAACAAAAAAATTTAGATTCGCTATTATATTTTTCACCAATTAGCTGTGGCGCTCACATCAAATAGTACCTACAGTTTTGTCATTTGAATCTAACTTTCGAATATATTCGTCAATCACAGATTTAGTTGCGCTGGTAAGATATCGGATGAAATAGATGAGTTTATTTTGCTAAATTAAAGAAAAATATTACTATTATTAACTTCTTTGTTAACAAGCAGATATCACGACACGTATTAAATTAAAAAAAGAATGATTGACGATGAACCAAAACTAGTTTCAAAATAAACATTAAAATTTAATATTTAAATAAATAATGTTGATTTTCATTAATTATGTATATTATTTCCACATTTTGGTGAGATCACAATAGTTCATGCTATCATGTACCTTCAATAGTTCATGCTATCATGTACATTATCACAAATTCAGGAACATTCTAAATAACTTGACATTTCTTTGACTTCAGCTTTTGTCGTACAATTTTTTTGGTTTTTAAAAATTTCAATTCAATACATTCGACAATGCACAAAATTATTTAAAAATACTCTTCAAAACAAAAATATCTAAATTAGTAGTGCACAGAAGTCATTTATAGGACAGAATTGCATTCTATCATCTTAGTAGTTTCTGATCAAAATACATAATTTGGACAATTGTAATGAGTGTGCAAGTTTTTAATACTATAATAAATAGAATATTTATGATTGAAAAAAAAGTATAAAAGTATATCACAAAGGTAATATAAAATAATATGGCGATATGAATTAAAGATCTTTACCCAACACTTATCAGCACGATTCCCAAATAAAACATTTCGAACGGTAATGTTTCTTTCCTAGTGTTAGTTCTAAGTCAAAAATAATGAAGACACTTATAAAACATAGGCTCACCCACTAGTAAGTGGTTAAAGCTATTGGATAAGAATAAGATGTCAAGTTCTATACTCGCTATACTCGCCTCTAGCAGCCTAATGCCAAGACGTGACATCGATTTTCAATTGGAAATATAGATATTATGATGTTCCCATAAATATAGCACATATCCAGTATTGAGCATCAATAAAAATTAATCACTGTTACAGAAATTGTAACTATAAAAAAATGCATAGCACAAAGATGCATTAAAATCAATATCATCTACTAATTTTAAGTTTTTAAGCTTGAATGATCTATTTTGTAATGATTTACGTTTCGAAGTTATTCGATTGTCATTTGTTTTGCAAATTATATATAATTTTTCCATTTCTTTCGCAGTTTTTCATCTGCATGATGACATAATACATTTCTTATATTAAATATATTTTGATTTTTTAATAATGTTTGCAAGCCACCACATTCTGATTTTGATAGTTTCATAGTCAGTCAGACTTGGAGTCAGTAATGGAGTTAGTTAGATAGTGATATAGTTTTCACATAAAGAGTTATCAAATGATAAAAGAAGCAATTAGCAATAAAGCATTCATCTCAATCAAAAATCGTTTGTTTTGTAAATTACATATAATTTTTTCATTTCTTGCACAGTTTTCGGCCTGCATAATGGCATCATACCATTTCTTATGTTAAATATATTGTGCTTTTTTAATAATGTCTGCAAGCCACCACACTCTGATTTTGATAGTTTGATAGTCAGTCAGACTTGAAGTCTGTAATGGAGATAGCTAGATAGTAAAATAGTTATAATATAGAGTTTATGTATTGATAGCAATAAAGTTATCAAATGATAAAAAAAGCAATTAATCATAATGCATTCATTTCAAGCAAAAATCGTATTTCTACCCCTTAACCAGTGAGTCAAATCCAATTCATGGTCCAATTACAATTACCAACAGTCAGAGAGACATCTCAAGAAAGGGTTAAAAAACAATATAATATCACAACCCAATTTTATTTGCCAAGTTCGTAAAATAACAATCATAACTTAAACACTTCCAAGTTTTTAAGACAAGAACAATTTGACTTAGACAATGCATTTAGCAATAAAGACTTCTGACGCAAGCATCAAATTGATTATTGTGAGAGAATTCAAGTATTCCATTAAGCGCACACATATTCAAGTGTAAAACTTCTAAGAAATGCATAAAATAAAGTGAGATAATGATCAAAACTTGTGCAATTATCTGAAAGTCCTGTAAATAAATGCAGTTTCTGTTTAGTGTGAAGATCATTTATTACTCACTACCAAGTCGCATGCGGGCAAGTAAGTAAGTACATCAGCGTCGAGCAATATCATTACTGTCATTGGATCTCTCACAGTGAGTCTGTCTTTTGGGATCATTAGTAACGCGCGAAATACATACTGCACGTGTCTTGGTGCTTAGAAATGGATAGATCTAAGGCGGGGTTAACATGAACCATAGGAAACTGGATCGAGTAGAACCATGAATCAGGCCAGAAAGGAAAGACAGCTAAATTGCAGAACAAGAACCACATTGAAAATATACATACAAACTTAGTTTTGCATGGCATCGTGCTTTAAGGCAAATTGCCGGAACTTCCCGTACCGAATATTAAAATTAGAAAAAAAATAATTTTTTTTAAACCTAAAAAAAATTTTTTTTGAGAATTTGGATTTTTTTTTTAATTTTTAAAAAATGTTTTTTTTATATTTTAATATATTATAAAAATTTTGAAGTTTTTTTTTTCAAAGCAATCGTGCGTTATCTACGGTACAGACGAAATATCGATGCGCGTAAGCGCCTCGTCGCAGACTAACTGATACATATTGTTTAGGAAACCCATAAAAATGTATACAAAATTTTTTCTCAATATTAAAATTTCTCTGAATATCTGATAATTTTATACGCTTATGTCTAATCATTTTTGACCGCCAAATAAGATTTTTTTGTTCTTTTTTTTATTGGATACCCAAAACCGTTCGACCTGCCTTCCCAAAAATTTCTTCAATACAAATAAAATGTTTTTTCAATCATTCAAAATCAGACGCTACGTTATCTAAAAAACTGAATTACCATTTTTGGCACTTTTTCCCCGTACCTTCAAAATGATTGGACGTGCTTTCTCCAAAAACAAATCATCCAGTCAATGTTTTTTTAATTATTCAAATCGGTTGATCCGTGTTCACAAAATTGTTGACGAAATTTTGTATCCGCACACACACGTAATTTTTTTTAAAGATACTGCAAAATGTCCAGAAACAATATATGAAAATTTTTATTTTAGATTTTTGACGATTGGTGGAACTTACCCTAAGGGAAGTTAATGCTGTATATAAAAACAGAAGAAATTGTTTGTTAATATTTGAGATATTTTGAAACATTTTGAAAATTATATTAGTTTGCGAATAATTTCTGAATTATAAAAAATCATGGCTAAAAATTAATAATTTGTTTTAATGCAGTATTTTTTATTAATTTAATTTTTAATACTCATAAAGGAATATTGAAATATTATGTATGTATTAATAACATTACTAATAATGTTTATAAATCATATATTTTATTAGTAAATTTATTACATAAATTAGAAAAAAAAATAAAGTTCTCATAAAAAATCTTATTATAATTATCACAAATGTATGAATTCAATTAACTTCTGATGGAACTTACTTGCCAATGTACTTAGTATTTCTTTTTTAAAGAACGGCCTTTCAAATTATAACCAATTTTAAATTTTTTATCAAAATTAATGAAAATTAACCAAAATAACTGAGAAATTGTGACAGTTTCACCAAAGCTCTAGATTGCACTTAAAAGCTCATAATTTTAAACCACATGGAATAAATTTTTTGCTAATTTTTTTCAGGATAGTTACGATCAATAATATTTCCAAGTTTCGTATTAACGTTGAGTCCTGGAACACCCTGTATATATGTATACATATTATTTATATTTAATAGTAGTAATATACCTTATATTTATTTTTATATTTGGAGATTATGAATTATGAATTATGATTGAGTAATGATAGCTTTTTTGGTGACATAAATCCTTTGTCACTATCTATTTTGACAATGATTTAAATTATTTTCTCAAGGCTAGAAAAGTTAAAGGGTTTTAAGTTTATAAATAAACTAGTTGTAAGTGGTATTTTGTCTTAAGTTGCCGACTCAATCAGTAAGGAATGAGATTTAGCCAATTTTAAAATTGTGACAATAACAGCTTATAGTATCTATTTTAAAAATAAATATTTATCTAAAATTAATGCAATTTTATTACATATTGACATTATGTATATACGTAACATGTCTGCCCATTATTTCAAACTTTATTAAATTTTGGTAATTAATCCATTTTTCGTAAGCATTTAATATTTTGGGATGTCACTCCATGAACGCTATCTCTATGCAAATATTCATTAAAATCATGAAAAAAATTAACTATTAATTACGAAGAAACGTTCAAGCCAAATTTTACCAAAACTTATCAGCAAGATTCCCAATTGATATCTTTCGATAGTTTTTAAATGTTCCAAATCGGATGAGAATTGTTATTGAAAACGTTTATGAAAAGTTTTGCACTTACAAAAAAATCTATTTATATAAAAACGACTCTGTAAAATTGTATCGCAAAAAGAATAATAACCAGAATCACTTGAAATGTCGAAAAAACATAAAATTAGTAAATCGGATTTTGTAAGGAAAATGAACAACTGTTTTGGAATGTTAATACCAGGAAATTAATTCACAACTTTTTTTTCAATCAGGTGAATTTTTAAAATAATACTCAATTATATTTTTCTACCAATTACACATTGTATATTCTTAAGTTGTTTTTTATAAATATAAAATCAATGATCCCACGCGATCATGGGTATGAAGCCAAATAATACTAAGCAGAAGAAACTAATATGAAAAAACTTGGAAGAAAAATGCTGATATGGACTTGGGGAATGTATTTAAAGTTAGTCGAATGAAGAAATGGCATGCATTTATTTTATTGCTTAAGTTAAAGTTCCGGCTGATGGAATTAGATAGTTCCAAACTGTTCTTTTGACAACACATATTTTAGGACGTAATTGATATAGTTGTAAGTTTTGTGATTCGAAAGATTGAATTGAAATAAAAATGTGATTACATGAAAATGAACAATGAATCTGATTTAATCAACTAATCATTTATTATCTTTAGCTTGAAGACTATGATCTTGCATATTAATAAGAATAATAGACGAGTATTATATTTGCATTGACACAAATAACTTGACGTTTGCAGTATTTATAAGTGGGAAAATTGTTGATATATTCACTTTTGCCAATAAAAATTTTCTAAAAAAATTTAAAGTATCAAAATATTCTAATTTTCAAAAATTTCATAATTTTCAAACAAAATCGAAATTCTAAAAAATTCAAAACTTAAAAAAAATCGAGTTCTTACAATAATTTTAAAATATTTCAAAATTTTCAAAAAAAAACGAATATTTACAAAAATTTGCAAATTCTCAAGAAATTAAAAAAAAACTATTTTTTTCAAACATTCTAAAAAATTTCGAACTTATTTTCAAAAAAATTAAAATTAAAAAAAATTGAACAAATTCCTTGTAAACATACACATAAGTTGTTTTTAGAATACGCTCGTCGCCCAATTAAGCACTTATAAATTTATAGTACTTATAATAAATGATCTATTTGAAAATATTTAAAACAAATTATTTTAATTCCTCAAATGTTTAATTTTCGGTACGGGAAGTTTCAGCAATTTGCTTAAGGCACGATGCCATGCACCACTAGTTTTCCTTTAGTTTAATAAAGGATTTATAGAATTCCTTACAAATATTTGGCATCTAAGACTGATTAGCACCATCTCATGGTACAATATAATTGAATTTCACCTACTGTAGCTAGTTTTCATCTTATTGTAAAAGAACTTACGTAAGCAAAATGTTACATTCACAAAGAAATTGTTACATTTTTACCTTTGCCTATGCATAACATTTTTAGCATCACACACGAGGACTCTTGGGGATTTTTATCAAAACCACCAAAGAAAGCTACATGCAAAACTCTACTTTTATTTAAATTTTTCCCAGCTAGAATCTTGTTCTTCGTATTATATTTACGAATAAATAGAAAATTAGATTACATATAATTCAATCGAAAGTAATTGTGCAAATAACAATATTTGGCCGTTGTAAAAACTGTAGATTTAAGCACAAAATTCACAAAGAAAAAATTCACTACGATAAATGCTCTTTAAATAAATCCACTCTTTCCAGCTAATTTGATTTCAAGAATATTGTAAATTAAACATGAATTTTTTATATAAAATTGCTTGATTGATAGGCAGCTTTGAATATAGTTTTCTCATTTGTTCCATGGAGTGGATTAGAAGTAGCACAATAAAAATGTTAATTATCATTTATTTTTACAGGAAAAATTGGATACCTATGTAAACTATCTAGACGCATAAAAAATGTATTTTATTAAAACTTTTGAAATGATCAGAAATTATGAACGATTGTCTTAATTTATTGTAGAATCTAAAAAGAGGTGATGTGATGTACTCAAATATTTTGACGATAATTTTTATATCCTATTTTAATTTTCAGGCTATTACATAGCAATTGGATCAGTAGTGTATTTTTTACTTATAAATTGTTTATAAAATTTGCGCTAAAAAATTTCAAGTAATGTGTAGTTATATTACTATAAAATAGCCAAAAAATCAAAAATGAATATTTTTGCATTTCTTTACATTTTAAGGTCTTCTGAACATTTTGGCATACATTAGAATAAATGGATGTATGTGTGTGTATAGTATTTTTTTTTTTTGTATAGCGAAGGAAATGCATTTACGCATCCCAGACTAGGTCTTTTGTCAGGGTATGTCGGACTCAATACCGCCTGGGTATAATACCGACTAAAACCTCCGCTTTGCCCTTGCCTCTGGTTTCCAGAGAAACCGCCGTTAGGCATTACTTCGTGGGGGTAGGATCTAGAATGTTATCATGCATGGACTGAATTTATACTTATCTTTTAAATGAGCGAAGTCCCATTCGCTTCTTTCACTATCATATAAACATTTATATTCTCATATGCGAAACTATTATTTTTTGTACTACTAATTAAAATTAAAATACATTTATTTACTATTCATAAAATTGAACATTAAATAAAATCAGTCAAGAATAGCTTTAAATCACACTAAATTTGCCGCTTTTTTATTATTGCAGAATATTCGATCAAAAATTGATTTTTTATATAAAATTCAAAAACCGGCTAAAACCGGTTTTGTGAGAAATTTACAATTCGAAAACGGTTTTCTGAAATGTTGGTTTAGATACTTATATGTTGATGTAACAACGTATGAATGAATGAATTATATTGAATTTTCAAAAAAATATATTACAATCTATTATAATTATAATATTGTCAGATCCATTGTTCTAATTGTAAGCGATTCAATGTGAAAGATAATCTCCAGGACCGGATTAGACGGGATTAATATCAATCTGAGTAATTGAATTTGTCCATTAGCCGCCGGCGTACGGCTAATTATGAATCTGCCCCTTAAAACGTCTAATTCGTACTTTTGATATCGGCAAAATCGGATTTTCTCTCGTTTCTGATTTGCATAATTATTCCAGCAATGCCATAACCGTACGAAACGGCGGCACACCGTTTGAATAGGTGGAATTGAATCTCTTTTATGATTTCGGAATATCACAATATTTGTCGTTTGAATATAATATTATATTAAACTGAGCGCGCGCGGCACGAATAATTGGAAAATCAACTATTTAAATTCATCAATACAAATTTATAATACATTGATTAAATATAATTAGAATTATTGAGCAGCCTCTGTATAAAGTTTGGTAATCAAATCAAAACTATATTTTAATCATTGATTAACTAAATTTGGTATAAATTAATTAAGGTGATATATTTTATTTTATCCGATTCATAAATATATATATATATATATATATATATATATATATATATATTTGATGTCTGATTTGGGGTCTGATGCTTCTTGGGAAACAAATCAGTACACAAAACCCATGTGTCGTTTATATGCACTGAGATGCATTCTTATCTTCTAGATTCTAGAAAAGTTTAATAAATATTGATTGTATATATAAACAAATATATCATATCTATTGAATTTAAAATCACAATTAAGTACATAAAAAACAAAGATGATGCAATGCATATAGATATAATTATATTAATTAATAAAATACATTAAAAAAAATTAGCAAATAAAATACACTTTGTTAAGTTTCTAAAGGTGAAGTTTGTTTTCACGACCAAATTTGGTAAAATAATAAATGCATATGAGTGAGTGTGAGTGTATGTAAGCCAATTTTTGTTTTTAATCCTACCGCTGCCACCAAATGTTAGAAAAATTGACGCTCTAGATGACGACAATTTCGCCACAAACACATGAAGAAAATAAAACGAAGAAAAAGTTTGTTTTCATAATAAAATCCGATTTGCTAATTTTATGCTTTCTCGACGTTTCAATACAATCCAAAGTTGGAAGAAGTGTGTGTGTGCATGTGTGTGTGTATATGAACAGATTTTTTGCCGTTAATCGACGTTTTCTCAAAAACGCTTGGATCGATTTCAGAAATTTAAAAATCATTTGATGTATCTCAATGAGGACTATTATTTGTCAGTTTTGTGCGGCGATCTGCCGGGCCGTTTCTTCGTAATTTGGAAAAAAGTGTTAAACTTTACGTCCACATTTAAGCTCATACTACCAAATCGATTTTGAAAAATCAAAAACTTTTTGAAAGATATTAGTTGGTAATGATACTGATTAGTTTTAGGTAAAAATCTACCGAGCCGTTTTCTTCTAATCAACTGCTGAAAAAAAAATCAGCCAATTTTTATGCAATTTTTTTGGGCGAAATATATCATGGTCTTATAGAACATCCTGAAATATTACGCTCTTACGACAAGTAGTTTAATTCTAAAAATTCATCAAAGTTTGAGAAAATGAGTAGTTTTGTTAAAAACTAGACGTTTGTTAAAATTAAAATTCGACGATTTACTTCGTATAACGATAGAGTACTTGGTCTTAATGAACCATTAAAGTCTTACGGAATCTGATTTTAAAAATTTGCTTTTAGAAAATACTCCAAGTTAACGCGTTCGTTCTTTTTCAATGATGTATAATAAATCCCCTCGGAATATTTATTATATAATTTATTTTTTATTGATTAAGTCGATTATTTACACATATCGGGAAGTTCATGTGACTTGCCTCAAGGCAAAATATCAATACCAACTAGTTATTTAAATAGCTAAATCTCAAATATTATTGTTGATTTATTTACATATATAGCAATATTTATGCAACTTGCATTGAGCCAAAATTCCATTTATTATTTAACTAATTTATATAATTTTTTATCAGATTTTAATGAAACGTGAAATTTCATTTGCTTTTCATTTTCATATGGTATGATACAACTTTTATAGACGGGGGTGCCAACCTCACAAAGTTATTTCTACATACAGTTACAGTTATTAATATATGCCAAGCAGAGTGGATACGTGTATGACTTAAAACTATGCGTGACCTACATATCAGGACTTGAATCTTATAAATAATTCAAGTAGCCAAACTTTGCATCCCGTAGTACGTGTCATTTATAATTCAGTCCAACTCGAAAATCTATTTTTGTTCTATGCGATTTTACACTTTCGTCGTCGCTTGTCCTGATTTCGGAAGCTTTTATTAAAATACATGAGCTTCCGATAGTGAAAGCTCTCTCGCTCGATGTCTCTCGAGTATCAAGGGCGAACCGACCGCGTTCCTAGTAATATGCTGCTAGAGGTTGTATCGCAATTCGGCGCCGTGAGAGATGTGTCCGCATAAAATATTCAACACGCTAATTGGACCTGCCTCTCGCCTGCCATGTACCTAATCAGTTGTTTATTCAATTACACGACGTGGGAATTAAACTAGATCTATTATTTACGGTCGATTCACAGATAATTTGTACTCATATATAGGATGATTTTTGACAAATTTGGTAATAAAGGAGCTTGACTAACCAAAACTTATAATAAAAGATTAGTACTATTAACTTACCGTAGGGTAAGTTATAGTAGTCGGAAAAAAATCGAAAATATTTTTTTTATATCTATCTTTACATTTTAAATGTTTCTGAACACTTTGGCATACCTAGATGATGAAAAAAAGAGTGCGCGTTGGTTCACACGCGATTGAAGTAAAACTTATTTGCTACTGTATAAGATGGCATTTAAGTAAAAATAAATACATCATATAACAATTTTGAATGTTTATTAGTAATATGGTAACGCTTGTGATGCACACATTTATTAGTGTCAACCATTACACACATTTATATAATGATAAATTATAGATTGCATATTTATAAAAGTATTAAAAATATGTATAATATTTAAAAACAATAATGTAATTAAAGTCATACTTCAAATATGATAGGATCGGTTTGTCATTGCAATTAGCATTTAGAAATAAACATTCTTTAGAGAAATAAAGTAATTGATGATTCTATAATATTCGTTTGCACAGTGGATTATGTTAAACAACGCTTAAACAAATATTGTTTTTGCAACTTCACTCACCATGAAATTGTGTTTAAAGAACTTTACGTAATTAAAATTAGCATACATTCATTGACTGTTTGTATGTTTTTTACTTTTTCCCTGGCGATATAATCTTATTCTTTGAGCAGGTGTTATATTTGTTTTGCCTAAAAATATTTTCCATTTTAATAACTTCAAAAATTTATAGAAACTACGAATAATATAGAAATAATTTCTAATCAATAAACTTACGTTTAGTACACGGCCCAAATGTTTAATTTGTATTATTATTTTCAAGGAACAGGGTAAAATATTCTTCTGATTCTGGCATTTTTCATTAAATCAATATTTGTACTACGATGTAACTTGAAAATGTTATTTATCTATGCCAATTTCCTTGTTGATATCGGTACGCATACAACGTTGATGCCGGCACGCATACAACGACAGCTCTCTATTCACATAATACAGGATGACTAATCACAATCGACTCGTATTGAAATGATCTCATCGAGAGCGAATGACGAACAGTTCGGGCGTAACGGACTTCCGTTGCATTTGTACGGATTTACACCCTAGTCGCGGCGCCTAATGAAGTTTTACTTCAAAATGGATCTATGTGTGTTTAAGAACACGGATTAATCAATTTTGAATGATTCTTACTTGTCTTAAGACCGTAATAGTTTAGTATGTTCAGTTGACCATGATCTCTATCATAAAAAAATTATCAAGTTCTCCCAAAATTTTCTTTCAACATTCAATTATAGCCGATCTTTACCAAAAATCAACAGTATCTTTTGAAAAAAAAAAATAATTCTTGAAACCGATTCAGATTTTCGGGCTAAAATGTGAATGAATTTTTTTCACTTTTTTTGTATCTACAAAGAACTGGCTTGGCCGATCATTGTAAAAAACTAATCAACACTGATCCTTATCGACATTCACCAAATTGCTTCCATATTTCTACGAGAAAACGTAGTAAAAAAATCTGAAAATCGGCATCTCATCAATGCCAAATTGTTTTCCCAAATTTGGTCTCAATTGCTTCAGAATGATTTTAAACGTCGGGAAAATATTATTAGCAAAGCGTTTTTTATTGTGAGAACAAACTCTCTTTGGGGTGTTAAAAAGTATATGGTTGTATTTTTGTTCTACGGTTTTAAATTTCAAAAACTATTCGAAAAAAAATTTGAAGTTAGAAAAACGATATCCAAAAAGTAACTTAAAATCTGAATAAAACTGTAAAATCAAATACATATATATAATGCAAACTCTGGTTACTTTTAATTATTATTGGTATACAAATTTTTGCAACTTCTAAAAACTCTAAAAATTGGTCAAAATTCTGTAAACTTTTATGAAAATTATGAAAACTATATAAAAAGTATGGTTCTTATATAAAATTTGATTAATTTTTGTGGATGTGTAAAAGCTTAGTTAAAGCTTGAGAAATTTAAACAAAATTGAAAACTGAATATGTGAAGAATGTTTAATTTAAAAAAATGAAATTCATAAATAATTTATGTAAATATTTAATCAACAATTTACTCTTAATAATAATTTATTGAATTTTATTCTGTTAAAAGTATTTTGATAATTCGGAGTACATACGGAATATGAAATTTTTAGTATGGCCAATCACAAAAATATAAAAATATTTTTAAAAGTAGTACGTGGTAAATTACAAATTAAGCTCACTAATTTTTAATAAATTCCAGTCCAAATGAAATCAAATTAATTTCACATTATTCGTTTCGAAAATGCACTAAATGGATATTATCCTTTCTATCCGACATCCAACAATTTAAATGACGCTATCATACTCATTATTTTTAATAAAATAAAAACTTTCATCATAAATTACATTTGCATTGATTATATATTCAACAGGTTTTGTGAAATATTATTTCAAAAATGCTCTCACACGTGAAACTATGCAATTTGCATGATGTACATTAATAAGCAGATATTAATTAGGTAAAATATAGAATCAGTAGAAAACGAAATGTGTTAGAGTCCAATTATTATTTATTATAATTATATACTTTTCATATTACGTGCTGGTTTTAATTAAGTAAGAGATATTCACACAAATAAGTTTCACTCTTAGTAAATAACTGTATTGTTCTTCTGAAATCAAACTAATCATAAATATAAAGTGAAAAGACGCAATGCATTGTCTTTAGATATTTCAAAAAACTTGATACTTTTAAACGTATTTGCAAAACATTTTTTAACCAATTTTCAGGAAATTGAGTGAACCCTCCTATAGCGCGGTTTCTGTTCCTATGAATGATTCTAGTAACTAGATATTATGAAAAATTTTAATAGAAGTTTCACCGACCATTCAATCTTTTACGATATGTTTTATTAAACATTCCAATTCATATCATAGCTGTGTACAACATCGGTTTTAGTAATGCCAAAGCTCTTTTACAGAACTAAAGACTTTCTAAAGAAATTTATGTACTAATTTTTCAGTACTTTTAGCTCATTTGTTGAACATATCCTTATATAAACTCTTCAATTCAATAAAATATTCATATATTCTTAGATCTTTATATGATCTTTTCAATTCAATAAAAATATTATATACTTTATACTGCGTATTGTATTTATTAGTTTCCATATGAGACATAAAAAACTACTGTATATGATTTGAACTAGTTCTGAGATTTTAAAGTGCGGTTTCAGTATAACACGTATCGTGTAATATGAAACGTTATTGGCGGGTTGACTAATTAATGTTTTATATTTATAGATCTAATTATCTATATTTGAATAATCACTATTTTCACAAAATATTTATTGATATATGTGTTGTCTGCACAAATAGATTTAATATTATATTTTTTACATTTATCTTTTTTTTTAACTATCTGACTATTTTCAGTAAAACTCCCAGCTAATTCAGCATTGTAGAAATGTGTTGTTTTATTTGCGGTTTTTCAAAAATTGTCCTTTGGTCTTTTTTATCCCATAGACAAGACAAAATGGAACAACTACGAGGCCAATGCCTTATTTTTAATTTCAAAGGTATTTACGAAATAATAGCTATATTATTCCACCAAAGCAAAATATAAATTTTATAGGTTTATTTTTTACAGAGATAATAATGTATATAACCTGGATCTGGTATTTTTGTCAGAACTATTCATCAGAAGAGCTCTCGAATCACTTTATTTAATTTCTCTTGTAAAATTGCATTTTTACACCTTGGCTAGAGTGAAAGTTTAGTTGGTTCTTTTCACCCTACTCACGTGCATTACATATCTTTTTCTCTCCAATCTCAAATATTGTTGTTGAAAAATTCTTAATCTTGTTTTTGAGATATTAGTGGTCTACCCTACTGGATTTTAATGAAGAATCTTTAAAAAATTTAAGTTTGTACTTTAATTACAAAATTTTATGATTCAATTATTGGAAGTACCAAAACTTTAATACAGCAATTTTCAACTAATATTTTTGCCACAAGTATTTATAAAACTTACAATTAATTGGTAAAATATAAAAATTGAAACACAAAAGGTACTTTGCACAATGGCCAATCATAATTTTATGACAAACCCTCTAATAAATGTAAATCAAATTTTAAAATAAATTTTAATATTTCATTAAATCGTTTATTAAAATAATTCTCTCATACATAATTCTGAGTAAGATTTCACAGTTTTCGAGAAAATTGAGCAATAATTTCTGCAAAAAAAAATTATATATTCTCTGTAATCTAAGGTTTTGAGACGTTTACTCTAATTACAGTGTCTAGCCGAAATAATTATAGATGCCTAGAAATTAGCAATTACAACGAATAATTTTCTGATGCGAATTTACAACTAAAATTTTAACTTCAATTACTCTTAAGAGGCTCAAGGAGTTTAATTGTTTAATTTGTCAAGACTAACAAACGCTCGAAAACTTTATACAAACTGCTAAACTTCGTTTATTGATTTATTTATTATATCTCTATTTAAACGATTCATTCATTGTTTTCTTGAGATTTAAATTGTTCGACCAGATACTTACAAATTAATACTAAGTAATCTATATAATTAATTGTATTATATTACATGTATACCAATGGTATATTACCAACCATTCACAATTATGAATATATCAGTCAGTTTCTTCTTCATATGATAGTTTATCCAAATAATTTAAAGTTAATTCATTTCTCATTTTTCACAGAAAATGAATCACTAAAGCCACTAAAATAATTTTTATATCGTTATCGAACATTTAAATGTGAGTATGTTTTAGCATTATTAAATTCTAAATAGAAGTG
Source organism: Ctenocephalides felis (assembly GCF_003426905.1). Taxonomy (NCBI): domain Eukaryota; kingdom Metazoa; phylum Arthropoda; class Insecta; order Siphonaptera; family Pulicidae; genus Ctenocephalides; species Ctenocephalides felis. The sequence goes on along the minus strand of NW_020538040.1, from coordinate 34,837,918 downwards.
ATTTTTGAATTGCAAATGAAAATATTTAATATTTTTCAACAATTCTAGATAAATGATAATATAGTTGAATAATCAATCATAACTTATTATGTTTATATGCAAATATTGGTTCAGTTAGATTTATAAAATGGCCAAATAATCTAACAAAGAATATGTTAGATCAAAAATACGTGACAAAAAGAATTATAATGATAATCTATTCAAAGTGTAGTAATAAATAAAAATGTATTTAATGCTTTTTGAACTTCTCGTAGGGTAAGTTATAGTAATCGCAAAAACAACGAAAATATTTTTTTTTATATATTTTTACATTTCAGAAGAATCTAAACATTTTGACAAAAATTTCGAAATATATAAACAATTGTGGGAGTTGTAATGATTATGACAATATACTAAATTAGAAACTCCCAACTTAATAAAAAAATATAAATTTATTAACTGTAAAAATATTTCGATATCAAAAAAATATACATGACATGTCCGATTGTTTTTTACAAAACAAAACCAGCCTGCTTGATATCGCCACACACTCCCTGCCCATCGAAATATTTTTACAGTTAATAAATTTATATTTTTTTATCACGTCGGGGTCACCAATGTGGGAGTTGTAATGATTATGACAATATACTAAATTAGAAACTCCCAACTTAATAAAAAAATATAAATTTATTAACTGTAAAAATATTTCGATATCAAAAAAATATACATGACATGTCCGATTGTTTTTTACAAAACAAAACCAGCCTGCTTGATATCGCCACACAATTCAAATTTTTTAAAAAAGTCTTTTTTTTCAATAATTTCAAAATTCTCAAAAATCTCATTTATTTCATTATTTTTAAAAATTCTGAAAGGTTTTTTCAAAAAATTAATTTTCGGCACAGGATGTTCCAGCAATTTTCTTTAAGGCACAATGCCATGCACCACTAGTTCTTTCTTTAGCTCTATTGTAGTGCCTAAATTTATTTTTTTGCACCTTATAAAAAATTGAATGATATAATGTTTTATGTAGAAAGATGAAGCAATTAAAAAAAGTTCAATTGGTATTTTAAATAAACAAAATTGAATAAAATAAATTCAGAAAAATTTTGCATCTATCTTGTAATGAGTAGTTAAATTTACAGTAAATTTAGTAATTGTAATATGTGTTAAAGTTAAAATATAATACATTAAAAAATATATTATCATAATAGCTCACTTTGTGTTTTGTTGCAAGTTTTGCATTTTTCTATGATTATCAAAGGCTAAATTTCGAGTGGTGATTATTTACATCAGTTTCTTCTAAGCCCTTTAATTAATTTAAATAAAAAATAATTGCTTGAGATAATACCAGTTGCCTTCATTATTACTATATAAGCAACAACTGACTTGTTTTTGGTAATTCAAGTTATTTTTTCTCCAAAAAAAGTTTCAAATCATTTTTAATACTTTAAATTTATTTGAATGTCAGTTTCATAATTAATTTTGTATGATCATTGACAGAGTAATTTATTTTAATTAACAGCTAACAAACACTTTGTTGTAACTTGAAAAATTGAAAAACTGTTCTAACACCCAGTACGTGTTAATTTTAACATTGATCATATGAAGTTTTTATTCGAGTTGTTTATTCATAATTATTACTATATTTGAGCATTGTCCAAAAATGTACTATATTATTTTTACTATTGCCTCCAGAAATTATTTTTGTATATAAGGTAAAAGACCCAGTTATTGACCCTGGCCCAGTTTCTGACCTTTTCAACTTTTTTTGGAATTAATTAGAAAACTATACATTTAATGTGAAAATAATTTTTTTTTAATTGACAGTAATTTATTCTATGCCTCATTAATGTCAATTAAAAAAATATAAAAAATATTAACTAAATAAAAAAAATTTTTAAACCAAAAGTGACTGTGGAAGCCATTTTTTAGCTTTAGTCTAAACAGTTTATGTAAGGAGCTACGACAATTGAGTTCGTGCACTAATTATGATGTAAGTACGAAAATCTAACTAAAAATATACAAATAAGTCAATAATTAATTAAAATTTATTTTAAAATATTTATAAAACATATTAAATTTAGTTTTATTACTGAAATTTGAGGGTCAATAACTAGGCTCAATTTTAAGTGTATGTCACAGTTGTTGACCCTGCAATTCTAACCTTCTAAAAGCTAGGTTATCTGTCACATGTTTTTAGTCACTTGTTCATTAAATGTAAAAATAATAATATTTATTGTTATCTTATATTTTTTTTACTATTTTTCGTAGTAAAGTGATAAATTTACATTTAATATTCATTGGTATAAATGAAAGATTGTATTTAAATCTTGTAAATACATCTTTTAGGTGATAAAATTATTAATAAAAAAATGTCAGTTTTATCAACGCTTAAGTTATGACTGTTTTAGTTTACTAATATTTTTATTATTATACAATTATACAATTACAATTAATTAAATGAAAATTAGAAGAAGAAAAAGAATTGAAAAAAGCTGAAAGGTCCAAAAATAAAGCCATCAAGGAGGCAGAAAAAATAATTAAAAAAGAAAAACTTGAAGAAAAAAAGAAACAAAAAGCTCTTAAAATAAAAAAAAGTCCAAGTAATTTAAATAATTAATTTTAATTTTTTTGTTTGTGTAATATGTTATAACAAGACTTGAACTATTTATACGTTAAATTTTAACAAACTGTATATTTTTAGAATAAATATTTAATTTATTTATTTTAATGATAATTTCAGTTTATTTAAAATTAGTAAGCACTTCATAACCTAATCATGATTAAATTTGAGGGTCAGAAATTGGGCTACGGTCAGGGTCAGAAACTGCCACACGAAGAATTTTGAGGGTCAGAAACTGGAGCTCTTAATGTCAATTTTTAAAACGTCAATTTAAAATATAAATTTAGTTCAAATAATTTTTTTATGCACATTACTTTATTTTAAAAATCCTAAACTAATAGATAAAATTATAATTTTCTTCATTAAGTTAAGTTTTATATTAATTATTATAGTTTAACCTCCACCGTCACTCTAAAAAGGTCAGAAACTGGGCCCCTTACCTTAGAGTGTATATAGCGGAAGTTTGCTCCTTTTTTTAAAGCATAATACAAATTACCTTGCTTGAGCTCTTTTTTGTAAGAAATTTGATATTTTACAAATACTCTTATATAAATGATCATATACACATATTTCATATTAAATTTTGAAAAAATACCCAAAAACTTTTAACACCCATTCGTTCTTTATGCGCAACCATTACCTCTCGTTGATTTTATTTGACGAAGCAAAAATATTTGCAAGTATTAAATGTATCAAATTTCATTTTCAACAGTAGATGGGATTTGGTTTGTTTAAGGTTAAAAATACAAATTCATTTGTTTTTTACTGTTTCAAACTATAGGTCTACCCTCCGAATCATCCTTCGCAACATTTTCTTTGTTGATCGTACTAATTTAAAAAAAATAATCGCAAAATAATTTTCACGAAAAACACGCAAAGGCGAACGCGAAGTAATTGAAGTTTTCAAATTAATTTGTGTGTATGCCATCATGTCTATATATTTCATACCTATACACAATGTGTATTATTTTCGAGAGATAGGTCAAAGGTATTCTGTGTTTCAAAGTAACGCGTCGAGCAAAAACTTTTGATGTAAAGTTTGAAGAAGTATGGAGTATTCCACTTCACATTTCCATTCTAGAAGTTTTCAATTGCATTAAAGTTCAGAGGAGCTATAAAATCAATTTTTATATGCTAAATTTATCTCTACATTTGTCCTGGGATGATAGGAATGTGTTTTAAGTACAATGTACATATCAGTTTTGGTAAAACCAATAAACGCCAGAAATAGTTTGGTATAGCAAACACGCCATATTGTCTAAGAAATTCTTTGAATTAAATTATTACCATGCAACGGGGTAATGAAATAAAACATTTTTTTTATCTATAATTTGTCGAACAAACTAAATCTCTATGTAGAGGAAACCATTGAAAAACTAAATCATTTGGAAAAAAATCAATATAAACTGACTGACAAGTTTTGAAACATGATGTTGGAGAAGAATGGAGACGACTAAATTGTCTGGAAAAGTTCGTAACTGATAGAGCATTGGGAAGGTTGGAAAATGATAAAAATTACACTGAATATGATTCTTGGAAGGAAAAATGGGTAGAAAGATTGTAATATATCGACCTAAACAAACTGAATGAGAAAATTTAAAATTTAAACAATGTGCAAAAGAACTAAAGCGATGTAAAAACAAGGATCAGTGTAAACTGTATATAATTCTTGGAAAGCAGAATACAAACTTAAACAACTATATTTTTTTGTTATTTCTCAACATTCAATTGCAATTTGTTTTTAAAATACAAAAAAAACATTAAGTAATTATAAATGACAATATGTAACGTTATGACCAAAATAGAGTTTACCGATTGCTCTTTTTTTGTATTGATTGAAGAAACTTAAATAACTATAGCAAGAAAAATATAAATGATTGGCTAAAATAATAAGATAAACAAAACTCTGCAGGAAGTATAAAATATAAAATTCAGAATTTTGCCCTAATCTACACAGAGGTGATAAAATTGTATAAACATAACATTATATCAATAATAATGGAAAAACAAACATAAAAATTGTTAATTTAACAGTTAGTTAATATATAGAAAATGAAAAATGTATGTCCATATTGTGTTACAGAAAATTAACGAATTTTGCGAAAAATGCAGAAAGTTGAAATTCTAAAAAATTTATTATGCAGATTATATCCAAAATTGATATAGCAATGACTGAAAATAATAAAACATAAAATTACTTTTAAACTGATTTCTAATCATAATTACGATCAAGCATTTATTTATTAACTACTTTAATATTTAATTGTTATTTCACATATGATACCACATTTATAGCTAAATTTTAATAAGTATTGTTAAAAGAAAAAACGTTTGGGATCGTTACTGTGTTGCAGGGAACTTGAATAATTAGAGTAAAAAAATGCAAATGATTGACAATTTGTGTATAAAAATACAAAGAATTGAAACCCTGGCCGTTAACCAGTTAAGTATTCTCAAAATCGAGGTGAAATTTTGTTTTAAGATAATATGCCACTTACAACTATTTTTTTATGCTAGCATATCTTCAAAATATTCTAAATACATATATTAACTAATTTAACTTTAATACAGAAATTAAAGAATATGTTTTGTTTTTTCTGTTTCAAAATTGTAATCTAAATAGCAAATTTAGTCAATTAAATCGACTGGTTAAACTAATGGTGAATGGCATCGTGCCTTAGGACAAATTGTTAGAACTTTTCGTACCGTAATTTAATGTCCAAAAAAAATAAAAAAATCATCAATGATCAACGGAAAATAATCAACATTTAATAACAATTATTTTCTACATTTTCAGAAAGATTATTATAAATACATACTATAAATTATTAAGTGCCTATTATTAGTCACCTATTGGGGGACAAACGTATTTTACAAACAACTTAGGAATCAATCGAGATAGAATGGAGACACCCATGAATATTTTACATTTTTTAAATAAAAATTTTGAACATTTAAATGAATATTTTGAACATTCTTGGTAAGCAATCGCGCTGTATACTTGATTTGGGGTCGAAGTATCAAAGCGCGTAAGCGCCTCGTAGTCGTCTAACGGGTAAACATTAGTACGGAACCCATATAAATGTACACAAAATTTCTACTTATTATTATAATCTTTATAAAATATCTTATAATACGATGTACATATGTCTAATAATCATTTTTAACCGCCAAATGGCATCGTTTTCTACTTTTTTATTGGATCTCCGGAGACGCTACACCTGCCTTTGTAAAAGTTTCACAAAAGTTGTTGATTTCGTCAAAACAAGAAAAATGTTTTTTAAGTCGTCCCTTAGCGCCAGAAGTAAACCTATTTATATTTCTTGTGAGAATTGACGTAATTTATTCTAATTATTTAATTTTGTTCTGTATGAGTGCTAACGGTCACTACACACCTCCATTTTTCGTATTTTCTGGTCAAAGAATGAAAATCTTATGATGAATGCTCCAGCTGAGAGCATCGGTGGGGCTCAGCCAAAAGGGAGGATAATTAGTGTTTTTTTTGCAATATCTAAGAATATTCGTCAAAGACACATGTGCAAACATTACAGAGTGTAGAGATGGCTACATATGTGATCAATGCAGGATATTTTGAAATGTCCGGTACTAGGTGCCACTTTGTAAAATCATAGTTTTTGTTACTAAAGTTTGATTGATAGTATTAATTATTGTTCAGCAAAGATTGCTTTTTTGTTAATTTAGTTTGATTTCTAACTTTGTTATCTAACATACGTCATAATTTAATAAACATTTTGTAAAATACTTTTTGATTTATTTATAAATAACCTTAGGTGTATGCCACTCGGAGCTTTCCACTACGCTTCGTTATTTCAAAAACTAAAATACTGTTTTTGGCACTTTTACCTTTGGCAAAAACTAATCAGTACGTCTCCGTATCAGTAGGAATCGAATGTTTTTTTAATTATTCAAATCAGTTGATCCGTGTTCGCAAAATTTCAGAAACCTCTGAAACATAACAAAATATATAAAAATTTTCATTTTCGATTTTTTTGCGATTACTATAACTTACCCTACGGGAAGTCATTGATTCATACATATATGTACAAGCATTACCATCGCCTGGCCTGGTTGCAATGTAATAACTAAATATCGATGCAAAAGCAGCAGCGAAAGACCTGGACAAGGCAAGGCAAGAGGCAAGGCAAGGCAAAACAGTTGAACAACAAAAGGGAAGAAGAAAACCGGGGCATAATTTCGTTCTGTTATTCCGTACGAACGATTGTGACCACCTTTTCGTATTGTATTTTGCGTCTCTGAATGCATTTTATATTTCACAGTCGACGATGTTTCATGAATGAACGACTTTCAAGCTTCACTCATTTGTAACTGCCGCACACTTCTCGTATACATACTATACCAGTACACCGCATACTTAAATAAATATTTTTATTCATATAGTTCTGAATGCGATGTAATTCAAAGTAAGCACCAGTAATGGATTAGATTAAGGAATAATAATTTAAAGCTATTACATTGATTATGTTTTGTATTTTGTAAGATTGCAATCGCTTATGGGTGTTATCATTTAAATTCAAACTAAATATTTACTAAAAGGTTTCAATAAATTTGAATAAAATATGGAGCCATACGATTTATATTACTACCGTAAAAGGTTAGATAGTTATGATCTTAAAAACATAAAAAAATAAAAAATAGTGATTATAATGTACATTATCATTTTTAAAATTGTTTTAAATATTAATTTTATTTTTCATTCAAACGAGTAAATTCATTAATAATTTTTAAGAAAATTTATAATTTGTTTACAAAATTTATTCTTATATTGTTTCCTACTAATATAGAATTACATTCACAATTAGTTTATTAAATTATGATCAACAGTAGCTTAAGCATAAATATACTATCAAATATACACTATTCACACATAAATTACTTAATACTATTCACATAAAAATTACTTAATGCACAAAGACACTTGGATTACTACAAAAAAAAATTATTGTATTTCTGATAAATTCAAATCAAATTTATATCTTAAGATCAAATTTTTAAATCAAAATAGAGGGTAATAATCAAAGATAAAATAATATATCATAGTAATTCTAATAGTATTTTGGGCCACACATATTGAAAATAAAGAACTATTTTTTGTCAATAATAATCATATAATTAGCAGATATAGGTATTTTAACAATACTACTATATTTTGAAATGTATAAATCGTTATTTATATGTGAAATATTTCTTTCAAGTAACATATAATTCAACACAAAATAAAACAAATAACATGATCATAAATTTTTAATCCTTTCCACTCGCATGCCGTCGCTTCAGCGACAAAATTCATACAAATCTCGGAATTAGCGAGTGGAAAGGGTTAATACAAAAAATAATCTTTTCATTATAATAAAAAAATATGTCGTTTCAAATAATAGCCCTAAATCACTCTGACCTTTGAATATAAATAATAATTTTGATGATAAATTGTCTTTTACAAAATGTTATATTGCATTATAAACAAACTTTTCGGAGATAACTTTGACTTTTTTTATTTGTATAACAAGCTGATCATTGATGAAAACTTTGGTCTTGCAACCTCAAATTCAAGGTTTTATTTTTGTCTCGAACAGCTTGTTATCAAGCAGTAGTAATATCGGTTCTCACTTGCAAACATACATTTCAAATATAGATAATCCAAAAATGATTAAATTAAGCATCTTGCTAATACGTATTAGCTGAAGAGTAATTTATTAGAAATTTATAGAACTAAACGATAAATACACACTTGGTCGTATAATAAATATTTAATTTGTAAAAATAAAATAAAAATTAAAATCGGTAAAAAAATAAACTAGTGGTGCAAGCATTGCTGGAATCTTCCGTACTGTAATAAAATATTCGAAAAATGAGTAAATTCTTTCACATATATTATTATAAATACTGTAACTTCCATTATTTGTATTTTATAGACAAAATATAAGAACTTGTAAATTGGACGACGACGTTTATATATGCTAAATGAGAAGTAAATTAACGAAACTCAATAAAGCGGAGTTAAAATATGATCTTATCTTATATTTATAAAAAAACATATAAACTGAATTCAAAAGTTGAAGTTGTTTATTCGAAGTATTTAATTGAGCTTCAGAGCTTTAACTAGAATTAAAATTAAAAACCGAATTATTTTTTATAATAAAAAAGGCAAAAAAATTAGCTCCTTGTTTCCGAAACGGCTGGAACTGTCTTTGCCAAAAACTAATCACCACTTCTTCCCATCAATAGGAATCGAAAGTTTCTTTGAATAATTTAAATCGACTCTTGCGTGTTTTCGAAATTATCGACAAAAAAATGTATCCGCAAAACACATACACACACACATACGCATACAACCATTTTTTCTAAGGTATTCGGAAAGCTTTGAAACGTAAAGATATGCAAAAAACATTGTTTTTATATTTTGATAATTTTTTATTGTGTTTGTACATCTTGAATAATGAAAAAAGTAAGTCGTGCTATAAATAGAAACAGATCAAGCTTTTTCACAATTAAATCAAATTAAATGTTAGCACGAGATCCATCACACTCAATTGATTTTATTTATTCATAAACAAGCATTTTAATGTGTAAACACGTCGTTTACAAATCGCACATAAAGCAAAGGCCCCCCGATATTTCCTTGTAAATTCTCAAATTCGGTTCTCGCCATTATAGGAGCAGACGTTCAATAATGTTTGTAATTTCAAAAACCGTACGCGGCAACAATAGAACGGCGAATTGCTTGAAAATTGTCATTGTTGTGTTTGGTACAATAAGTATTTATGCTTCGAACACACTCGCAAATACATTTTTATACTCACCTACATCAAAATATACAAATATTGCCAAGTATTTGTGCGCAGACCGTAATTTTATTTCTCGCACTCGGTTGGACTTAAATAAAATATTCTGCACAATGAACTATAGAAATCGGGGATTTCATACACGGCGAGCTTTTTGATCGATCTTTTTTCGCAAAAAATAATATTAATACATCATTGTCCCGTGATTAATAAGAGAATTAAAAAAATATTTTGAGGTTTGCAAAGCGATCGAGATTTCAGATCGCAAACATGTCGGTTTTGGATGAAAGGAATAAAAGCAAGACATGACACAACTTGGTAATCTTTAAAGATGCTTTCAACTAATTTTTACTTTGCGGTATTTTTGAACCGGGATTACTGATTTTTTGCAGTTTTTAATCCTTGAGAACTAAATTATCGATGGTCTTTTAGAAGTATTCTTGCTTTTATATATAATGATAATTCTGAAAAATAAGTGAAAGATATTGTATACATTTTACAGTTTATTATTGGCTCTCATCATATCGAATACATACGGCCTACATGAAACATTAAATATGTTAATAAATAAAAGTATTATTTAGTATTAATGGGTAGTACTATCATACGGCTGAGTTATATCCATCTCGATTCAGAGAAACTAGTGTGAGAGATTTCCCATTGCCAGTTCACACCGTGGTGCTGCAAATAGACTATTTTCAATTAGAAACATATTTTTGATCTATATTTTCAAGTAAAAATGGATATCGTTGCTGCATGATATCGCGTTGCCAGAGCGAAAGCTTAAACTCGCGACCCCGTCCACACGAGTCAGTTCGTTAAATCGTTACGCCATAGAACACAATATTTGGTATTATAACTTGTTAATATGCTCTTGTATAAGTTATTATTTATATATAAAAAATATTAAATCATAAAGCCAGGTAATACATTTATAATAATTAGTTGTAAGTGGCAGTTTTCCTTATAGCAAGTTGCATAATATGTGTACATAATCAATTTATTCATTTTTTTTATATATGATCTACCTGTTTACCTATTTACCGGTTTGTTTGTTCACGTCTCTATCACTCTAATTGTGGGCAAAAAATTGTATTTATACACACACATGCATACATACATCCATATTTTTCCTAAGGCGTGCCAAAAGGTTCAGGAGGTCTTGAAAGGTAAAGATAGGCTTAAGAATATTTTAGATTTTTTGCGATTACCATAACTTATTCTACGAGGGTTAATTATTATTATTTTGACACTGAAAAATATTTTAATGCAAGAAAATAATACAAAAGGAAAATTTGTATTATTAAAGGTTTGATATAATAACCGTTAATTCTGATTTTTAATAAGAGAACCAAATTCTACTCATATTTCAATTATATATTAAATTAATATCAATTCATTTTATACTTGGTTTGATTGTGGCTTAGTAGTAAGAACATTGGCTTTGCAATTACAAAATTCTAGCTTTAATTCCCAGTTCAAAAAACCTGATATCAAGTTACATTGATGTCAGTTTTTACAAGATAATATAGTCCTAAATGCGATTTCAAATAAAAATAGTAATTTGGAACATTGCTGAATTATTACAATTGAATTGAATTGAAAAAAAAACAACAATTTGGGTAGCTTTTTATTGGTGTTAACTATTAAATAAATTAATATATCAATCAGTAATGATAAGAAGTATTAGCATTCACCAAAATAATAAACTTATATTTTTAAATAATAGTTATCAACTTAGGATAATCTTATTTCTGTTTACTGCTCAAAAAAATAAAAATAAAATTGATAAAGATGATAAGTTTATTCAATTACAACTTTGTTAATTGGTTTCTAAAACTAAAAAAATTATTTTATCCAAAAAGTTATACAAATGTCTAAAAGATTATTCAGAATTCTCTATTCTAAATTCTTTTAATTGGCATCTAAATTCTAAGATCGTCTCAATATATTTGGTGCTTTTAATGTAATTTCTTTTAGCAATTATTAGTAATCATTGAATCAACTATTCACCTTGATAAATTTGATAATAGTTTACAAATCAATTGTGTTAGATAGGTGATTTATAATATCGTGCGGCCGAGATAGTAGTAATGTCTATATAGTCTATTTAAGAGTAAGGCACATAGGAAGCGTTAGACATATCGCTGGTAACAAAAAAAAATTACAAGAGTAAAATAAATTTATAGTTTGATAGTGTTATTTGTTTTATCCTAATATTTTGATTAAAATTTTACCTATCTTTTGCACAACATAATTGTGCGAAAAATGTGGACGTTTTATTTCTAGCTTTAACAACAGAGCAAATATTGCATGCAAATCACATTATATATTATCTTAGAAAGTAAGTATGCATAAGTCTTACTAGAAATTACTCATATTAAAATATTACATTATTTAAAAAAAATCCAAACCTGGTACATTATTTGTGTCACTACGTCTATATTCAATATTTGCGAAGGTTTTCAAAAAATCTCAAATTTATCTTTTTATCTCATTTTAATTCAAATATTCAAAATTTCATATACCGTTCAAAAGTCTTAAATTCTTGAATATTTTCATATTTGAATTAGCTGAAAATTTTGTTTGAGATTTACAACAATTTTTATTTTATTTGAATTTTAAGAAAATTTGTAAGATCGTGAAGATTCAAAATTTCTTCTCATTATTAAAAATGAGAAAATTATTAACAAATGTGATTTTGTATTTTCAGAAAAATAATAATAGATATGCAAATTAGATCATAAATTTGATTTTGTATTTTCAAAGAACTAATAGCATAAAAACAGAATAAAATCAGCAAAACCAATAACTAATTGTAAATTATTAACTAATTGTAAATTCAAATTTTTAAATTTCTGAATTCTTAAGAATTTGCATACTTGAAATAGTTAAAAATTCATAACATACAAGTATCTTAAGAAAATTTGTAACATTGTCAAAAATCTCAATTATACAAAATCAACTTCAAGGTGTGATTTTCGATTTTCAAAACAAAGCAATGAAGATAATAAATTTGTATTTAAAAAAATAATAAATTAGTATAAAAAAGAATAAGATTAACGAAAATAGTTATCAAATTAATTTGAAATATCCAAATATTTTAAAATTATTATAGGCCTACGAGAAGTGGTTTAATTATAAAAATTCGTCAAAATTTGTAATAATGAATCGTATCCAAAATGTCACAATAATGATAATCTCAACTCTTATAGATTATTTACACAAATCGGGAAGTTCATGCAAGTTGAGACAAAAACACGAAGTTCTTAAATCAAAAAAATATTTCATCGCATCTATAAATCATCAGCATTAAGTAAATTTTTAATAATTATACTATTTTCATGCAGTTCTATTCTTTAAAATAAATCCTAATGGTAAATAAATTAAAATGTTGTTTTACAAACAGGCTCTTCAAAACTAGAGTTGGAGAAGAAATATCAGATATAGAAGATATTAAGGGTGGAGTTCCACAGAGAAGCGTACTGGGTCAATTTTTAACTTCATATATGCATACACATACATCTCTGTGTTTTTTAAAGCATAATATAATAACCAACAACGTATGAAAAAGAGAAAAATGGCAAGACAATACTTGGTCAAAATTTGGTTTATATTCAAAAATATTTATTAGCTGCTATAGGTCCATCAGGCTATAGTTTGGCATGGCCTCGAATGAAATCTCTGGAATTGCAATCTGATTTAAAGTAAAAATGTTAAACAAGAAGCAATGCAAGTAATTCATTGGAAATAATTTTCTTGTGTAGAAACAAGAAACAGCTTGCATAAGTAAAAATTTATATCGACTACCCGACTAATTTCGGTTCATGTGTTAGGTGCAACCAACGATTCCATTAAAACTTTACATGTAACAACTCAACGGGCCATGAATGACGAAGTCTTTGTCAGAGCAGCTCACAATCAGTCTGCATATTATACACGAAACAATAGTAATTTAACAACCAGCGGGAGATGTACATTGATGTCTGAATTAGAGACATAATAGACATGTTCGAGACTCTTGGCCTAATTGTAGGAACCCCCGAGCGAGATATTGAAAAAAATATCTATATATAATATACTGAAAGAAATAATTTCATATTTAGAATCTATTGAAAGTGTTTTTTTTTAGAAACTCTTATGCTATTATGAAGAATCGATTAAAAATTTAATCAAATGTCATTTACAGACTGCATTGTATAGTAATGGTAATAAATTGATAGGAATTGTGTATTGAAAGTGTTTTAAGTGTGAATGCTTTTTAATTTAAGGTTGATTATTATGACAGAGAGATAGTGAAGCTTTGTAATAATTCGATATAGAGTGAATTTTTAAACTAGGTGTAAGTAACATTTTGCTTTACAGCAAGTTGCTGAACTACCCAACATGTGTAAAAATTCACTTAACAGAAATAGACATTTAGCTATTTTTCAAATCAGTCAAAAACATCAACCAAATTCAAACTTTGACTTATCATATCACAAAAGCGACCTTTGGCACAATTTTTGATTCACCATATTTTATCAAACTTGCATTTTTCAAATTAAACTCCTTGTCGTCAATAAACTCAAGATACACACATACTTTTTTCAATTTTAATCTCAATCGCTTCGAATTGACTTGAAATGTCGAGAAAACATAAAATTATCAAATCGGATTTTCTGACGGAAACATAAGTAAGGAATAGAAAACAAAAGTAGGGAATAGAAAAAAATAGTAATATTTGAAGATAACAAAGTAGGAAATAGTAATATAGAGAAGTATTAAAAATCAGACTATATCGTGTAAATATATTAAAAAATAAAAAACGGCATAAATTATTGGCATCTGTAATATAAATGAATATGTCCAGTCTAACATTGATCTAAAATTTGTTTATAAAATTAGTAGCTTAAAGAAAACAATGTCCCACACTCTAAGTGAATAAATTGTATGTAGGATTTGTCTTTTATTGTAAACATAAAAAAATAAGATTTTCCTGCCGTTCTAAAAACTATTTAACTGTTCTTCAAAAATATTTATTAGTTTAATTTTTAAAAGCGTGGAAAAGCTTTCAATTATTAGATAATTTACCAAATTTTCAAAATTTCAAGATTTACAGTAATGTCCAAACTTTTTTTCATCTTCAAATAAATGAATAAATAATTTTTTTTTATTTATTCGAGGAGGAAGTCTTTATCTAAAATTCTTTTCTATCTTCACTTCTTTAATTGAACTGAGTAATAAATTATTTAATAAGTTTCCTTTGGATATAAAAATAGAGAATACAAAAATTTATAAAATACGTATTTTTCATAATATTTACAAATATATAAGTTCACCCAAAAATTGTTTAAAAAGCTGGAAACACGAGCATTTTGGCATTAATAGTAGTCAATTAAAAGTTGATTAGTTCAATCTAGTTATTAAGTACAATTTATCATCTACAACAAAAATCTGAAGAAAATCAAATATGTTAAACAAATATTAATCTGACTAATGCAGTAAGTTTGTAGTAGGGTGCATCGCATCGTACCATGAGGCAAATTGCTGGAACTTCCCGTACCGTAACAAAATGTTCGAAGAATATTAAATATTTTCAAATAGATTATTATAAATACTGTAACATTGTCTTATATAAACTGAATTGCAAAGTTAAAATTAATTGTTTAAAGTATATTAGAACATTAGTCCGAATTAAAATTAAAATGTGAATTATTTTCAATATACAAAAAAAAAAATTTTTGAAAATAAATAATTTTTTTTTAAATTTTTGGAACAAAAATTTTCTTTTCCAAAAGCAATTATTTTGTTTAAACAAGTAAAAAGTTCCTTGAATCATTCAAATCCGACGCTTAGTTCTCTCAAAAACAGCCATTATATATAGATTTAGCTCTGTATCTTCAAAATAGTTGAACCTGCCTTTGCCAAAAACTAATCACCTCTTCTCCCAATCATTACAAATTGAATGTTTTTTAGTTCATTCAAATCGGATACTCCGTTCTCTCAAAGACTCGATTTGTATTTTCTGCGCTCTTTGCTCCGTATCTCCGTAATGGCTGGACCTGCCTTTGCCAAAACTGATCAGCACATCTTCCACATCAATAGGATTCGAATGTTTTTTGAACTATTCAAATCGGTTGATCCGTGCGCCCGAAAACGTGGACGAAAAATTGCGGACATACAAAACACACACACACATCCATTTTTTCTGAGGTATGCCAAGATGTTCAGAAACCTTCGAAAAAGTTTTCATTTTCGATTTTCGACCCATTACTATAACTACCCTACGGGAAGTTAAGAAGTTGTTTTTATTTATATTGATTTCTCTCCCAAGTGAAATTACCTCTTTCATGGATTATTGTATGAAATTAAAAAAATGTAACAAGTAATAAAGAAGTTCTAATAATAAAAATAATTATAAAGTACAAATAGGCCAAGCATTGGATTCTAAAAACAATGTGGTTAAAACGTCATCAAAACAGCTCAGAGAACTGTTTTTATAGCATTCCAAAAGAATTAAAAAAAATCTTAAACCGTTTATTTTTAACTATTTGCTAATTTTGTGTGTTTTCGACTTTTCAAGTCATTTTGAATCGTTTACCATCTAACTTAAAGAAAATATGTGTGTGTGATAATTATATGTTATGATATTTAATAAGCAATAAACAAACGAATGTTCATATGTGAGCAGCAAATGGGGTAATTTCCCCATCGCATATATAATATAATAGGCAGTAATGTTAATATTGCTCTCTCGAAATTACTGTGGCATAAATTCGCGTTAAACGCACAAACTTTAAATCAAGTTTCCGGCGCAATCTGAACGCAAACAAATCAAATCAGTGCACCAACTATTTTATTTATTTCAAACTGAGAGCGTTAATAAACTTTGCATTGCGCTTGAATAGTTGGATATTAGTTTACTGTAAACATAATTGAACTGCTATGTCTTATGAGTTTGAATTCGTTTCATGAAGTTTCGATGTTTCAGGTTACTCGACGGAAGAGTTGCCACGAGGAAAAGTTTTATTTTGTAGCCATTGTTAGGAAACTAAGTCTTTCATTCATTCTGTGGTGAATTGGATACAGAATAATATATGCTAATATAAATTATATTTTTTGCATACGATTCAATTCGCTGAAAACATGTGAAGAATAATAATAAATACAATGTACACAGTGATGCAAATGAAAAATATGTTTTTTTACCTCCATATGAATATTACCACTTGAAAGACTAAATACCAAATAAAAGAAATTAAAAAAATATTTGCTGTTCATTACATTTCAACGGTACGTTTCATATCTAAAACGCCTGATTGCACAGCAAATACATAGCATTTTCACAGTTTTTGGTATCATTTTATATGAAAAAAGCGTTGTCCTGAAATTGGTTTAGTTTACGGTAGCATTGGCTTATTAAAATTATTACTAATTGTGGTGTATTTAAAATGAATATCAAATTTTTTTGTTCGAATGCAGACTATTCGATGCATCCAAGGTAATTTCAGAGTTTGCATTATCATTATAGACTAAAATTACACTTCTTTTTAAATACTAGTAAAAGTAAAACACTTTAATAATATCTACCAGTAGAAGTGTTTTACTAGTGGTTTCCTAAATATTTAAAGATCTTCAGAAGATTTTGTTCTAAAATTTATGCATATGACCAATAAAGTTAATTTTCCATGATTGTCAGGAATAAACAGCCTGGTTGTTGATTATTTGTATTGCAGCAATTTTTATTAACATAATTATTCCTTAATAGATTAGATGAGGTTGAATTTGTCATTATGATCATGTCACCGCGTCAGTATCTTGTTTTGCAAAATTTTCAGCAATTTGATAATTTCTTCATAGATAATAATTTCTTATTATATATTTTCTCTTGGGAAAAACTTCTTTTCACTAATAATTAGTTTTCTAGAAAATTTAGAGAAATACTGAAAATTGATAAATATATATGCAAGTAATAAGGTGCCAGACATCATGCCAATATAATTCTATCTTTAACAAAGCAATCTAATTTCATTAATTTTTATATTTTATATAACTAATTATTGAATAATTATAATAACAAACTAGAAGAACGTCCTAATATCCTAGCAAAAAAATGTAAATAAAATTCATAACAAAATAATTCAAATAAAATCGTATTTTAAGTCTTCCTAAGATATCTGATGAGAATGATTATATAGAATTCAAGCCATTAGTTGCACTAATCTTTACTTCTCTGGTTCCAAGAGTAATATGAGTAAGTATATGTATATTATTGCATACATTTTCACTAAAAATACAATAAATTCGGGGCACTGAATTGATATTCAGAAAATCAGGGCACTGTATGAAATCGAATTAAGCAATATTTATTCTATTTGTTTTACTCCGGCACACGTCATTCAGAACATAATCTAAATATTATAAATATATTAAAGTTTGAGAATATGTTCTGTTTTACTCAAAAACTGCGATTTATTTTCCCAATGGTCACTAATACTAATTTAACTCATGACAAACATACTCGTCATTACACAAAATTTTGTCACTTTTTATTTACTGATTGGCTTCGCCCGTTGGTTAATGGTTAGAGCTATTTTACTCGCAGATCCCAGGTTTGGTACCCGCCTCGAGCAGTCTGATGTCAAGCAGAAGTGACAACGGTTTTTACTTGGTAACATTTTTAGCAATATGTTTTTAGATAAAAATGGTCCTTACTGGTAATTACTGTATCAATATATAATTCATCAGTATCACAGAAATTTTAATAATAACTAGTTGTAAGTGGAATTCTGTCTTAAGGCAATTAGGGCATCGTGCCTTAAGGCAAATTGCTGGAACTTCCCGTACCAAAAATTATTATTTTTTTAAAAACGATTAACATGTTTGAAAAAAAATTAATCAAAAAAAAAATAGATTTGAGAAACTACAAATTTGACAAAAAATTACTTTTTTTTGAAAAAAAAAATTTATATGAAAAAAAAAATTTTTTTTGGATACAAAAAATTTTTTTGAAAAAAATGTTTTCTTCATTTTGACATATTTTGGAAATTCTGAAATTTTTTTCAAAGCAATCGCACTGCTTGAACTGCATAGAGACGAAATATCAAAGCGCGCATGTGCCGCGCCGCCGTCCAACGCATAAGCATTGGTACGGAACCCATAAAAATGTAAAAAAAACAATATACTTATTGTTAAAATCTCTATAAAATATCTGATAATTTGATGTGCATATGTCTAATGATAATTTTTAACCGCCAAATGGCATTATTTTTTACTTTTTTTATTAGATCTCCGAAACCGCTAGACCTACCTCCATGAAAATTTGATCAATTCTACATCTTGTCAATACAAGTAAAATGTTTTTTGAATTATTCAAATCGGACGCTCCGTTCTCTTAAAAACGGAGGTACCGTTCGTGGCACTTTTTGCCCCGTATCTTCGGAACGGCTAGACCTGCCTTTGCCAAAAACTAATCAGCACGTCTCCTTATCAATACGAATCGAATGTTTTTTGAATTATTCAAATCGGTTGATCCGTGTTCCCGAAATCGTCGACGAAAATTTGTATCCGCACATACATACACACACATACATACATACATACATACATACATACATACATACATACATACATACATACATACATACATACATACATACATACATACATACACACACACACACACACACATCCATTTTTTCTAAGGTATGCCAAAATGTTCAGAAGGTTTTGAAACGTCGAGAAATGCAAAAATTTTCATTTTCGATTTTTTTGCGATTACTATAACTTACCCTACGGGAAGTTAACAAGTAAGACAGTAGTAAGACATCTCAATAATCATAAATCCCTTACTTTTAGCAAATGGGTGTTTATCCAGGTACTTTCAACAAATGAATTCGTCTTGTCCGAATTCTTTTCCATCAGCATATTCAGCGTGCGTGCCGTGTTGCCGTGTGTCATGGAGTGTGTTTGTATTTGTAACGGAAGCAATAAATCGCCTTCAGTAATACGATGAATTTAAATATTTCTCCTCACATGAAGCAACCAACCAACCACCTTCAATTAAACCACAAACCGACTTGTACGGCAAAGTAAAGGCACGACAGCGTGCATTACGATAAGGATGGTGAAACACGATAAGAACGAAGACAATGCATCAGATTAAAATTCTATTAATTGCTTATTTATACATTGTTAGGGTCCCGTACCAAAAATAATCGAACCAACCGAGAGGAACGCATTTTCGAACAATTACGACTTATATTGCGTTTTAATTTATTTGATTACTAGGGGCAAAAGAGTTCAGAAACTAACTATGATTCTTTTCCTAATGGCATTCCAGCGGTTGTTCTATCTCGTTTTCGATTGCATTAGAATTTATCTAGTATTGATCATATATTTTGATTTGATACAGCAATGCCAAGAAAATGCATTTATAGGAATAAAAAATATTATTTAGGTAAGTTAAAATCATGTTAAAATTGTACAATGTTCTGGAGGTAATAAAAAAGACTTCAAAGTTGCAGAGTACATATATATTTAAAACTGTTACTTCCAAATGTCTTTATCGAAAAAAGCAGAAATCAACTTTTTACTCTCATATTTACATTTATCTGTATCAAAGTATTCAATAATTGTCCGCAAGCATTCAAACAAAATACTGTTCGGACATATTTTGAAGGTGGCAATCTTCATGGCAATGAGCTTTTACACGGGATGGTTGCTACCCCTGGTAGAGGCGGTAGCGAAGAGTTTAATGGGACTAATTGTTCATTTCTAAAAGTAAAGTCCGCAAAAAACATGTATAATAAATAATATATATATATATATATATATATATATATATATATAATTCTAACAATAAAGTATTTGCTAGTTTCTTGCTGAAAACTAAACAAATCGTGGCATTGACAAAACGTCTTGAGCATTGGGCACAAAAGAATTATTATACATAATATATGTATATTTAAGAATATATATCTTCTGGTAATACTAGTGACTTTATGAATAAATAAGATAATTTAATGAGCATATCAGAGCGCCCAGTCTAAAGCTAAGCATAACTCATCATTTCCTGAAAATTGAAGATCACAAATTCTATAGTCGCTCAACTTTTTGAGACATAATTTTCAAGAAGACTGATAAAGATCCCAAAAGACAATATTTAGGGCATTTAACTTTACTACATCATTAGAGAAGTACTGAGCTAAATTATTGAATCACACATTTAAAAATATTACATATAGTTTCCATTTACAAAAATATGAGCTTTTAAATACAACCCAAGGCTTGGCCGTGACCAATGTTTGGTTATTGAAGTTAATTTTTATTGATTTTATTCATTTCAGATTTGAATCTGTGTTTGTAATATCATTTCTAGATGTATAGTGAAAAATATGATGTAGCTCTAAGCTACTTGTTAAAATATGAATATGAATTTTTCAAAATTAGTCAACTTTTGAAAGGTTATATCCTTTAAGAAAAAAGTATTAAAGTGTGTTGGCAAGTTCTATCAGACGTTGACGCGTTTAATCAATATTGTAAAATGAAAAAAATACCTGATAGTAATCTAAAATCTAATGAGCAAACATGTAATACTTCTACCTAAAAGTTTTCGGATTCGTAAAAAAAGTAGTCTAGTCAAATCTTGACTAAATATTTGAAATCCAAGTGAAAAGAACTGAGTACGGTTGTGCTACTTTTTTTTATGAGCAATATTTTTGTTAATTTAACAGTTAGCTGGTAGAAAAGTAAATTAAATGATAATTTGAACATTTTTCATGTAAAAATGCTGCAATACTATCCTTAAATACGATGGATTTGTTATAAAATCAAATCATACAAGAAAAGGGCGAGGGTCACAACCGTCCTTTGGGTGTGTAGGCATAAAAATAGGTATGAACACCAAAATGATTTTTAACGAGTTTTATTGTAATTAATAACAATAATATGCAGCATAACAAAACAAACATTTAGACAAAGCTTATAAATAAAATAGAACATATTTTTTCAAACAAATTGAATTATTAATTGTATTGAATTATCCTTTTCCTTAGTCTTTCTTATTTTGTCTTATTGTTAGTAAAATTCGATTTTTCTTCATATGCTTAATTTTCACCAGAAAAGGACCACCCCTCCCCCTTAGTAATATATTGTGATTTGAAATTAATACTTCCCCTCCCTCACACAACATCACGTGTTTAGTACCTAGAAATAATCATAAAATTTTTGATTTCTTTTTTTTGAAAAATTTTCGATTTTTTTAAATTGAGGTAAGAAAAAAATACACGTGATATCTTATTAGACCTTTCATACCCCTACGTGATATTTCGTGATTTTTTGTCAAACGCCCCCCTCAGGTGTGATGACGACTGTCATTACTGTACCCTGGCACAACCGTACCCGGTTTCCTCTTTCCATAATTTTATTTTAATATCAAATTTAAAAAAAATTATGATAATGGAAAAAGTAATTTTTCTCCGTTTCAAGTTGTCAATTACCAGAATGTGCGTATGAGCATTTCAATTCGTTACGCTTTCGCGAATCCTTCACGTATTTATGTTATATGAGGACGCCCTCCGCCGCCGTGTAGTGCAATTGCGATTTACATATCATTTTGTATAAAAAACAGTCTGTAATGTTTTCTTCTGTGTTCGCATTAAGAGCTTTATATATTCAAATTCCTCTGATACTAACTGGTCGTGTCGCGCAACTATAAATTACGAGCGTTTTATCTTGATCCCGGACTCCGTTCCCTTTTCAAGTTCTCTGATTTATAAAATGGGCGAGGACGCCGCGACGATGCATTTAATTCGCTGTAAAATTAGTTTTGAAATCTCTCTATGCCGGATAAGAATCAAAAGAATGCGTGTGGCTTTAATTATTTCAGAGATTAGCTACTTGTTCCGGATGGAAAACTCGGATTGAGAGCAGAAAGAAGAAAATTGTAAATGGGTAATGCCGTGCTTATACTGGAAATTCTTATGAGCTTCGGAGAACTTTTCACAAAGGTGAAAATAAGTTAATAGAGGAATTTATGATCTGAACGATGAACGTTTAAGAAAAGCAATTTACTAAGATTTTCACAATTGACTGCTTCGTGTAAACTTAGAAAATCAACTTTATGGAATAAAAGTTTTAAATATTATTATAAATTCGCATTAATGGAAAGTTTCTTGCTCGGATGCAGGTTCAGAATTTTGATAAATTCATACTTAATATATAGAAGACATTTTTTATTAAACGATATGGATAAAATGATTCTTATCTTTATTTTGCTTGTTGATCTGCGTATTTTTTAACTTTCCACGTAGGGTTATAGTGAAAAAAAAAGCAAATGAAAATTTTTATATATCTTTACTTTTGGGAACGTCCATTAATCACGTGATCGTTTTTTTAGGAAATTTTGTACCCCCCCTCCCCCTTGATGATACATCGTGATACTTGAAATTAGACCCCCCTCTCCACCACCAAATATCACATGTATTTTTAGTTTTACGAATTTCTCGAATTTACAAAAAAAATCGTAAAATCTTTGATTTTTTTTTTTGAAAATTTAGGTAAAAAATACAAGTGATATCATCTAACAAGCCCCTACCTCCCCCAAATGATTTTTCGTGATTTTTTGTCAAACCCCCTCTACCCTAAAACGTGATTAATGGATGCTCCCTTTCAAAGGTTTCTGAACATTTTGGCATACCATAGAAAAAATGGTTGTATGTGTGTGTGTGAGTGTGTTCGCTGACAGAAATATTAATTTAAAAATATATAAATATAATTCAAAAAAAAAAAAAACATTGGATTCCTTTCGATGGAGCGACGGACCTGCTGATTAGTTAATAAGTAGTTAAATTAAATGAAAGTACAATAGTTAATAAGTATTAAATTAAATTAAATTCTTTAAATTTATTTAATTTCAATTAAATGATGTATTACATGAAGTATAACATAATTTCATAACCAACAATGATGAACATAATGTTTCTATATTTCAAAGGTTTAAATTATACTGCAATCACTAATATCATAATGTAAAAATTAAATTAGAATTTTTTTATACACATTACTTCAACTAAATAATAAAATGTTGTACAAAACATAGCACTATACTATAATATTTTTTGAACATTTTAATATCATTTTAGTAAATAATATTAAGTAAGATTTTCATGAAAAGTTCATTAATTTCAATCCTTATTATCATAATTAAAAAAGTATTGTAGTAAAAGAAAAAAAAATAGAAAAAAATGAACGCATCAGAACGGTAATATTAGTTCTGTTCATTCATATTTTCTTACGGTTTTTATTCTTATATACAAAAAGTGCATACACAATAGTTTACATGATAGCAATAAAAATTGCTAGATTCAGTTTTTGTATGTTTTTGAATTATGATGGCTTAAATTAGTCCAGAGACACCTAATTTTTTTATATTGCAAAATTAACGATTGAATAAAGTTTAAGAGTAAACCAAAATTAATTAACATTTATTCATAAATAATTAGCATTTTATAACGTTACTTTATTTTACGAATATTCTTTCCTATCAATAAAAAATAGCTGGATAACTGGATTAAAAATTACTGAGTGTTTTTGTAATATTAAAACAGATTCTAATTGTATGTAGAAAAATAAAAAAAAGTATTATAATAGCGTGCAACTTCGATACTTTCCATAAGAAAAATGAAGTGCTTTCACGAAGATTTTAAATTAGAAACTGTTAAGAAAGTGCAACGATGCACACACATGGACAGTAAGGCATATCTTGCTAATAAAAATAAATAAAAACCACATATGCAAATATTATTTTGCTAACCAAATTATTACTGTATGTAATTATTTGGTTGATATTTGTACAGTTTTGTTAAAAAAATCATATAAACGCAGTATAAACTAGTGGTGTGTATGGCATCATGCCTTAAGGCAAATTGCTGGTACTTCCCGTACCGTGCTTGAGGAATACTGAATGTTTTCAAATAGATTATTATTAATATTGTAACATTGTCTAATATTTATAGGAATGATATAAACTGAATTGCAAAGTTGAAATTATTTGTTTAAAGTATATTAGAACGATAGTCATAATTAAAAATAAAATCTGAATTATTTTCGATATACAAAAATTTTTTTTCTGAAAAAAAAAGTTGAAACAAATTTTTTTGTTTCAAAATCAATTATTTTGTTAAGACAAGCAGAAAATTCTTTGAATCATATAAATCGGACGCTTAGTTCTCTCAAAAACTGCTATTTTTTACACATTTAGCTCCGTATCTTCGAAATGGCTAGGCTTGCCTTTGCCAAAAACTAATAAACACTTCTCCCAATCATTACTAATTGAATGTTTTTTAGATCATTCAAATCGGATGCTCCGTTCTCTCAAAAACTCGACTTTTCTGCACTCTTTGCTCTTTAACTCCGTAACTGCTGGACCTGCCTTTGCCAAAAACTAATCAACACATCTCCCTATCAATAGAAATCGAATGCTTTTTGAACCATTCAAATCGGTTGAACCGTGCGCCCGAAAACGTGACCGAAAAATTATATCCATATATATGTGTATGTAACACACACACACACATCCATTTTTTCTGAGGTATGCCAAAATGTTCAGAAACCTTCAAAACGTCGAGAAATGTGAAAATTTTCAATTTCGATTTTTGGACGATTACAATAACTTACTCTACGGAAAGTTAATAATAATAAATTCGTAGATTAAGGAGGTATTCTAATTCACTATACTTTTTTATAATGTTTTTAGAATATAAAATAGCTTGAAATTAATATTAATAATAATTAATAGCCAAGATTTTAAATTTAGAAGGTGATGACGTGCGAGTTTAAAAAAAAATGGCGCCTAACCATCCCTATGATTTTAGTCCTCCAAATAATCTAAAGAGAAAAATATAAATATATTATTAATCTAAAATGATGTCGCTATCATATACGAAAAAGTTAAAAAGATATTTTTTCACAAAATAGGTACCCGAAAAAAAATTCAATTTTCTTAGACATTCGCGAATTTTTTGAAATTATTAAAAATTAATTTTGGAATGAGCGCAATTTATACTGAAGAAAAGTCTATGAAAAAGTCTCTGTAACATTTTCAAGTTTATCGGTGCACTAGTAGTTGAAAAATTGTGGGTATCATATCGGAAAGACAGTTTAGAGAAAAATACGTTTAAAGTTTGACACAGGATACAGAAAATGATCATTATAGTCACACAAATATATCTCCAAAAATAATTAAAATTTTAATCAACTTTCTTGAATAGTTAAACTTTAAAAACATGCAAAAAAACAGAATCTTTTTTTTTATTATTCTGGACCAGAATGCCCTATAATTGTGACGTATAGATGCACCGTTTTAAATATTTAGAGTATAAAATACTTTTATAGTAAGAGTCTCAGTATTAACCCCTTAACTTACAATTTAGATTCGAAAATGTCGTCCCAAAGATGTTCAAGCTGGCGCGGCGTTGTGACTATTTTTCCTCATAGTGTACGGTTTATCACAAAAATAAAAATAATTTTGTGTTTTATAGTTTTGTATGAATAATTATTTTCTAGAACTTGCATTCACCATACCGAGCCATGCCCGTAATGCGTAATATATGCTTCTGGCCCGAATATCGTATGCGGGCTATGCCCGTAATATTCACTTTTGGCCTACCAATCGCACGCGAGCCCTGCTCGTCATTTTAAGTTAAAGGGTTAAATAATTTATATTCAAAACTTTATTCATTCAAGTTGTCAATAGAAGGTTATCCGGTCGCAAATAGATATTCGTATACTATGTGTATACTCGTATACAAAATATATTTATAAATTTCATTGACGAGAAAATCCAACCCAATAGTCTCAATGAAACCATCTCTTCCCAATTCAAACCGCACATGACCTACATCATTCTTTCGTCTCCTCGATTAATAATTTGTCTTCAAATCTATTTTCAGGTATCGTCCGTTTTGCGGCATATAGATAAGCAAAGTTATTTTCTAAAATACATGTGACATTAAGAATTTAGTTTAGAAAAGCCTGAAACCAAATTAGCAGCCGACTGCTATGTCAACGTTTGTAATGCGCTCTGATAGCCCCTCGGCGGAGCATTAAAGATTAAATACCGCGCGGAGCACTTCGTGAGGATACTCCACCGGCACACGATGCACGGCACCGGACATTTCGATCGTCTTGGGGATAAGAAAAAATCTGAGGGTATGGATTTTATTGAAAGCTATTTATTGATTTATTAAATCATGAGAAAGTTGTAATGAATCATATTATTTCAGCAATCAAAATCTGCAATGATTTACTTCAACAAAACACATAATATCTAAGAAAGTGCTATCGCAGGATATCGATCCTTCTCACGCTCAAATAAATATACCTGTAAATTAGCTAAATGTAATGTGTGTATAGTTTACTAAGTGCAATATAACAAGAAAAAGTGGTAATGAAATGGTATGGTGGTCCATTCGATGGTTCAAGAAAATTCAAGAGCTTCTAATATAAAATATTATTAGTTTCTCATTTTATACTCGATTTTTTTTATTATGAAACTACAGAGTATTTTATAATCCTGTTTTTTGTCATATCTTAACCTACGTCCTATGAGTTGTTCGGCTGAAACTTCTCCTAACTTTATATTTTTAGATGGTAACCCAAGGATTAATTCATCCAATTTTGTTATTAGAATTTATCTAATAGGGCTGACTTTTTATTGGTGCAGCAATGCCGCCGGACAAAGGCCATTTTCACTTGGAAATATATTGCTCTCTATATTTTCAAATAAGAATCAAGCCCATCATGATTAAATGCACCAACTTTTGATAAAACTTGCCAACACTCTTCAGAGCGTTTTTTTAAAGGCTATCTCTCAACATTGACGAATTTAAAAAAATTTAATTCATAGTCCTAATCCAACAAAAAGTCCTAATTCTTGAAAACTCAGAAAAAAGGTGTTGTTTTCGGCTGTGGTCCTAAAAATGTTATTAGCGGTTGAGGTTCCAAAGTTTACATGGACAAAAATACAACCACAATAGCCAAAACGGAAACACAATTTCATCAAATCTCTATATTGCACTTAAAAGCACGAATTCCAAACAACGTGATAATTATTTTTGAATTTTGTTCAGGATTGACGTTAATAAGTTGCTGCTATATAAATCAATTATTAAACCAATCTGGACCTACGGAATTGAGCTCTGGGGATGTGCTTACAAATCAAATATAGCTATAATGCAGAGAACTCGGTCAAAAATTTTACGTACAATTCTTAATTCTCCGTGGTACGTGACAAATGAAACCATTCACAGCGACCTCAAAATGAAAACGGTGCAATTAACGTTCAAAGAATTCAAGGAAAAATACAAACGCAAACTGGACTCACATTCGAACCCATCAATAGTTGACATTACTCAACCTTTTGGCATAAGGAGATTGAAACGACTATGGCCTTCAGACTTAGTCTTAGATTAGGTCTAATATAATACTATCATATTAATTGTAAAACTGAGAAGATCTCATTGGAGTTCTTCTTAGACATCGCTCTTAAATATTGTCATTTTAGCTTATAGGAATCTTTATGTATTTCTGATTGTTAAATAAAACAGAGTTAAAAAAAGATTGACGTTGATTTCTGAGTTCTATCGATTTGAGCTTGAGGATTGCTGATCATTTCCATTGCTTTTTTATAGAGAGACATTATATATCTCTCATTATATAAAAATATATATGAAACATTTTTTCAGCTCTTTTTATCACGTAATGGTAAACGTTAGGTTTTTTATAAAATTTATTCTTGACCAAAGAAGTACGACTTCACTTACAATCAGGAAATTACAAAAGCTGGCTGAAAGATTACGCAAACTCAATTTTCAGGGAACACTGTCAGAACACTATTACAAGGCGATTTGAAAAAAGAAATTTATTTTACATTAATCTCTGTAAATCTCAAAATCTCTGCCAATAGTCAGATGATTTTGTATTTCTAAAAACGTTTTATTCCTATAGTTTTTCGTGTTATGGTTTTAATTGCTTGATCTAATTGTTCTTTTAGGATTATTGTATTAATAAAAAATATGCATGATCTAATTCTAGAAGACTTTGACCACATGTTAAAATTTTGGAATATTATTTAAAAAAATGATAAACATAAGTTGGTTGTAGAAATTATAATTGAGCCAGTAATCTGCTAGTAGTCTAGTACATATGATTTGTTTAAACTAAAAAAAAGAAGTAAACAAAATTATAGTTAGTGTAATTTTTATTGGGCCAGCAATTTGCTTATTTATATATTTTCGAAAAAATAAAGCTAAAGAAGCATGATAAACAGAATTGTTATTAATAAAATTATCATTGGACAAGCAATTTGCTTGCATATATGATTTATTTTTGAAACATAGAAACTAAAAACATTTCTGAACTGGGTTAGCTATTTACTTACATATATGATATATTTTTGAAACAATGAAACTGAAGAAACGTAATGAACAGAATTATTGCTAGTACAATTGTCACTAGGCCAACAATTTACTTACATATATGATATATTTTTGAAATAACCAAACTAAAGAAAAATGATTGATAGAATTGATGCTAGCGAATTTATTATAGAGCCAACAATTTGCTTGCATATCTGATTTATTTTTGATAAATGAACCTAAAGAAAAATTATGCGTACAATTATTGCTATTGGAATTATCATTAAACTAGCAATTTGCTTGTATATGATTTATTTTTAAAGCAATAAAGCTAAAAAGACAGCAATAATATTGAATTATTATTAACTTGAAGTTCAGGGTTTGCGTTCAATAAAAAAAAAATTAACCAAACTTTGTTCTGCCAATAATTGAATGCTTGTATATAACAGAATTATTTTATATGTAAAATCAAAACGCTTTTTATAAATACATATTTTTATTCAATTTTGTGATATTTTTAAGGAATATTGTTTAAAAACAACTTAACCACTTAGTGCTTACGGGCGAACTCTAGTTTTTTGGCGCAAAACTTTGGCGAATTTTATTTCATAGTAATGACTTTCTAAAAACACATTGCAATAATAAAAATGATAGTTGTAGCCAGTAAATTTTTAAAAATAGTAAACATTAAGTGGTTGAATGAAAAAAAATTGTTTGAATTTTGAAAATTAAAAGTCTTAACTTTCATCGGTGCACAGTTGAAGAAGATGTCATCATGAAGACACCTTCAACCTTTATTTTGATGCATGGATCGCTGCAGATGTTCGAAAACTCTTACTTATAATAATAATAATGTTGATAATAATAATAATCATTATTATTATTATATTAAATCTGTCGTCATCTTGGCCGTCCCGTCCCGTGCCGAGTTTTGTGCTGCCAACCCATGGCGTGCACCTTTTTGTTGCCTCGACCATATCGCGTGCTCTAAAATTATTAACTTGAGGAGGATGCAGTACGGAATCAGCTTGCAATATTTTATGACCGACCTATATATTCCCATGCTATGAGAATTGATTGATTAAGCAATTAGTGTACCGGTAGACCGGCGGTTAGTTTGTTTTTCGATCGGCAATGTAAATTAAAAATTAAACACACAGAGGGAATTTGTGATTGGTGGATCCTTCTTGGGCGTGCTTAAGATTCAGTTGAACATAATGTAAGGCATTTTAACTTTCGGACAACTGGTCACCAAAAAAAATTTCATAAGCTATTTTCTACCACAAGTATTTTACAATCCATAAGTCAATTTTACTCTTTTGTCTAAGTGACAACGATTTTCAGTTGGAAATATAGATAGAAATATGTTTCCAAGTGAAACTAGCCCTCCCTTGGCATTGCTGCACCCATAAAAATATTCACCCGATTACAAAAATTGTAATAATAATTAATCATACAGAGATGTGACAACTGTTTGGGTTGCCATCTCTCAAACAGACTAGTATTAAGTCATCACAACAGCTTATAGGACTATTAGGTTCTACAAAAACATATTTATAAACATATCTTTTGTATTTGTTTGAGCACATTATTCATGTTCTACATAGGTAGTGTAAAATGTTTCGGAAAAATAGCATATATATAATCTGTGACAAAAAATGATTAGTGATTTAGTAATTGGTTTTGAAGACGATTGTAAGAGTCTTGGTCAAAAGTAATGTTGTGATCATAAGCATACCAGAATAACAGATTTTTACAGAGTTTTAGATCAATCATTACTCCAAAATATTTTTGTCTAAGTTGATATTACACCCATGACAAAGAGAGATTACGGCCATACGGATAACTACGTAGCAAATACAGTGAATATCAATTAAAAATACATATTTTTCACCCCCAAATGTTCAATTTTTATTCCATTTGTGTTAATTTTTCCCGGTTCCCCGACTACTGTTTTAAATCAACTTTTTAGTCATTTAAAAATTCGAATTTATTATATAATTTAAAATTTGATTATGCATTTCACCTTTAAACTAACCACAATTACATAAATAACAGCATTCAATAGGCTTTTTAAAAGGTTTAAGAAATTTATATTGAACTTTGAGATTTTGTTCAATAAAAATTCTTGGATTAATATAATTTAATAATATAATCGAAATGCATTTAATTAGAAATTATATTGAAAAAAATTGAATAACTTTTAACATCTATAGAAAAAAATGGCTTCCCAATCAAAATGAATGATTTCTAATAATTCTGTAAAGATCATAATCAAGTTTCATTTTTTTGAAATCTGAAAAATATATTATCTAATACTTATAGTTATTACAATAAGTAATAATTACATTACATATAATACAATAAGAGTTATGCATTGAAAAACCAAGAAACTAGTTGAAAATCAAATTCATTCAACAAACACATATTCAAAATTCTGTTCTGGATATATAGAATAGCAAACTTATTTCATTACAAATGTAAAGAAAATAGTAATTTAGTAATTTGTTTTATATATTTGATATGTCTAAATATTTTAAACCGTTGAAAATGTACAAATTTGTTAAAACATAATTGAAGACTATATGTCCTAAGCTCTATTTTCATTATATAATAATCATTTGTTGCATTTCAGAAGTGAAGAAAGTTGCATATAGTTTTATGTATGTATTTGATATGTGCAAATATTTTATACTGTTAAAAATGCACAAATTTGTTGTAAGTAAAAATATTTTAAGACTATATGCATAAAGATATATTTTGAATATAGAACATTCATTTGTTTTAAAAGTAAAGAAAGTAGCAAATTGTCCAAATATTTTGAACAGTTGAAAATGTACAAATTTGTTAAAAGTAAAAAGAATTTAAGACTAGATCTCCAAAGATCTATTTTGGATATCAAGTAGCTATTTGTATAATTTCAAATGTGAAGTAGCAAATCGTTTTATGCACTTGATATATCCAAATATTTTATACTATTGTGCGAATATAAATTTGCTGAAAATGAAAATAATTTCAAACTATATGGCAAAGATGTATTTTGGATATTTTGGATTAGATATTTATTTCATTTTTAATGTATAAAGAAAATAGCAAATTGTTTTATATATTTTGTATGTCCAAATATTTCGACCAACGCTATTTGTTTCATTTCAAATGTAAAGTAAGTAGCAAATTGTTTTATATTATGTTCAAATATTTTAAACCGCAGAAAATGTACAACATTTTTGAAAGTAAAAATAATTTAAAACTGTATGTCCAAATTTCTATTTCAGATATTGAAACGCCATTTGTCTCATTTCAAAGTAAGTAGCCAATTGTTTTATATATTTGATATGTTCAAACCGTAGAAAATGTACAAATTAGTTAAAAGTGAGAATAATTTAGAACTATCAAAAGATTCATTATGGGAACAAAATAGTCATATGTTTCAATTTAAATGTAACGAAAGTGGCAAATTATCAAAATAGTATCAAATAGTTATATGTAACATTTTTTTTTGTTACAATTTATTTTTGTTAATCAAGACTTTAATGTCTTATTTACAAAATTGATATGAGCAAAAAAAAATACAAAAGTACAAAAAAAAAAATTCAATAAATTGAATATAAAGAATAAAAATAAAATAAAAACAGTAATACAAAAATAATAACATAAATGAACTATGACGCGATGTCCAAAACTTATAAGCTGTTAAAAGTGTACAACTTTGTAAGTAAAAATAATTTCAGACTATTTATTAAAAGCTCTATTATGGATATAAATAATGGGTAGTACTGTCCTAGGGCAAGTCCGTTAGCTGAGTTAAACTTCAACTCGATTCAGGAAAGAACAGCGTTAGAGGTATCATACCACGGTGCCCAAAATGGGCTATTTCCAATTGGAAACATATTTCTGGACTATATTTTCAAGTGACATCGCTGCTGCACGATGAATTTTGGATATCAAATATCCGTTTGTTACATTTCAAATTTTCAATGTCCAATGGCCAATGTCCAATGTGTCCAAATATTATACTTACTACTGAACAACGTATACCAGTTCGATATGAAATATTCTCTATTTTTGCCTTCTAGATTCAGATTTTTGAGAGCAGTCATTCAGAAGAATCGAGTTACGGTCAATGGTCGCAGACAAAGACCGGAGGCACTAGCTTTCTTTACGTTGACTTCAGACACGGGAAGTAGGCGCCGGTACATTATCATATTCCATAACAGGGATGGGCAACCAGATATCAAATTAGTGCAGATGATAGTTATAATATTATTTGTGTTATAATAATCGATACATCATAAAACATATCGATTGATATAAACGATTTTATTATAACGCACATTGATAAGTTTATTGAAGTAAGAAAATTTTGTACAACGAAAGAACCGTGAATTGTAAGATAATTAATATATTGGTAAGTACTAACTAACAACAACCCTATGGCGAGTCTGAGAGATGAGTTAAACTCCAACTCAATTCATGAAACAATAGTGTGAGAGATTTCCCATTGCCAAATGGCTATTCTATATATCCAAAATAGATCTTTGGACATATAG
This sequence comes from Ctenocephalides felis, assembly GCF_003426905.1. NCBI lineage: Eukaryota > Metazoa > Arthropoda > Insecta > Siphonaptera > Pulicidae > Ctenocephalides > Ctenocephalides felis. The sequence goes on along the minus strand of NW_020538040.1, from coordinate 34,804,542 downwards.
ACTGGAATTAGTTTCCTTGGGCAATGGGCTATTTTCAACTGAAAACATATTTTTGATCTATATTCTCAAGTAAAAAACGACAGCGCTACTGCACGATATCAGGAAATCCAGAGCAAAATTTTGTTTATTGTTCTGTGCAAAAATATTACATTTTGTTGGCCATTTCAAAATAATTTTATTAAAATAATAAATTTGATGAAAAAAAATGTATTTTATATATTCATGATGTATAATTTGGTCATAGGCATACCTTAATTATCTCAAAATATTTCTTGATATGTGATCAATTGGTTTTTCAAAGATTTTAAAAATATTGTGTGGACGTTATAATATCAATATTCATTACTGAAATAATTAAAAAAAAAGTTATTTACTATGCACGAGTTAAATTTATTAGAAAAAAATATCTGTTAGGATGTATGTATGGTACAGTATGTACATGTAAAGTATCTCAATAAATGTCCAAGGTTGATGCTAATGAGTTATTAATAATATTTTATTATTATTGAGGAAAATGTACTAAAAAATCATGCCAGTTTTAAAAGTTTTTCAATTATATAATTATCAAGTAGTGTACATTTTACAAGACTGCTTAAATACGCCAACTATGAACAAAACTTGCCAACACACTTTAGCAAATTTTTTTCAAAGGAGGGCCTCTCAAATTCGACCGATTTTGAAAATATTAAACTCAAAGTTCAACAAAAAATCTCAATTCTTGAAAACTCGAGGAAACTGTTATATTCTTTTTACTTTGGTCATAGAAATGTTTTTCACATTTACCGATTCAAAGATTTAATGAACAAAATTAATAAATGTTAACCATAATAACCAAAAATTATCATAATTTCTCGAAAGCTCAAAATTTCCAAACAACATGAGATTTTTTTTCTAATTTTTATTTTAGTTAAGGTATATATTCTTAACCCGTTTCGACTTGAAATCAAGGTCTTGGGCATCATGTATATATTTAGTATCTATTTGACGATTGTTTGAACAATTTACCAAAATGATTCAAAATTTAGAAAGAGAAAGTCAAAATTTTGTCCTTCAAAAGTCGTAAGATTTCAATTAAAATAGACATTTACATATTTAAAATGAAAGATTTAAGAATGAAAAGAAAATAAACCAAAAAATTTTAGATATACGTTTTTCAATAAAATTACTGTATTAAATACCAAATATGTTATAGATTATTCTGTATATTCAAGAAAATTAAGATTTTCTATCTCAAAAATATTTTAAAATAACTTAACTTAAACTTTGGAAAATCGAATTATAAAAAAAAGAAACATTCAAAGACAGAAATCGTTATCAATATTGTCTCGTTTTGAGTTATTTAGAGAAGCATCCAATTTGTCAATATATAATTTGAGTTTAGAATAAAAAAATATAAAGTTATCAACTTATCGAAAAATCGGACACAATTATATTTTATTATCTAAAAACAAAAAATGAATTTTTGGTTTTGATTATAATGCGCGAATATGATTTAGAAACTTTTCAAAAAAAACATCTTACAATTACTGTTACAAATATGAGTATATTATTACATGCTGAGATAATTAATTCTAATATGCAGAACAATACCAGCAAAATCTGATAAGAACAAGAGAAAGTGCAGACCTTGACTTTGAATTCAATGTTAGAAATACAGATAAACTATATGTTAATAAATAAGAACAAAAGTGCAATTCAAAACGTATTAAATGACAACCCGTATAGATACTAAATGTAGTTTTTTTAGTACATATATTGTTAATTAATGCATAATTAATTTCAGCATTTGTTGTCTTAATATAAAGTATAATAACAGATGATACTTCTTTGAACACTTTCACCTTAATATCTAAAGGTAAATTGATTTAATCTGTTTTTTTGCGGATAGAACCATTCTTTTACTAACATTTATCAAAACTGCATATTCAAAGAAGAACAAGATGTGAAGAATTTTCAAATTAATTGTAGTCAGAAAAAGATGAAAAAAATTATGTTAATAATTAATATTTTCCAAATCTATTTAGAAATGTTACGCATTCTTTAGTTTTTCATGTTACTGGTAGGACAATAATTTAGTTATTTCCTATGACATGATACAGAGCATTTTTTTAAATGCATATGATAGTATACAAAAATATCAAAATGAGCAGCTTCATGACAAAGGTAAATATTTAAGCATTTCCACTAATGATGAATATATAATTAAACCAATATCAAAAGTAAAAAGAATATTTAATCTATACCATGCTTAGAATTTCAAATCATTAACATTCGGCTTACCATTTGGTTCAGGGCCAATTCTTCCACAAATTCTGGACCATCTGAAATAATGATATTTTCATTAATAGTTTTTAATTAAACAATATAGTCAAAAAATTGTTATATGTTACCATTTATATTTCTTTTACAATTGTCAAAAAATATCGAGTAAAATGGTGTATAATAGTGAAAATTAAAAAAAAAAACATTGAAAATAGATATTAAAAATTTAAAAATATTCTAAATTGTTAGGGGTTAAGCAATAAAGTAAATTTAAAACTTGAAATCATTTCCAATGGTCGTGGTCTAACGGTTAAAACCGTGACTTAACACAAATTAGTCAGGGGGTTTTATATGATACAAAATTTCCACGTGATGTCAAGTGAGAATCAGCTTTTCGTGGGTTTAAACATAAAGAAGAAGAGTGGTTGACCGCTGGGTTGCCCATTTGAGAAAAAACTAGGTAAATTTGTATGATAAACACAGCTCATAGAGCACTTAATACTGATAAAAAAAAGAAATTCAATAGCAGATTTTATTTTATCCATTACAAAATATAAATTTCATTAAGTATCGAGGTACAACAAAAAATACATAATGTTTACTAACTTCCTCTCAAACAAGTTGGCATAAATACAGATCCATAATTAAATCTATATATAATGAGATCGCTAACGAAGCATCTAAGAGTTTGTTGAGTTTTTTGTCAGGTCATTATTAAATTGATATTTTAAAACAAGTCTTTAATGTACCAACGATAAAAAGTGACATAGACCTCGTAAAATTTTTACTCGAATTGATTATCACAACGTAATTAAAAGTCGAAGTTACTAATGACTTAGCTAACTGTATACTTATGTTATGTGTATGTTTGAGGATCATTAATTGTTGAAATATTCTATTTGCATATTAAATGAAAATGAGAAATGAAATGAAATGAAATTGATAATGAAATCAATGAAATTTGAAATTATCACACGAGATTATATATGGTAGAAATTGCAATATAAAATTAATAAAGTTTATACGATAGTAATATTCACGCCATCAAATTATTTACTAACCATTTTTTATACTAACTGGTTATAAATTCGTTTATACTGATATGTATATATATATATGATTTGTATATATTATTAGACTGATTTTTGTACTGATTGATTTTTATACCGAAAAATGTTTGCAATTAGTGATTAAAACTGGCTAATTTTAACTTATTTTTGTACTGTTCATTATACTGACTATATTTTGTACAGACTAAAGGGCCAATTCTGTCGCAAAATAGACATACAAATAGAATAAATAGATGTCGTAGACCAATGTTGTGGAAAAGCTATGATGTTATGCTGCGTTTTCATATAAAATAGTATTAAAAACTATCAAAATGCTTTGTATATACTGTGCCATCAGGTGTTTTACACATAAATGTAACTTCTATATGTTACTATTACACATCAAAAATATGCATTTATGATAAGATTCCTTTCTCCACATCCGTGCGTTTTTTAGGTTAGTTTTTATATCTAAAATGCCTGACTGCACAGCAACCACATAAACTTTTTACAGTTTTTAGTACCATTTTATATGAATAGCCTTGTCATAACATTGCTCTATTTTATGGTAGAATTATCTCATAAATTTTGTGACTGATTTTTGTTTTGAATAAATTTTGTACTGATTTATTTTTGACTGTTTATTATACTGACTAAATTTTGTATAGACTAAATTTTACTACAGAGTGAACTTTTGAACTGGCTGATTTTTGTACAGACAGATTTTTTATACTGTTCGATGTTTTGTAAGGCGTGATTTTTAGTACTGGCTGATTTTTTTACAGACTAAACTTTTTTTACTACATTTTTGCGCCGACTGAATTTTCCAGCAGGCTTAATTTTTATACAGACTAAATTTTTATACACATTTTATTACTTGAACTAATTTTTAAATTTATGAAATTTGTAATTCTTGATTTTTAACCGACCGATTTTTTCTACTAGTTCATTTTTACATACTAATTTTTATACAGACTATTTGCTGAACTATATGTTATTTTATGTTGGGCGATTTTTGAATAGCCAAATTTTTACTGATGGATTTTTGTATAGCCTTATATTTACACTATTTGTAATTTGTATTTTATGATATCCACACGATCCTATTTCATATCTAATTTGTAATATGTAACTCAATTCGGCCTGATTTTTACATCTAGATTTAGTAAATATGGCATGCAATTAAGTTGTTTGCTATTTACAATAATATATTTGTAATGTTTTTTTTCTGTGCTCTGTTAATTTTATAATATGTTATATTTGTACAATCTAATTTTATTGCTACCATATTTTTTGCATTCACTTTTTTCAGTAGTTATTTTTATACAGATTTATTTTGTGCGCCGTATTTCATGGAATTGGTTTATGTGGTATATAAAAATATTGTTTATTTTTGAATAGATATGATTGTGATGATTACTTTTAAAAAATCGATTAAATTTAAATTGCATCAAAGTATTTTTTTTTGAACTTCCTAATGCACGGTGTATATTAAATTTCGCGCATGATTAGTCATGTATGTAAAACTACATGAGCTTATTTTATCTTAGACTTGTATACAATGCACATTTAGATACTCATACATAATTTCAAAAGTCCGTTTGCATAAAATCTATATACAGTTTTTCTACTTCATCATTTGGTTGCACAAAAAATTACTGGAAATATGCGAAAATGGCTTTATTCAAAAACCCCTTTTGTCGTAACAGTAATAGAAGATGAATAGATAAATAAATTAACTGTTATTATCATTGTAAATTGTCCTATATTATTTCATCATTATTATTATTTTATAGCAACTTTATTTTATAGGTTAAATAATTTTCTCTGTGCTTGAAAAATTAAGTTAAAACTAATTAGGGCTAATTCTTAATTAGTATCGGTTCAAAATTTACAGATATATTTTTGCCCAAATTAATCCAAATTAATGTTCAAATGTATGTGGTAAAATATGGTTGAAAAGCTAGAGTCAAAAATAAATGAAAAATATTTTATGAAAAATGAAAAAAAAAAATAATTTTAGGAAACAACTTTTACTTTGTGCAATGAAATTTGTGATCGATTTGTTAGGAGCTCCAATATATAATTGAAACTAAGCTCGAGCTCGATATCAAGCAGTATGATGTCAAATTTCTACTTGATGTTAGATTTTAAATATAATATTAAGTGAAAATTGCTATTCGTAAGTATTGTACACTAACTTAATATGAACATTTTCAAATTTCCTTGCTCCCAGAAACTCAAATGGTTCCAAATTGATACGAAACTATTCTCTGAAAGTTCTGGCTCTTAACAGTCTTTTAGATAGAGTGCAATTCAATCAAAGATTTATATGGAAGTAGCATGAAAAAATTTTCAAATATTTTGCAGAGCGTCGAATTTTCAATAAAAAATGACACGAATTTTCACTTTTAATTCATTTGTCGCTAAGTTATACCTAACGAGTTTTTTTTTAATTTTCGAAATTTTTTCCATGCTATTTCCATACAAAGTTTGATTCAATTGCGCACTATCTAAAAGTTAATATTTAGAGCTAAAACTTTCAGACAATTGTTTTTTATCAATTTGGAATCATTTGAGCTTTTGGGAGCAAGGAAATTTGAAATGTCCATATTAGGACCACCCTAATATATATTCTACATATAAAAAAGTAAACTGGTTGATCACTGGGTTGCCTTGCCGGAAAATGGTTAAGATGTACGATGGAAAGCCAAGCTTATAGAATACGTTGTTCTAATCGATGTTAAAAAAGTTTAGGATATATTAAAAAAAATTAACAAATATAGAAAGCACAGAAAATTATACAAAATTTTCTATAAAGTTTGAATTAAATAATTTATTTCATTGAAGTATACAAAAAAAGGCATCACGATAAGAACAAAATTTTTAAGTACTTTTGTAATTTTGTGTACAAAAAAACAAATATTTTTTAATCTTAATCTAAACAAAATAGGCGCGACACACCGCCCAAGATTTTAAATATTCAATTTCAATAAAAACGAAATACATTTCATAAACAAGAATTATACGACTAATTAAAATGGTAATTAGAAACGGGCACAAATGAAGGAATATATATTTATACATACAACAAAAAATTGAAACGAAAAAGAAAATTATAAATATAAAAAACTCCTAATTATACACTTCATCATCACCGAGCAGAACCTTGTGTAAAAATTAAAATCTTGAGATGCTCTGCGTCTTATGAATATTCATACGGCAAATAAATATGAATATTAAATTTGTTCTAAGCAAAAGCAAAATACCATGAAATCAGTATTATATCTAGAGATAAGCAAATTGTGCTGTATGAATGAGGTTTCCTCTTTATAGATTTATATCCATGTCAGAATAGAATAACTTAATTGACGAGGACCTTGGAAGCATACGATTTACGTCAAAGAAACTATACCATTGAAATTTATTGACCTGGATCGTCTGATTTTCATTGGAAGAAATTTACTTGAAAATGAAAATAATGAATAGTAAATGATAATTGACGGTGCAACTAATGCTATTCCTTAACATCTTTAAACTCTACTTTCTAAACAATAACAATTATAGGCAACAATAAATGAATAATTTTAATTACCATACTAACCAATTACCAATTTGAGGTTGTGTTTCATTCAGCCCATGTAACTACTACTAGGTTAGAAGATTGATAATTTTTGTTTATTAACTTCCCGAAGGAGAAGTTTATGTTTTCACAAAAAATCCGCTAATTTGATGTTTTCTCGACGTTTCAAGCCATTCTGAATCGAAAGAGACCAAATTTGGATAAAGTATGTGTGTGTTTGTGTGTGTGTGTATGTGAACAGATTTTTTTGCCGTAAATCGACGTTTTCTCAAAAACGCCTGAACCGATTTCAGAAATTGAAAAGTCATTTGATGTATCTCAATGAGGACTATCGTTTTCCAGTTTTGTGCGACGATCTGCCAAGCCGTTTCTTTGTAATTCAAAAAAGTGTTAAATTTCTCGTCCACATTTAAGCTCATACTACCGAATCGATTTCAAAAAATCAAAAACTGTTCGAGAGATATTAGTTGGGAATGGTACTGATTAGTTTTAGGTGAAAATCTACCGAGCCGTTTTCTTGTAATTAACTGTTGAAAAAAAAATTAAGCCGATTTTTATGGAACTTTTTTTAGCAATATATATATCATGGTCTTATAGAACTTACTGAAATATTACGGCCTTAGGACAAGTAGTTTAATTTAAAAAAATTATCAAAGTTTGAGAAAATGAGTAGTTTCTTTGACGTTAGCTAAAATCAAAATTAGACGATTTACTTGGTATAGCAATAGAGTACTTGGTCTTAATAAACATACTAAACCATAAAAGTCCTACGGAAACTGGTTCAAATATAAAAATTGTTGATTTTTGAAAATTTGCTTTTAGAAATTACTCCGAGTTAACGTGTTTGTTTGTTTTCAATTATGTGTAATAAATCCACTCGGAAAACTTTTAATCACTCATTAATTAATTTATGTTTTATTGATTAAGTCGATTATTTACACATATCGGAAACTTCATGTAACTTGCCTCATGAAAAAATACCAATACCAACTATAGTATCAACTTTAAACATGAAAATGAGTTTGCTACCGCTCAGGGCTAAAAGCTTTGGCGTTGCAGTCTCAAAGCTGAGGTTCAACTCAAGTCTAAAATAGCTTGATGGCAAGCAGTAGTACTTGAAACATGTCAAGTAGAAATGACCTGTTCGAGCATTGCTGATTCAAAAATATGCACAATTGAATATAAATATATGACAATTTGAAAGGAATAAAACCTTTGGGTTGCTTTCTATAATATAAAGATCAATGTGATTCAATTGTTTTCTTCAGGAACTTACTTATAACCAGTTTTTATTAATTTTTCTTCAGGAACAATGTCAAACATCAACAGTTTTGGTTTTTGCATTCCTAGTTAAGGAGACAAGAAAAGAATTTTACTAATCTCTATGTCGATGTTTGTTCTTTATGTTATTTACAGCATAGCTTGATTAAAAATAGTTTTTTTTTTCAATATTTATTTGTAAAACGTAAATGTTCAGCAATTTTCCTTAGAGCTCAACACCAAACATTACGACTTTTGTTCCTGCTCTCTTATGGTAAGCTAGCTGGTAAAAGAACAAGTTTATCCTGTCGACGTTTGTATTATTTATAGAATTCCTTTCCGTTTAATTGAAATCGGCTATTGCCATTGCGATGATGTCTTAGAAAGTCGGCGGTGCCCCATGTGGTCGTGATATGAGCCCCCACGTGTCGTTGACATATCGCCTACGTATTAATATTGTTGCTGATTTCACGGGAGGCTTAATTACTGATCAAATCTCGTGAGTTAACCCTTTTTAACAAGGTCAATTATTTATATACTACGCTCAGCATAACCACGCTAAAATCCAACTCATAAATGAATATATATATATATATCTATATATATATATATATATATATATATATATATATAATATATATATTCACAAATAAGATTAAGCAGAGCTGGAATATTCTGATGGTTTGATCACCACATTAATTTAAGTTAAATATTTTTTTATGCTTGAGCGGACTAATTTTAACACTATGTCCATAACCTGATAGCAATTGGAAACGAGTAGTAATAACACCTTACCTTGTTTCCACAATAAAGTGCAAAAACAGATGTCACTATATCACCCATTGCCACAATATCTTCATATTTTTGTTATTAGAATGATAAAAATACATTGAATTGAAAAATACTGTTATCCGTATTATACAGTTTTTTTTATTGTTTTTTGAATAGATATCAGAACCTATAGTCCTATAAGCTGTTGGGCTGATTTGAATTAATACTACATCGGTTTTACAGATGGAAAACAGTTGTCTCATTTCTATATGATAAATTTATTTTTAAAATTTTTGTGGTGGAGCGGATATTTTATTGAAAATTTATTTGGAAAAATATAGCTAACTACATACCTAATTAAAAAATGATTTCAATACTGCTTGACATCAGGCTCTTAAAATATAGAACTCATTACCCAATGGTTGGACTTTCCTTTCATGATGACATTTTCATATATTTATAATTATCATATATAGAAGCAATCAACTGAAAATCTATTATATATTCAGTTAAAAATATATTTGGCTAAAAACGATTATCAGTAGTGCTTGATATCGGGTTATACGTAGCGCGAGATTTGAACTATAAATCTTGTGTTTGTATAAGACTACGAATGCTACGAAGTACTGTTCCTAATATTAGTTAGTGAGTTAAGATGATCTTCTATACGATTATATATAATTATATTATCATAAATTACGATTTCTTCAATCGACAATTGAACTCGGCATGCTCTATAACATGTTTTCATCATTATTTTTACTTATGTCTATTAGAAGGCAATATTGCCAATATGTAAATAAAATATTAGATTTATTCTCGATAATTTCATAATGTGCATAATTAAGTTATGGTTTTTGTACTACTAGATAGTTTACCTAATACAGGTTCCGAAATAAGTTTGTATAAATGAATAATAAAAAAAAGGATGTCAAATTTTAGAACAATACTTTTGATCTTCGTGCAATAATATCATGCAAGCAATTCCATACTAAATTTACTCAAACTAGAATTGCACACGAATTGACCAGCCTCTTCTCTAATCAACTCGAAATTTTTTGGGTAGAAGATAATAAATATCGGTACATATTAATAACCTACTGTATATTATAAGAATTGAGCTTACAAATAAGGAAGAGGGAAATAACATGAACATTTGGGTATAAATAAATATCGCAAAATAAATCGTAGTTTAATTCAGCTTTTTATGGTAACAGGATAAGTAATTACAGACTACTAATTGAACCACTTGATTTCCAGCAAGAGTATAAAATATTTTTTAGTTGATAAAATTTATAGTACATATATAAATATAAAGAAAAATAAAAAAAAGAGTGCGCGTAAGGTTTACACGCGATTGAAGTAAAACTTATTTGCTACTGTACAAGATGGCATTTAAGTAAAAATAAATACATCATATAACAATTTTGAATAATGTTCATTAGTAATATGGTAACACTCGTGATGTATGCTTTTATTAAGAAGTGTCAACCATTATACACATTTATATAATAATAAATTACAAATTATTTATTTATAATAGCCTTAAAAATATGTATAATATTTAAAAACAATAATGTAATTAAAGTCATACTTCAAATATGATATGATCGGTTTGTCATTGCAATTAGCATTTAGAAATGAACTTTCATTAGAGAAATGAAGTAAGTGCTGATTAATAACTTCTATAATATTCGTTCACACTGTGGATTATGTTAAATAACTTCTAAACAAATATTGTTTTCGCAACTTCACTCATCATGTAAGTGTTTGAAGAACTTCACGTAATTAAAATTAACATACATTCATTGACTGCTTATATTTTTTTTACTTTTTCGCTGGCGATATAATTTCATTCTTTGTACAGCTGTAATATCTGTCTTGCCTAAATAATATTTTACACTTTAATAACTTCAAAGATTTATATAAACAACGAATAATATAGAAATAATTTCTAATCCATCAGATCTGATTCAGACATTTTTCATTAAATCAAGATTTGTACTACGATGTAAGTTTAAAATGTTTATTTATCTATGCCGATTTTCTTGTGGATAAGAGTACGCATATAACGACAGATCTCTATTCACATACACGACGGCTAATCACAATCGACCCGTATCGAAATGATCTCATCGGGAGCGAATGACAAACAGTTCGGGCGTAACGGACTTCCGTTACATTTGTACGGATTTACACCCTAGGCGCGCCTAAAGAGGTTTTACTTCAAAAACAGTAGTTTTTTCGAAGGTAGGTCCATGGGCGAGAATCACCACAGATCAATGATTTCCTTTCCCTCCCTTGTTTGTCTTGTACAGTTCCTTTACAAACATCTGTTTCCAAATTTTCTGATCCTGCGCTTCTGCTTTCAGTTCCCTGTATTTTTATTCTAGAGTAAGTCATCAACAATTTGCACTCTTCTTCTTACCAATTTTTTTAGTCCTATTTTACATTTCGTCGTGTAAAAGACACTTTTTAGCAGAATGGGTCGAATCAGTTACTGTTCTTTTTAATAATTGTGCTCAGTAGAATTCTGAATCACATATTTAATAATAATAAACAAATAATTTTCCCTCAGAGTTTCAAAAGTGAGTTTAACTCCATCCTTTATCCAGTTCATCTCTGTGTGCAACCAAACACAAGCGTGTTTTCCATATTAAGTGTAATTAGCGGAACGCACAACTTTGATAAATGAAATCTGCCGGCCGACTCGTCAGGAGTGATTATTTATAATTTGATTAATTCGTTCTCATATACACACATGTGCACATGTGTGTGCTTTGTTTTCCAGGTACGAAAAGTCACTCGGGAAAATTTAACACAACACAATACGTATAAGTTACGAATTTAATTTAACCAAACATTCTGTACCAACCAGAATTAATAATTGTATGTATCAATTTATCTGTGATGTCAACTGAAATAATTGTAAATTAAATTGCAAATTAGTATGTTCTTCTTTAATTTAATTAATTAATAGCTTTTGTACAATATATAACTCTTTCGGATTAAATTTTATATTAATAGAAGTAATTATCTACTAATACTTTCTGTTTTTTGTTTACTGCTCCAATTTTAATAATTTTTAAAAAATCAGAGTTTTACATAATTATTTCAAAACTTTATGTTCTACGACCTGTTGATATAATTTTTTTTACAATTTTTTAAATTTTCTAATGTTATGAGAAGGCAACCCAATGGTACCCATTTTATTCGATATTATTATTAGATTTTTCTCATAGTGTCGTGATATATATATTGCAGTAGTGCCCGAAATGCTACATTTACTTAAAAACATATTTTAAATGTATAATTTCCAGTTAAAAGTGATATCACTACTGCTTGATATCAAGTTGACTAAGACGAAAATAAAACTTCGAAAATGTGGTAGCAAAAACGAAGCATTTGCAATAGAGCAACGAAAAAGCCTTTTGCAATAAATATATTTAGTTACATAATTAAAAAATATGTTTTTAAAAAACAAAATGAAAGAACTTGAAAGCAAGTGTTGAAGAATATACATTTTAAATGTTTGTTGAAGTCCAAGGATGGTTCTTAGGCCCAGAAAAAATCGAATAATTGCCGGGAAAACCCTAAAAACAGCTCTTTTTTTCACATACAAACGTTTTCTAACTAAAACGTAAAATCAATTTGAGCTTTATTGCTATTATATAAAGTTTATAATAAATTACAAGCACTCACTGTATACTCCACCAGAACGATTATTCGGATTTTAATAAATCTTTCTAAAAATTGTTTAAAAAAATTTATTAGGATGTATGTGATTATAAAGTACTGGGATGTATGTGCAATATTGTAGAAATAATAGCATCTTTTACTAATCTTTCCACAATATTTTTAGAATTCGTAAAAATTTCACTTTATAATAACAAATGGGAAAGTAAAGATGAATACATACAATTCGGCTCTCACGATATATCGATTAGGAGAAGTTTAAAATGCAATTTTGGATATCTTAAATAATAAAAAATTAAATCAATTTAATCCAACGTGAAATACCAGTATTATGTTATAGTTATGGTTATGTTATACCGTTTAAAAAACTTCAATTTCCAATATAGTGTGGGAATTGAGACTCATCATTTTATTCAAAGCAGTTCTACATTTAACATCGCTCATATAATTTTTTTTGTCAACTTTATTCAAAATATTATAAATGTATATGCATTTTAGCGTGAAGAGTTACTTAAAAAACAATAATTATTTAAATATTATTATATTATTAATTAATTTAAAAAATTTTAGACATGGGTACAGGACAACGTCTGTCGGGTCATCTAGTTTAGTTAAGGAGTTAGCAGGGTCCATATTTGGTACAAAATATAGATGATTAACGAATTGTCAGAAAAGAAAGAACACAAATAATTTAATCTGCGAAAAAAGGATGAAATCGAATATTCACAATGGGTCTCTCTAAAGCTCATTATATTAAATATTATTTTCATTGCCTTGCCCAAAATTTGTAATTAAATCTGATGATTCTAGATGTGTATTACAACAATATATGTAATATTGAAGATAGTTAATAAAGAATCAAGTAAGTAAATATTAAGGGGCGATTCTGCCGTGAGACAGACCAATGATATGGCAAGGCTATGTTACGTAGCGCTTCCCAAATAAAATGGTACTAAAAATTGTCAATTATAAAATACTTATTGTTAGTGTAGAAAAGTGTAAGAATAATATGGTATAACAAAATTAAGAAACAAAGTTTTTAATTTTATTTTGTTGCATTAAAATCTGATATTATGTAATAAAAAATATACCTTCATCTATTATTCACAGTTTTTATTTTATAAGATAATAAATATTTGTATTTTCATTCTAACAATGAGAAATATTCGTGATGCATTGCCTGGATGTACCGCTACAAGTCAAACACAAATGCTGTTTATATCCGTTGCAGCTTAACCGGCGGATATATATATATATATATATATATATATACACATATATAAATATTTTTCTGTGTATGAGTTTGTGTCATAAGATTTTTCTAGAAAATCGACAGTTTTCCCGAGGAAATGAGAAAAGATTTGTAGACAGCCTCCGCCAGTTTGTCGCTCCTGGCGCTTTTCTCGAAACGATTCCGATTGCTAAGCGTATGATTGATTCTTTGCAAAAAAAATCACTAAGACCGATTTTCGATACGCGAAAATCGACTGCGTTCTACGAATTCTTATTACGCGGAAATTTTTTTGAAGTACCTCTAAGTATAAAATGAAGTAAAAGTATAAATAGAAAATGTAATATAGTTAATATCTCACTTTTATGTACCAACAATAAAACTATAATTATTATGTGTGCAATTCTATTTAGACTAAACTTGTAAAAAATATTAGAGAAATGAAATTTATAATCAATACATAGATGAAGTTCTTGCTTTGATAAAATAACGCGTGTTATTAAGTTTGTGTTATCTTGGAAAGACGGAGCGAGTCAATTTGACTTATTTGCATTTTAAGTGATATACATAAAAATTACAAGTCATTTTTTAAATATTTTTTCGTAGTATAATGAAAAGTATACCAAAATTATTTTTTATTCCCCCCGAATCTCTTACCCAAATTGACTCTCAATCAGACAAAATAGGTATACAACCAACCTCCGTCATTATAGTGTTAATTATATTTTATTCTAATTTTTTTCGTTTTTTTCATAAATAAATAAACGTTTAGTAAGTGGAATTTGGTCCTAAGAAAAGTTGAATAAACTTCTCATATACGTGTAAGTAATCGACTTCATTAAACTGGATATTTAGCATATTTAATAAAAATTTAAAATTTATTGTACGTTGAAACTTAGCAACTGTTTATTTTGAAAACAAAAGCTTAATGCCATGAAGACCGCTGTCTGCATGGCCATTATAAAAATACAAAAATACCTCCAAACAATCACCATCGGCATTAGTTATTACTACCACTTGCATTTTCTTAAAACTAATCAATGCGCATTTTAATTGATATTGTAAATAAACTTATAATATGTTAAACGATAGAAGGTTAAAAGTCTCAAATAATTCCGAATGACAGAAAACATCGACATAAATTAGCAAGTCGGATTTTGCGGTTAAAACATAAACATAAAACATTGTGAACTTCTTTATAGAAAATATGAACAGTTAAAAACTGTTTCTATTTAAACCGCTTACCTCGATAAATCAATTTTAACCAGCATAATAATAAATATAACTAATTTATTATTATGTCTAAATAAAAAGATTCCATTTGAATAAAATGATTCGATTGGAAATGATTTAGCAAATATTTTGTATTAGATATTTAAACTACAAAAATTTAAATATTTCATTAAAACAATAAAAAGCAGCAAAATTTCTGAATAAAAAGTGAATGAAATAATAACTAACAACAATAGTCATAAATATTTAGTATATCTATAAGAATATTTTGTTACAGAGTTCAATTTCTTTCTTCAACATTTTTAATACATATCACTATTTTATGTTATCCACTTTGTATTAAATACAGTGGAAAACGTTATGTATTTATTATTAAATAATTAGTATAATAAGACAAATTTAACTAATAAATCAATAATATAAATAAATAATAAATCCAAAAATATGAATCATCAAAAATGCTTTAGTTATGTTTGTTCTACTATTTGTAACAACATATCCTAATATAAAATTTAAACAACAATAAATAGTTCAGTATTTTGAAAATATAATTTTACAAAAACATAAAATAACAACAATTTAAAAATCCCAAAATTTCTTATGGAATGAGTGATAGTAATAACTAATGTCAATGGTGACTGTTTGGAACGTGTATATACTTGGCACCGCGATGGTGGAAATTGGCAAAACTGATACGACCTGATTTTTTGACGATTTTTTTGCTGTCGATTGGTGTAAACTAAAATTTTTTTTGCTCTTTCCGTTCTCGAGATAAATGGGTGGGGCCAAATTCGGTGCTAACTATATATATAGTCAGCACCGACCCCTTTAAAAATGCAAAAAAATTAAAATTTCTTTTTACTATAGTTGTCAGTGATTTTTTTGCTGTCGAATGATGCAATTAATTTTTGGAAAAGTTTTGCCCATCATAGATTTTCACGCATAGGAAAATTCCCAAATTTGCCAATTTCAAAAAATTGACAATTTTGAAAATGCCCAATTTTTTTGCTCGCTTACTTAAATATAAAAGAAAAAATTTTTTTTCAAAAAAATTATTTTTTCACCCCTTTTCAGAGGGGTTGCCAATTTTTTGGGGTGTCCACAGGTCACTTTTTCAAAATTTTAAAAATTGTTTCGGAATCTGTGATTTTTTTGCTCTACGATACAAAAAAGAAAAATTCAAAAAAATAAATTTTAATTTTGATTTTTTTCGTAGCATAAAAACGAATAGTTTGCGTCCATAAGTACTACGTAGTATACGATACTTTTCAATTTATTTACTCACCCCCAAAACAGACTTAATGAATCAATTAGTCAACAATATTTCAGTAATTTCAGTAAATAAATAATGCGTCTTTGGCCACCCGCCGCCGAGAGACTCTACGGCGTAGAGAGTCTCTACGCACTGGGTCTCTAGATGATGAGCGAGTGAGAAAGCTATACGCCATTGAGCGAGTGAGACGGCTATATATATGCACCGCAATTCCTGTTACATTTTAACAAATTTATATAAAAATTGTATGAAACTATTAATTCCTTTCGAGCACATATTTTTGTAAAGGTATTGTTGATGATTTTGTTGGAAAAAAATAAGCATATTTAAAGCGGATTGCAATTCGTTTTCATACTACGAAAAAAATCTAAATTAAAACTTATTTTTTTAAATTTTTCTTTTTTGTATCGCAGAGCAAAAAAATCACAGATTCCGAAACAATTTTTAAATTTTTGAAAAAGTGACCCGTGGACACCCCAAAAAATTGGCAACCCCTCTGAAAAGGGGTGAAAAAATAATTTTTTTGAAAAAAAATTTTTTCTTTTATATTTAAGTAAGCGAGCAAAAAAATTGGGCATTTTCAAAATTGTCAATTTTTTGAAATTGGCAAATTTGGGAATTTTCCTATGCGTGAAAATCTATGATGGGCAAAACTTTTCCAAAAATTAATTGCATCATTCGACAGCAAAAAAATCACTGACAACTATAGTAAAAAGAAATTTTAATTTTTTTGCATTTTTAAAGGGGTCGGTGCTGACTATATATATAGTTAGCACCGAATTTGGCCCCACCCATTTATCTCGAGAACGGAAAGAGCAAAAAAATTTTAGTTTGCACCAATCGACAGCAAAAAAATCGTCAAAAAATCAGGTCATATCAGTTTTGCCAATTTCCACCATCGCGGTGCCATTTATATACACGTCTGTTTGGAGGTGCTTTTGTATTTTTATAATGGCCATGCACACAGCTATCTTCATGAAATTAAGCTTTTATACCGGAAGAATGCAACCCCGAGTTGGGAGCTTATTTTTCACATTAATTATAAGCAATAAAAATGTACAATCTTCGATTCAGGACAACTTAGTGTTGCAATAAGATCTTGCAAAAATACATAAATTATACCAACAAATCAGTGTTTCCTACAATCCACAGTTACAGAGGTAAAAATATAACTTAACAAATTGAGCCATCGAAGGAGAATCTTTTCATGAGAGATTTAAAACATGGCCTTATTTTATATTTTCCAATAGAACATTACTTGTGCATATTCACTTTTTGTATCCACTTATTGTATGCTATCCAATTTTAGCTTCGTATAATAATTAATAATAACTATATATATATATATATATATATATATATATATATATTATTTTTTTAATGATTATATACTTGTAAACTTGTTTGCATTCTAAATAAAAAGTATGAATTGTACATGCGTTTAAGTTACATTTGGCTCAAGATAAAAACTTAAAAATATAAAACAAAAGAATGGTGCAAAATTTTCAAATATTGAAGTACGTTTGAACATTCTCTGTGGTTGACTTCAACGAAAAGGTAATAGTTATTCGTGTAAAAAGATTTTTATTTAATGATTTTAACTAAAAATATTATATATATATATATATATATATATATATATATATCGTTTACAAAGTGTAGGAGACGAATGGAGATTCCCTGGGATTTATACAACACACAGGTTTCAGGAGCTTACAAGATCTGTCTGGACAAAGCTGAAGGAAACATACGAGACAAATATATAAGTCTATGTGTGCCAAACGGATATATTTCTCGATGTAAGTAATGAAATATTGTCGAGAGCAGTAAGAAGACTGAAATATTTTTACTTTTGTTTATGGATAAGGTGTTCTATACATTTCAGGATTCATAGAAATGCCAACTGAGGAAACAAATGCGAAATTATAGACGAGGAGCTTGAGAGATTTATAGATTTGTTATTTAAGACTTAAGTTGATCGAAACCTTTCTTCTTGAAATTTTATACAATTATACATATATCGTGAAGTTCATGCTACTTGTCTCAAGGTAGTATGAGTAAGTTGTGATCAACAATATTTTTATATCAAATAAAATTTTGTAAAATAAAAATAGTTACAATTTATTGTTGTTATACTATTCATTTTATTTAAATAATTATAATAAAATAAATTTATATCCTAATACAAATATTTAACTACTAATTCAAAGTACATTCAAAGTCAAATGCATTCTAATTTACTACAAAGGTTATCAACACCTGTACCGTTTGAATTCTTTGAATTATATTATAAATGAATTTACTGGTAAAAACGTATTCACCTATTTTCGAATTTTGTTCACAAGGCAACCGCAATAAGACTGCAAACTCATCAAAGGTTCAATAATTTGGCATAACTTATTTATCAATATCATACTCAAAAAAAGAAAACTCTCCTTAAACTTCAATCAGTTCTTCGTTCCGTTAACACGTGTAAAATGTTATTTGAATCATTCTAAAAAAAATCTATTTTTTGCATTTTATGCCTCATATCATTAAAACCGCTAGACATGCATTTGCCAAAAACTAATCAGCAAGTCTCCCCATTAATAGCAAGAACATAATTTTTGAATCATTTAATTCGGTTGATCCGTTCTCTCAAAATCGTGTAAATCTGTTAATTTTTTTCTACTATAATTTAAATTAAATACACAAAATTTAAAATAAAGCCATAAAATTAGTTTTGAAAAAATTCAGTATCTTTGTAAACTTCATGGTTAGCAGAAATCTACATGACATACAAGTTTCTATAATTATGAATTTAATAACAAAATTTTTAAAATAATTTTATAAAAAGTGCTCTATGAACAATAATACAATTATTTAAATTTTACTTTTTGCCCTTGAATTTATTGTTTACGATAATCATATTATTTTTACCACAAACTGAATATTAACAAGATTTACAGTAATAATAAAGATAAATTTTATGAAAGTTGAAATAGTTGTTTTTATTGCCTTGAACTGAAATTCAGTAGTCATGTCAACAAAATAAAACAAATGTACATTTTATATTAAAAAAACAAAAATTATTTTCATAAATATATTTTCATGAGAGAGAATTATTTTCAATATTTTTATAAAAAGCGAAGAAACTATTTAAAAAAATTATTACATTTAAAAAGTACAATGGTAAAGTCTACTCCACATTTATTTTTCCTACTAATAACTTCAAATCCAGAGGAATGCATGCACATAGTCGAATGGATTGGATATGGGACATGGATCGGTATGATTGGTGATGGTTCTAAAGACTTATCATCACCATGCTGGTTACGAAAATCGATTGAAACTTTGTTGGTCCTCACTTGTGGATTTATTTGACTTTCTGAGGTCAAGCATAGGATTCCTGACAGTTCAAGAAAGCATGACTTGTTCAATGACATTACCTGCATTTACCCCTTAGTCGAAGGCGAAATCTACCGATTCCAGGATGAATGTAAAAATCAAGCCTCTTCATTTTTACGTGTGTGGTTATATGGAATTTGACGTTTCGGTCGATGGGCCTTTGTGTCGGTGAGCCTTTCTTGCATTGTTTTCATCCGAATGGGGACTGCGATGAGGTGAGCAACCAAGGTGGGGATCTATGGTTGCTGCAGCTTCGCTAATCCAGGAAGGACGACGATTACCTTCTTCACGTTGTCAAAAAAATTTACTTAATTTTGGTTTGGTGGTCTATCAAGATACTGTCCACACTATCGATTGAAGTTAGCAAACTTTAATTAACATTAAGTATTAATGAAATTGTATTATTATTTTTCTCGAAATTTTCAGTTTTCATATTTAAAAGCAAAAATTTTATTGTGTAAAAGAACGACAAAGAAAATAATATGTAAAATATATAATAAAATATATATATAAAATATTGACGTAGTATTTACTTTCTCTGAACTCTTTAAATCAACTTTTCAATTCATTATTTCTCTATTATTTACATTTATATATATTTTTTATGAATGTTGTGCTGTTTTAAAATTTATTGTTTACGATTTTTAAATATTACTAATGTTTCTTGGAACTTCTTAAGAGGTAAGCGTCTTGAAACCAGAGAGGGAGTTTTGGTTTCAGGTTCGTTAATCGAGTGGAATAGCTAATCAAACAGTAGTGAATTGGTTTGTACTTGAAAATATAAATTAAAATAAAAACATAAAGAGGAAAGCCAAAATATTCAGAAACGTAAAGATACGCTAAAACTTTTATTTTCGATTTTTTTGCGATTACTATAACCTACCTTACGGAAAGTTTTTAATTTAAAATAAATCCTAAAATTAGTTTTTTGGGAGTTGAGAAAAATCCAGTGATTTCACACTTCATGGCAACCATAATTCTACATGACACACTAAAAGTTCCTAAAATTATGAATTTAATCATAAAAACTTGGAATTCAACAATAATTATAATTATCGTTTATAGTTTATAAACTATATATTTGGTAAGTTCTATTAAAAAAGATATGATATATCATATATTGCAATTATGTGTTACTAAAATCTATAAACAAATTCTTAATTTTCAATTTATTTATTTATATAAAATTTACATTACATATTATTTATATCAATTTTTTGTTTGAGCTGTCCTTAAATTTATGGTTTAGAGTTTTATTAACCAGATTTAGGGCAATAACTAACAATAAGTTAGATTTTATTGAAGTTCAGATTTTGTAACCTCAAACTAAAATCCGGTATTCATGTCAAATCAACTGATAAAATAAATGCACATTTTATAATAAAAATCAAAAAAATATTTCAATAAAATCAATATCAAATATCGAATTAAACTAGTGGGGTGCATGGCATCGTGCCTTAAGGCAAATTGCTGGAACTTCCCGTACCGTAACGAAATGTTCGAGGAATTTTGAATGTTTTCAAATAGATTATTATAAATAAATATTGTAACATTGTCTAATAATTATAAGAATTATATAAACTGAATTGTAAAGTTAAAATTATTTGTTTAAAGTATATTAGAACTATAGTCAGAATTAAAAATAAAATCAGAAGTATTTTCGAAATACAAAAAAAAATCTTTTTGAAAAAAAAAGTTAAAACAAATTTTTTTTTTCAAAATCAATTATTTTGTTAAGACAAGCAGAAAAATTTTTGAATCATTTAAATCGGACGCTTAGTTCTCTCAAAAACTGCTATTTTTCACACATTTAGCTCCGTATCTTCGAAATGGCTGGGCCTGCCTTTGCCAAAAACTAATTAACACTGCTCCCAATCATTAATAATTGAATGTTTTTTAGATCATTCAAATCGGATGCTCCGTTCTCTTAAAAACTGAGTTACCATTTTTGGCACTTTTTGCCCCGTATCTTCAGAACGGCTAGACCTGCCTTTGCCAAAAACTAATCAGCATATCTCCTTATGAATACAAATCGAACGTTTTTTGAATGATTCAAATCGCTACATCCGAAATCATCGAGGAAAATTTGTATCCGCACACACATACACACACATACACACACGCACACACACACATACACACACACGCACACACACACATACACACAAACACACACACGCATACATCCATTTTCTCTAAGGTATGCCAAAAAATTCTGAAACCTTTCAAACGTAAAGATATATAAAAATTTTCATTTTCGATTTTTTGCGATTACTATAACTTGCCCTACGGGAAGTTAATAAAAAAAATATTTCAATAAAATCAATATCGAATATCGAATTAAATAAAGAATAGAACTTAAAATACACGAAAGAGCTTATATTTATAATACTACTTACTCCAATTTAAATTTTCATTTTCATGCAGATTACAAATTTTAAATTTTTAATTTGTTTGTTTATTAATTATCAATAATCTAATGTTCGATAATAAGTCGTGTTCCTGCAGTTCCTGCAGATTCGCCTGAAGGCATATTGCCATGTACCTCTAGTTAATTAATTACACGAGTCAATTTAATTGAAAATATAGAGTCTATTACTACACTGATAGCACCATAAATATCTCCTCTGATTCCATTACATCACATGTGGCGAAGTGTTACTTTGAACCGAAAAGGGAAGCACTACTTAATAGATCGTGCTCGGGGGAGAGAAGTGCTGCTAAGTAAAATATTTCATGTCTGAAGGGGACAATATGCAATTTATCTTATAATGGAATTGTTAAAATACGCGATACATGCTTTTGACACAATAGAATCTTTCGCCAATGGCAAAGGAAAGGAACTCCCTGGTTCTCAACTCAGTCTCTCTCCAGCACCAGCTGGTTGACAGTCGACGTTTTTGATTTTATAATTGAAAACTACTCGCTAGGGGTTGCTTCATCAAATTATAGGGCGACATTGTAAATAAATGTATTGTAAGTGCTTAGGTAATGGAATATGCGTTTGGTTCTGAATGGTTATGGTAGGTGGGTGGGTAACTCAAATGCAGGCGAATGAATAGAGGAATGGTGCTTGTACGACGGTGGTGTCTTTTAATATAATTCTGCCTATATCAAACATGTACTAGATTATAAATTAATTGTTTTTATTTATCGTATGCTGAATTTGATAAAATTACTTGTAGTGTATACACAAAAACACAGGTTGACCATAAAACAACAATAATTTCCTCCAAATAAAATCGGCAAGAGATTTATACTTATAAATGCTAATTTATGATAAATCGTGCCTTGGCGATATTCTATAGATTAACTAGTGATGCATGAGGCACGAAGCTTAATTTTTGGAAAAAAATAGATTTTGCCATAATCTAACAGATAAACATAAGTACGCAAACAAAATTTGTTGAAAAAAATTAAAATCTCTATAAAATAGATCATTTTTTTTTTAATTTCAATAATTATTACAACTGCTAATTTATTAACATCAAGTAATATTGATAAATAATAATATAAGTTTAAATAAATAAAAGAGCAAAGGATAAAATTTACATGAAAATAATATCAGTAATATGATTTAATGTAAAATATAAGCAAATAATAATAAAAATGAAATTAATAAATAATATAAATAAAATTTCTGAATAATAAAATAATATTAGAAAAATAATAAAATATAACAAAATAACAATAATAGAAATAGTAAGATAATAATAATAATAATAAAAATAATAATAGTAATAATAATAATAATAATAATAACAATAATAATAATAATAATAATAATAATTTACAAATTTATAAGATCATTTGGAATTTTTTGTTTTAGCCTTGTTGGGCGCGCTTCTGAGTATACTTTGTGTGCCAAGTAGTTTGGAAAAAATAAATAGTGCATATGTATATTGATAATTTTTAATCGCAAAATGGCTCTTTTTTATTCGAACTTATAAACCTCTGAAACTGTCTTCCAAAAAATTAATCAGCAGTTTGTTTCGTAAGCACAAATAAAATGTTTTTTGAATAATTGAAATCAAAAACTCCGTTATCTCAAAAACTGAATTATCATTTTTGGCCCTTTTTGCCTCGTGTGTTCAAATGGCTGGACCTGCCGCCTTCGCCAGAAACCAATCAAAGAATTATATTTTTAAATTCACTAATAATCACACAAAATATTTTTACCAAATTATATGAAATTTACATAGTAATTTATGTGCAATTTATTTTTTTTAATGTTGTGCAGCTCTTAAATTTATTGTTTACGATATTTATATTATTTTTACCACAAACTTAATATTAACAAGATTTATATCAATAATGAAGATAAATTTTATTAAAGTTCAAATGCTTGTTTTTTATTGGCCTAAATTGAAATCCAGTAGTCATATCAACAAAATAAAACAAATGTACATTTTATATTAAACAAAAACAAAAATTATTTTTTTAAATATATTTTCATAAGAGAGAACTTTTTGCAATATTTTTTATATAAAGCGAAGAAAACTATTTAAAATTATTACATTTAAAAAGTACAATGGTAAAGTCTACTCCACATTTATTTTTTCTACTAATAACTTCGAATCCTGAGGAATGCACATGGTCGAATGAATTGGATATGAGACATGGATCGGTATGATTGGTGATGGTTCTAAAGACTTATCATCACCATGCTGGTTGTGAAAATCGATTGAAACTTTGTTGGTCCTCACTTGTGGATTTATTTGACTTTCTAAGGTCAGGCATAGGATTCCTGACAGTTCAAGAAAGCATGACTTGTCCAATGACATTACCTGCATTTACCCCATAGTCAGAGGCGAAATCCACCGATTCCAGGATGAATGTAAAAATCAAGCCTCTTCATTTTTACGTGTGTGGTTATATGGAATTTGACGTTTCGGTCGATGGGCCTTTGTGTCGGTGAGCCTTTCTTGCATTGTTTTCATCCGAATGGGGACTGCGATGAGGTGAGCAACTAAGGTGGGGATCTATGGTTGCTGCAGCTTCGCTAATCTAATGGAGGACGACGATCACCTTCTTCACGTTGTCAAAAAAATTTACTTAATTTCGGTTTGGAAGTCTATCAAGATACTCACCACACTATTGATTGAAGTTAGCAAATTAATATAAAGTATTAATAAAACTGTATTATTGTTCTAAAAATTTTAAGTTTTCATATTCAAATGCAAGAATTTTATTGTGTAAAAACAATGTAAATAATATGTGAAATAAATAATAAAATATAAAATATTGACGTATTATTTACTTTTTCTGAACTCTTTAAATGAACTCTCCAATTCAATATTTTTCTATTAATTACATTATATATTTTTATGAATGCTGTGCTGTCCTAAAAGTTATTGTTTACGATTTTTAAATATTATTACTAATATTTCTTGGAGCTTTCAGGTTTAGAGAGTTTCAGGTTCGTTAATCGATAGGAATAGATAGTTATCGAAGAGTAGTGAATTTTTATTGAATTGACATTTAATCTACCGGGAGTGTTCCACGATTGTCGGCAACGTTCGTTCACACAGTCACGTCACAGTTCCCTTCAGTATTTTGACTCTTCATGGCAGTTCATGTACTATAAGGTATGATTGAGATACATTTTTACTCACATTCAATAAATTTATAACATATATACGATTAGCAACCGCATAATTGAAAACAGGACTTAATTCAAACTCTACAAACGTGGTAAATACATCGCACGAAAATAGAAACTAATAAATTAGTTTGACTGTATTATAAAATAACCAAGAGTGGTTTATGAATTTAAGCTTCTTAAGCATAGATTCAAAGTTGTAAGTAGCTACTATCACATTATTCACAAAAGCTCTCATTAGATAATCGATTCCAGCGGAGAGCTAAAATCTAAAACCGCTCTCTCGGAGCTGATGCATAATCTATAATAACAACGTTAAGCTGAATTATTATTTTGACATGGCAATAAGTTTATTATCCCTTTAATCCTGAATCCTGCAGACTCCTGCTGGCTGGCTCCTGCTTTCCTGTTTCACATTTTCTATGAGGCAACATCGCTTGGAACGTTTTGTTTTTCTCATATTACCTCGATATTTTTGCCGTTTCATCCACTGAGTTTAACTTTTTATATTGGTTTCGGTTCGCTTGTAAAATATCGCGAAAGCGTTTGAGACTCAATCTCATGTCGTATATAGGTTTCTATAGCGTTCTACGCCAATGGTTCTTAACAAAATCCATATTTTCTATGGAACACGCGAATCAAAGCTAAGTTCTCGATATTCACGCTTATACTTGATTGAATGCCTTAATAGAAATATCACATTTTTGTTTGTTTAGTTACTTCCCGTACCGTAAGATGTAGTAATCTCAAAAAATAGAAAGTAATTTTTTATACGTTAATGTTTAAAAAGCTCATATTATTTGTTTAAACTATTTCTAAACCAAAAGTTGATTCAGAAATGTTCGTAGTCTTTATAAATTAGCCTGACATCACGCAGCACTGATACGGGTTACACTTGAAAATATAGATGGTAATGGGTTTCTAGGAGAAATAGCCTTTCGAGGCATTTTTGCAATGTTGTAAATTAGAAAGGGCACCGTGAGGTGATTTTTTTAATGTTCAGAATTGAAACTAAAAGTAATTACATATTAGACATTAAGAACAATCAATTAATAGCCAATTCGTAACATTATTGCAATAAAAAAATAAAAGTTAAAAAACAAACAAAATTCAGAATGCATACTATCTGAGTGCTTCCAAGAACCTTATCTCATATTTGATTATATAAACATTTTGAAACTAAATTGCGAAGTCAAAATTATTTATTTCAACTATATAAGGAAACTTTAGATATTTGAAAATTTTAAAATTTTTAGAAAATTCTGATATATTTCGAAAGTTTGGTACACACACACATATATCCATTTTTTCAAATGTTCAGGACATTTTGAAACGTATTAAGCAAAATTTTTCATTTCCAATTTTTTTTTCAATCATTATAATTTATCATTCGGGAAGTTGAAAACCAAAATTATGCCTTTTAGGAAATTTCATTTAAATTATAAATATGAACATAATGTTAGATGTTAGAAACAACTAGAGACATTAATACACCATTCATTAAACAATCACTTTTTATATTACAAAATATTTGTTGCAAATATTCCGTAGGGTATAAGTTATAGTAACCGTCCAAAAATCGAAAATGAAAATTTTTGCATATATTTACATTTTAAAAGTTTCTGAACATTTTTGCACACCTTAGAAAAAATGATTTGAGTGTGTGTGCGTGTTTTGTGTGGATACAATTTTTATAAGATACTAATATTAATAGTAAGTATTACCATCTCAAAACTGTCTAAACTTTTTCATGTAAAATTTACGTAGATTGCTAATTGGACAAACATATATTAAATAACTTTAATTATGAGATTTTTTGCCTTATTCAAAAAATTATATTTAAATGTTTCCATAAAATATTTATTGGTTAAATCACTAGCTTAAATTGTCATATTTTTATGACTTAATATTTAATTAATTTAATGTTTCTATAAAATATCTATTTATAAAATCAATAGCTTAAATTGTCAATTTTTTGACATAATATTTCAAAACATAATTAAACTTGAGATACATTACGTAAAAAATTTGTTACTCTAGCATGTTTCTTGTGTGTGAAAGTTATGCAATATAATTTATTTTAGAATTAATATAATTTATCAGTGAATGAAGTAAAAGTTTATCAAGATATACCTAAAATTACAATTTCATTATATTTTTGAATAATATTTTATTAAATATTATTTACCCATTGGCGAAGATCATAGTCTACTATGAAAATATATATACACAGGTGACACAATTAAGGTCTAATATTTTAAAACGTTACTAAATATATTTTTTATTTATATAAGCTCGATTTAAACTTTAATCTTTATATACAATCTCCATAACTTGTTTGTCTCAATACCAAAATCACCCAGTATATAAAAAAATTCGTCAGTCATGACAAAATAGAGTTGTTTGAAACTGAGAATATGTTTTACTTATTTTATCACTTTCAAAGTTTGGGTGTCACTCTAGTTTTCAATGGAATGACGAAGAAAAATATTATGTGCAAGAAAATGCCAAAAAGACGTTCACAATAGCTTTGACAAATTGAGAAGCCGAACTCTTTCAACGCGGTTAATTTTAAATGTAACATAATATTAATATTATTTGAAGTATTGACAATAGATAATTATTAGGTAAAATACAAATATAAAAAAATTAGAGGGTTTAGCTAATGCTGCAGTAAAATAGACCAATCTTATAGCAAGCGTTTTAATAAAAAAAAAACAAAAAATATTTCATTAAATTATTTTTATGAGTGATTTTTTTAAATATTTTTATATAAATTGAAGAAAACTTTTCAAAATTACAACATAAAAAACATACATGGCTAAAATCTACACCACATTTCTTTGTCCTACGAATAACTTCAAATCCAGAGGAATGCACATGATCGAATCTATTCGTATAATTGGGGCTGCTTCGAAAGACTTATCATCACCATGCTGGTTATGAAAAGCGATTGAATCTTGGTCGGTTCTTCCCTTGCGGATAATATTTGAAAATTTCATAAGGTAAGGCGTAGGATTCCTGACTGTTTAAGAAAGTATGACTTGTCCAATGTCATTACCTGAATTTACTCCATAATCGGGAGCAAAATCCACCGATTCCAGGTTGAATGTAAAAGTCAAGCCTCTTCGTTTTTACGAGTGTGGTTAGATGGAATTTGACGTTCCGATCGATGAGTCTTCATGTTGGTGAGCCTTTCTCGCACTGTTTTCATCCGATTAGGGACTGCGATGAGGTGAGCAACCAAGGTGGGGATCTACAGTTGCTGCAGCTTCGCTAATCCGATGAAGGACGACGATTACCTTTTCCACGTCGTCAATCAAATTTACTTTATTTCAGCTTTGAAGTTCATCAACATACTGCCCACAGCCGAGATTAAACTTAGCAAACTTTAATTAGCATGAAGTACTAAAAAAATTGAAGGAATTTTTCAATAACTTTTAATTTCTAACTTAAAAACAACGATTTTTATTGGATTAAAAAAACAGTTTAAAATATGAGTATATGAAAAACATGTATAAAATATTGACGTAGTAATTGTTTTTTTTTTGTTTTATATTATGATTAGGAATAGGGCGAGAGTGACGTCAGCGGATAAACGTGCGTTGCCGAATTTCGTCGGATACTTTCGATTTTATAATTATGTTCGTATGAATTTTGTATTTGGTAAAGTTATCTATAATTATTTGGGTGTAAATAAAATAAAAATTGAGTTTAATTTCGAGAACAATTTTTAGAGTGAAGGTAGATCTCGAAATGTAGAAATTTTTTTAAAGACTTTAGATGTTTTTTTAGATGGCAACTCAGACATTTGTCCTACCTCTGTGCTGAAACCTGCTATTAGAATTTCTGCAAAATTGATGAATGTTTTATTGATGCAGTAAATTGGAGAAAAAAATATTTTCCTTGGGGAACATATTGCTATCTATATTTTCAACTGAAAACAGATGTCACTGTTGTTGGACAAGAAATCCGATTGCCCTAATCACAGTTCCACGGGAGAGCCTCATAATCAATATCAATGCCTTATTTTTTAATTATTATTAATTGACTTCTGATAAATCCATCTACTTCTACAAATGTACGTATAGTATAGTGGTTATTTATTTCAACATCTCTTCCACCTGTGTTCGTACATGTAATATGTAAACATTATTAATATGCAGGCGCGTAATAATTCAACTGAATTATATGAGCGTAATGTATTCAGACATACATATATCAAAACAGTACAATGTTTATAGTTGCTTAGTATATGGTTGGCGGAGTTTGGGAATAGGTTGTTGTTTTGCTCGACTCATATGTCGTTTAATATCCCGAAGCCATCATTGATAATAATGGTACATTTGGTGATTTATCTGGTTTAGGCTCTATTAGGCATTCGCCAAAACCCGACTGAATTATAATTAGAGAATTAAAAGGCACACACCATACGCCACAGGTTAATGTGGTTATACAATAACTGTACATATTTACACGGCGACCACCATAAATACTAATTTATATATATATATATATATATATATATATATCGTATCAGGGTGTTAGTTGCTATTGTTATTTTTATAGGGCAAAATTTAAAACTACATACCCTAAATTTTCGCTCTCTGAAAAGCACTTAACATGTACGTAATAGCCAATCTTGTAATTCATGAATTTTTCATCTTGTTTGCCAATAAGACGATGATTTGGTCAGTTATTAGTTTGCTCCAGTTTAATTCGATTAAAATTTTCTGGAGCCTAATGTAAAACTATTTTATTTTTGAAAAAATAACATTAAAATATCAAAACAGTTTCTGTTAAGGGAGTATTCTAGTGTAGAGCAATGAATTTTTGGTCATTTTTAAAGTGTCGTAGAAGAAAGCAATGCATGTTTTTACTATCCATTTTTTACCACTTGTGTATTAATATTATTAAAATACAAAACAAAAATTAGAAAAAAAACGTTGAAATTTGAAAAAATGGCTGCTGATGAAGTGGGGGGTCTCAAAAAATTGGCACCTCAGTCTTGGCATGATTTTAGCCCTTCTAGCCATCCGAAATAAAAGAAATAAAAAAATTATTAATTCACAATGATGTCGCAATCGCCCGAACTAGCGATGATTAAAAAGTTTTTTACAAATTGGCGACTGTTTGAAAAAAAAGTTTTTTTTTACCGTTTTTTGAGTTTCTCGAATTTTTTAAAAATAGTAAAGATTGAAATTTGGAGATGATGCTAGTTCGGGCTATAGATAGGTCTATTAACAAGATTGTCTGAATATTTCAAGTAAATCGGTCGAGTAGAACACTAGAAATCGTGTCAACAGTACTGAAAAAGTCTGTTCTGAGAAAAACGCATTTCAAGTTTTGCGTGAAGTTTTTTTATGTCAAAGTCATAAAATGATATGTTATACTTATTTTATTCAATCTGCCATTCCTGCTTTATGCATCGGACATTCTTCTACTTCAAAAAAACTATTTTCTGCATTTCTCTCTTTCAATCGAGCAGTTCCAGCCTACTTTGAGCCTCCTTGGAAGCGTTGGATGTACATATTTCAGATCGCTTAATCGAGTGAATGAGTTTCTGGCCCAATTTGCATTACCATAAGAGTCATCATATTTAAAATCGGAAAGAAACCTTCATTGAATATGCAAACAGCAATAAATGTTGCTATTTCAATTACCCGAGATCGGGAATATATATGCTTCGGCGCGAAAATCCAAATGAACGAGTTTAGAGACTTATTATTGTTCTGAGTTTCTGAACCTAAACATCAAATTAATATTCATTTGACGATAAACTGTCATAAATTGGTTTAAGGAATTAGCTTTTTATGACATTACTGAATTTTCTCAATTTGATTTGATTTTCACTATTTTCTTGCATAATCCCTATCCTTTATCTATGTAGTCTGACCGTTTGATCGCCTGTACAACCATCTTTTTCTTTTTTATTTTTTGTTTTTTTATTGCTGTTTTATTAATTTGATTTTTTTACGGTTTTAAATGAGAATAACTTTGGCAAGAATTTTGAGCTTGACTGGTGGCCAAATAGACTTCAATATGATGATCTTGATGATGAACATTGTATTTAATGTTCGAATGCCTTTTTTCAGCTCTTTTTTTTTCAGAAGCGAGTATTCGTGCAGCTACTATGATTATTATAAAATGACTATTCTATTAATATTAATTATGATATTCATTAAAACTATCACAAATACTGACATTGACGTTGTCAATAGTTCAGTGATAATTCTTTCCATCTTTGAAGAGCTTGTAAGTAAATGGCTAGAACTACTGGACCCGAAACAGAGGACACCAATGGGTTTGATGTCGCTTTGAGCAGCCTGTTGTCAAGCAGTAGTGACAACGGTTTTCACTTGGAGATAGTGAGAATAGCCTCGATCCGGCATTGCTGCAGCAATTAATATTCGCCCTATTACACAAATTGTAATAATAATTTATGACAAAGAGATGAGACAACTATTCTGGCCATCTGTCGAACAAACTAGTATTAGGTATTGTATTAAGTCAAATCAGCACCGCAGCTTATAGGACTTGTGAGTTCTTATTGCTGTTCATAACAATAATAAAAAAATCTTTGGAGGGTATACGATGTTTATTTAATCTGAAGTTGAGCAATTTTGTGAAAAGCATTATATATGTAACGCTTGCTAGTTGGTGTATATATAAAATGATTCTTCTATGTTTAAAATAGTTATTGCAATCAAAATTGTTAACAGCCAGTCGATTTTGCAACTGTCCCATATGGCAACAACTCTCTCTATTAAAACATAAATAAGTGATATTCTATTCCGAATTGTTTAACGATTAGACATGATAACTCTAAAGCCATATGAATTCAACTCATATTAAAACACCTCAAAGTAACAACCTCCAAATATCTGATCGAAGGCCCTTCAACAATAGCAGTCAGTTAATACATATATCTAAGGACTTAAAGTCGAATGAACATTTCTGTATGCGGTTATCGATGCGATATAAACTAATACAATGGTATTTTCTCTCAATCAGCGTCCGGATGCAAATATTAATAGTTGGCACAATGGAAACATTTCGATGGTTAGTCCACTTGGCGGTTTATTGTCCGCTCTGAGCCGCATTGAAGGCGGTGCACGGAAATTCGCGCGTAACAAA